>NC_141014.1:2172864-2762197 GCF_052327205.1 Somniosus microcephalus | reverse complement strand
GCTCTGTGTGATCGCTCCCTCTCTGTGCAATGTACTGAGTATTGTCCTCTGTGTGATCGCTCCCTCTCTGTGCAATGTACTGAGTATTGTGCTCTGTGTGATCGCTCCTCTCGGTGCAATGTGCTGAGTATTGTGCTCTGTGTGATCGCTCTCTCTCTGTGCAATGTGCTGAGTATTGTGCTCTGTGTGATCGCTCCCTCTCTGTGCAATGTGCTGAGTATTGTGCTCTGTGTGATCGCTCTCTCTCTGTGCAATGTGCTGAGTATTGTGCTCTGTGTGATCGCTCCCTCTCTGCAATGTGCTCAGTATTGTGCTCTGTGTGATCGCTCCCTCTCTGTGCAGTGTGCTGAGTATTGTGCTCTGTGTGATCGCTCCCTCTCTGTGCAATGTGCTGAGTATTGTGCTCTGTGTGATCGCTCCCTCTCTGTGCAATGTGCTGAGTATTGTGCTCTGTGTGATCGCTCCCTCTCTGTGCAATGTGCTGAGTATTGTGCTCTGTGTGATCGCTCCCTCTCTGTGCAATGTGCTGAGTATTGTGCTCTGTGTGATCGCTCCCTCTCTGTGCAGTGTGCTGAGTATTGTGCTCTGTGTGATCGCTCTCTCTCTGTGCAATGTGCTGAGTATTGTGCTCTGTGTGATCGCTCCCTCTCTGTGCAATGTGCTGAGTATTGTGCTCTGTGTGATCGCTCCCTCTGTGCAATGTGCTGAGTATTGTGCTCTGTGTGATCGCTCTCTCTCTGTGCAATGTGCTGAGTATTGTGCTCTGTGTGATCGCTCCCTCTCTGTGCAATGTGCTGAGTATTGTGCTCTGTGTGATCGCTCCCTCTCTGTGCAATGTGCTGAGTATTGTGCTCTGTGTGATCGCTCCCTCTCTGTGCAATGTGCTGAGTATTGTGCTCTGTGTGATCGCTCTCTCTCTGTGCAATGTGCTGAGTATTGTGCTCTGTGTGATCGCTCCCTCTCTGTGCAATGTGCTGAGTATTGTGCTCTGTGTGATCGCTCCCTCTCTGTGCAATGTGCTGAGTATTGTGCTCTGTGATCGCTCTCTCTCTGTGCAATGTGCTGAGTATTGTGCTCTGTGATCGCTCCCTCTCTGTGCAATGAACTGAGTATTTTGCTCTGTGTGATCGCTCCCTCTCTGTGCAATGTGCTGAGTATTGTGCTCTGTGTGATCGCTCTCTCTCTGTGCAATGTGCTGAGTATTGTGCTCTGTGTGATCGCTCCCTCTCTGTGCAATGTGCTGAGTATTGTGCTCTGTGTGATCGCTCCCTCTCTGTGCAATGTGCTGAGTATTGTGCTCTGTATGATCGCTCCCTCTCTGTGCAATGTGCTGAGTATTGTGCTCTGTGTGATCGCTCCCTCTCTGTGCAATGTGCTGAGTATTGTGCTCTGTGTGATCGCTCCCTCTCTGTGCAATGTGCTGAGTATTGTGCTCTGTGTGATCGCTCCCTCTCTGTGCAATGTGCTGAGTATTGTGCTCTGTATGATCGCTCCCTCTCTGTGCAATGTGCTGAGTATTGTGCTCTGTGTGATCGCTCCCTCTCTGTGCAATGTGCTGAGTATTGTGCTCTGTGTGATCGCTCTCTCTCTGTGCAATGTGCTGAGTACTGTGCTCTGTGATCGCTCCCTCTCTGTGCAATGTGCTGAGTATTGTGCTCTGTGTGATCGCTCCCTCTCTGTGCAATGTGCTGAGTATTGTGCTCTGTGTGATCGCTCTCTCTCTGTGCAACGTGCTGAGTATTGTGCTCTGTGTGATCGCTCCCTCTCTGTGCAATGTGCTGAGTATTGTGCTCTGTGTGATCGCTCCCTCTCTGTGCAATGTGCTGAGTATTGTGCTCTGTGATCGCTCCCTCTCTGTGCAATGAACTGAGTATTTTGCTCTGTGTGATCGCTCCCTCTCTGTGCAATGTGCTGAGTATTGTGCTCTGTGTGATCGCTCTCTCTCTGTGCAATGTGCTGAGTATTGTGCTCTGTGTGATCGCTCTCTCTCTGTGCAATGTGCTGAGTATTGTGCTCTGTGTGATCGCTCCCTCTCTGTGCAATGTGCTGAGTATTGTGCTCTGTGTGATCGCTCCCTCTCTGTGCAATGTGCTGAGTATTGTGCTCTGTATGATCGCTCCCTCTCTGTGCAATGTGCTGAGTATTGTGCTCTGTGTGATCGCTCCCTCTCTGTGCAATGTGCTGAGTATTGTGCTCTGTGTGATCGCTCCCTCTCTGTGCAATGTGCTGAGTATTGTGCTCTGTGTGATCGCTCTCTCTCTGTGCAATGTGCTGAGTATTGTGCTCTGTGTGATCGCTCCCTCTCTGTGCAATGTGCTGAGTATTGTGCTCTGTGTGATCGCTCTCTCTCTGTGCAATGTGCTGAGTATTGTGCTCTGTGTGATCGCTCTCTCTCTGTGCAATGTGCTGAGTATTGTGCTCTGTGTGATCGCTCCCTCTCTGTGCAATGTGCTGAGTATTGTGCTCTGTGTGATCGCTCTCTCTGTTCAATGTGCTGAGTATTGTGCTCTGTGTGATCGCTCCCTCTCTGTGCAATGTGCTGAGTATTGTGCTCTGTGTGATCGCTCCCTCTCTGTGCAATGTGCTGAGTATTGTGCTCTGTGATCGCTCCCTCTCTGCAATGTGCTGAGTATTGTGCTCTGTGTGATCGCTCTCTCTCTGTGCAATGTGCTGAGTATTGTGCTCTGTGTGATCGCTCCCTCTCTGTGCAATGTGCTGAGTATTGTGCTCTGTGTGATCGCTCCCTCTCTGTGCAATGTGCTGAGTATTGTGCTCTGTGTGATCGCTCCCTCTCTGTGCAATGTGCTGAGTATTGTGCTCTCTGTGATCGCTCTCTCTCTGTGCAATGTGCTGAGTATTGTGCTCTCTGTGATCGCTCTCTCTCTGTGCAATGTGCTGAGTATTGTGCTCTGTGTGATCGCTCCCTCTCTGTGCAATGTGCTGAGTATTGTGCTCTGTGTGATCGCTCCCTCTCTGTGCAATGTGCTGAGTATTGTGCTCTGTGTGATCGCTCTCTCTCTGTGCAATGTGCTGAGTATTGTGCTCTGTGTGATCGCTCCCTCTCTGTGCAATGTGCTGAGTATTGTGCTCTGTGTGATCGCTCCCTCTCTGTGCAATGTGCTGAGTATTGTGCTCTGTGTGATCGCTCTCTCTCTGTGCAATGTGCTGAGTATTGTGCTCTGTGTGATCGCTCTCTCTCTGTGCAATGTGCTGAGTATTGTGCTCTGTGTGATCGCTCCCTCTCTGTGCAATGTGCTGAGTATTGTGCTCTGTGTGATCGCTCCCTCTCTGTGCAATGTGCTGAGTATTGTGCTCTGTGTGATCGCTCCCTCTCTGTGCAATGTGCTGAGTATTGTGCTCTGTGTGATCGCTCCCTCTCTGTGCAATGTGCTGAGTATTGTGCTCTGTGTGATCGCTCCCTCTCTGTGCAATGTACTGAGTATTGTCCTCTGTGTGATCGCTCCCTCTCTGTGCAATGTACTGAGTATTGTGCTCTGTGTGATCGCTCCCTCTCGGTGCAATGTGCTGAGTATTGTGCTCTGTGTGATCGCTCTCTCTCTGTGCAATGTGCTGAGTATTGTGCTCTGTGTGATCGCTCCCTCTCTGTGCAATGTGCTGAGTATTGTGCTCTGTGTGATCGCTCTCTCTCTGTGCAGTGTGCTGAGTATTGTGCTCTGTGTGATCGCTCCCTCTCTGTGCAATGTGCTGAGTATTGTGCTCTGTGTGATCGCTCTCTCTCTGTGCAATGTGCTGAGTATTGTGCTCTGTGTGATCGCTCCCTCTCTGTGCAATGTGCTGAGTATTGTGCTCTGTGTGATCGCTCTCTCTCTGTGCAATGTGCTGAGTATTGTGCTCTGTGTGATCGCTCCCTCTCTGTGCAATGTGCTGAGTATTGTGCTCTGTGTGATCGCTCCCTCTCTGTGCAATGTGCTGAGTATTGTGCTCTGTGATCGCTCTCTCTCTGTGCAATGTGCTGAGTATTGTGCTCTGTGTGATCGCTCTCTCTCTGTGCAATGTGCTGAGTACTGTGCTCTGTGATCGCTCCCTCTCTGTGCAATGTGCTGAGTATTGTGCTCTGTGTGATCGCTCCCTCTCTGTGCAATGTGCTGAGTATTGTGCTCTGTGTGATCGCTCTCTCTCTGTGCAACGTGCTGAGTATTGTGCTCTGTGTGATCGCTCCCTCTCTGTGCAATGTGCTGAGTATTGTGCTCTGTGTGATCGCTCCCTCTCTGTGCAATGTGCTGAGTATTGTGCTCTGTGATCGCTCCCTCTCTGTGCAATGAACTGAGTATTTTGCTCTGTGTGATCGCTCCCTCTCTGTGCAATGTGCTGAGTATTGTGCTCTGTGTGATCGCTCTCTCTCTGTGCAATGTGCTGAGTATTGTGCTCTGTGTGATCGCTCTCTCTCTGTGCAATGTGCTGAGTATTGTGCTCTGTGTGATCGCTCCCTCTCTGTGCAATGTGCTGAGTATTGTGCTCTGTGTGATCGCTCCCTCTCTGTGCAATGTGCTGAGTATTGTGCTCTGTGTGATCGCTCTCTCTCTGTGCAATGTGCTGAGTATTGTGCTCTGTGTGATCGCTCTCTCTGTTCAATGTGCTGAGTATTGTGCTCTGTGTGATCGCTCCCTCTCTGTGCAATGTGCTGAGTATTGTGCTCTGTGTGATCGCTCCCTCTCTGTGCAATGTGCTGAGTATTGTGCTCTGTGATCGCTCCCTCTCTGCAATGTGCTGAGTATTGTGCTCTGTGTGATCGCTCTCTCTCTGTGCAATGTGCTGAGTATTGTGCTCTGTGTGATCGCTCCCTCTCTGTGCAATGTGCTGAGTATTGTGCTCTGTGTGATCGCTCCCTCTCTGTGCAATGTGCTGAGTATTGTGCTCTGTGTGATCGCTCCCTCTCTGTGCAATGTGCTCAGTATTGTGCTCTGTGTGATCGCTCTCTCTCTGTGCAATGTGCTGAGTATTGTGCTCTGTGTGATCGCTCCCTCTCTGTGCAATGTGCTGAGTATTGTGCTCTGTGTGATCGCTCCCTCTCTGTGCAATGTGCTGAGTATTGTGCTCTGTGTGATCGCTCCCTCTCTGTGCAATGTGCTGAGTATTGTGCTCTGTGTGATCGCTCCCTCTCTGTGCAATGTACTGAGTATTGTCCTCTGTGTGATCGCTCCCTCTCTGTGCAATGTACTGAGTATTGTGCTCTGTGTGATCGCTCCCTCTCGGTGCAATGTGCTGAGTATTGTGCTCTGTGTGATCGCTCCCTCTCTGTGCAGTGTGCTGAGTATTGTGCTCTGTGTGATCGCTCCCTCTCTGTGCAATGTGCTGAGTATTGTGCTCTGTGTGATCGCTCCCTCTCTGTGCAATGTGCTGAGTATTGTGCTCTGTGTGATCGCTCCCTCTCTGTGCAATGTGCTGAGTATTGTGCTCTGTGTGATCGCTCTCTCTCTGTGCAATGTGCTGAGTATTGTGCTCTCTGTGATCGCTCCCTCTCTGTGCAATGTGCTGACTATTGTGCTCTGTGTGATCGCTCCCTCTCTGTGCAGTGTGCTGAGTATTGTGCTCTGTGTGATCGCTCTCTCTCTGTGCAATGTGCTGAGTATTGTGCTCTGTGTGATCGCTCCCTCTCTGTGCAATGTGCTGAGTATTGTGCTCTGTGTGATCGCTCTCTCTCTGTGCAATGTGCTGAGTATTCTGCTCTGTGTGATCGCTCCCTCTCTGTGCAATGTGCTGAGTATTGTGCTCTGTGTGATCGCTCCCTCTCTGTGCAATGTGCTGAGTATTGTGCTCTGTGTGATCGCTCTCTCTCTGTGCAATGTGCTGAGTATTGTGCTCTGTGTGATCGCTCCCTCTCTGTGCAATGTGCTGAGTATTGTGCTCTGTGTGATCGCTCCCTCTCTGTGCAATGTGCTGAGTATTGTGCTCTGTGATCGCTCTCTCTCTGTGCAATGTGCTGAGTATTGTGCTCTGTGATCGCTCCCTCTCTGTGCAATGAACTGAGTATTTTGCTCTGTGTGATCGCTCCCTCTCTGTGCAATGTGCTGAGTATTGTGCTCTGTGTGATCGCTCTCTCTCTGTGCAATGTGCTGAGTATTGTGCTCTGTGTGATCGCTCCCTCTCTGTGCAATGTGCTGAGTATTGTGCTCTGTGTGATCGCTCCCTCTCTGTGCAATGTGCTGAGTATTGTGCTCTGTATGATCGCTCCCTCTCTGTGCAATGTGCTGAGTATTGTGCTCTGTGTGATCGCTCCCTCTCTGTGCAATGTGCTGAGTATTGTGCTCTGTGTGATCGCTCCCTCTCTGTGCAATGTGCTGAGTATTGTGCTCTGTGTGATCGCTCCCTCTCTGTGCAATGTGCTGAGTATTGTGCTCTGTATGATCGCTCCCTCTCTGTGCAATGTGCTGAGTATTGTGCTCTGTGTGATCGCTCCCTCTCTGTGCAATGTGCTGAGTATTGTGCTCTGTGTGATCGCTCCCTCTCTGTGCAATGTGCTGACTTTTGTGCTCTGTGTGATCGCTCCCTCTCTGTGCAATGTGCTGAGTATTGTGCTCTGTGTGATCGCTCCCTCTCTGTGCAATGTGCTGAGTATTGTGCTCTGTGATCGCTCCCTCTCTGCAATGTGCTGAGTATTGTGCTCTGTGTGATCGCTCCCTCTCTGTGCAATGTGCTGAGTATTGTGCTCTGTGTGATCGCTCCCTCTCTGTGCAATGTGCTGAGTATTGTGCTCTGTGTGATCGCTCCCTCTCTGTGCAATGTGCTGAGTATTGTGCTCTGTGATCGCTCCCTCTCTGTGCAATGTGCTGAGTATTGTGCTCTGTGTGATCGCTCTCTCTCTGTGCAATGTGCTGAGTATTGTGCTCTGTGTGATCGCTCCCTCTCTGTGCAATGTGCTGAGTATTGTGCTCTGTGATCGCTCCCTCTCTGTGCAATGTGCTGAGTATTGTGCTCTGTGTGATCGCTCTCTCTCTGTGCAATGTGCTGACTATTGTGCTCTGTGTGATTGCTCCCTCTCTGTGCAATGTGCTGAGTATTGTGCTCTGTGTGATCGCTCTCTCTCTGTGCAATGTGCTGAGTATTGTGCTCTGTGTGATCGCTCCCTCTCTGTGCAATGTGCTGAGTATTGTGCTCTGTGTGATCGCTCTCTCTCTGTGCAATGTGCTGAGTATTGTGCTCTGTGTGATCGCTCCTCTCTGTGCAATATGCTGAGTATTGTGCTCTGTGTGATCGCTCTCTCTCTGCAATGTGCTGAGTATTGTGCTCTGTGTGATCGCTCCCTCTCTGCAATGTGCTCAGTATTGTGCTCTGTGTGATCGCTCCCTCTCTGTGCAATGTGCTGAGTATTGTGCTCTGTGTGATCGCTCTCTCTCTGTGCAATGTGCTGAGTATTGTGCTCTGTGTGATCGCTCCCTCTCTGTGCAATGTGCTGAGTATTGTGCTCTGTGTGATCGCTCCCTCTCTGTGCAATGTGCTGAGTATTGTGCTCTGTGTGATCGCTCTCTCTCTGTGCAATGTGCTGAGTATTGTGCTCTGTGTGATCGCTCCCTCTCTGTGCAATGTGCTGAGTATTGTGCTCTGTGTGATCGCTCCCTCTCTTTGCAATGTGCTGAGTATTGTGCTCTGTGTGATCGCTCTCTCTCTGTGCAATGTGCTGAGTATTGTGCTCTGTGTGATCGCTCCCTCTCTGTGCAATGTGCTGAGTATTGTGCTCTGTGTGATCGCTCCCTCTCTGTGCAATGTGCTGAGTATTGTGCTCTGTGTGATCGCTCTCGCTCTGTGCAATGTGCTGAGTATTGTGCTCTGTGTGATCGCTCTCTCTCTGTGCAATGTGCTGAGTATTGTGCTCTGTGTGATCGCTCCCTCTCTTTGCAATGTGCTGAGTATTGTGCTCTGTGTGATCGCTCCCTCTCTGTGCAATGTGCTGAGTATTGTGCTCTGTGTGATCGCTCTCTCTCTGTGCAATGTGCTGAGTATTGTGCTCTGTGTGATCGCTCTCTCTCTGTGCAATGTGCTGAGTATTGTGCTCTGTGTGATCGCTCCCTCTCTGTGCAATGTGCTGAGTATTGTGCTCTGTGTGATCGCTCCCTCTCTGTGCAATGTGCTGAGTATTGTGCTCTGTGTGATCGCTCCCTCTCTGTGCAATGTGCTGAGTATTGTGCTCTGTGTGATCGCTCCCTCTCTGTGCAATGTGCTGAGTATTGTGCTCTGTGTGATCGCTCTCTCTCTGTGCAATGTGCTGAGTATTGTGCTCTGTGTGATCGCTCCCTCTCTGTGCAATGTGCTGAGTATTGTGCTCTGTGTGATCGCTCTCTCTCTGTGCAATGTGCTGAGTATTGTGCTCTGTGTGATCGCTCTCTCTCTGTGCAATGTGCTGAGTATTGTGCTCTGTGTGATCGCTCCCTCTCTGTGCAATGTGCTGAGTATTGTGCTCTGTGTGATCGCTCTCTCTCTGTGCAATGTGCTGAGTATTGTGCTCTGTGTGATCGCTCTCTCTCTGTGCAATGTGCTGAGTATTGTGCTCTGTGTGATCGCTCCCTCTCAGCAATCTCATTCACAGTAACCAGCAGTCCGGAAAAAAAACCAATAGTTTCCCAGTCGGATCAGAAGCTAGCCTGCTGCAGGCTGCTGAAGTGACTCTTCGTGTGCTGTCCAGGGCCACCTGTAACCTGCCGGTACCTCAGCCCCTCTCAGGGTCCATTTTGTCAGTTTCACTAACACCACAAACTAAACACAGCCAGTCGGATCGCTGAGCTTGAAGCAAGGAACCGGCAACCTACACTGGCCAGCTGCTGCAACACCAGAGAACCTGGCAGCAGGATTGCTGGAGGTGCCCCAGCTCATCGCCAAGCAGGGAGTTAGGGTGGCGGGTGGAGACCCCGCAGAGTAAAACTTTACACCGCCGGGTATGTTCATGCCAGCTGATGCCCGAGGCCGTGTCTGAGGCAAGAGTTCCACTGGTTCACAACGAGGATATTTACTACATCTGAGTCAAAAATAAAAGGGTTGCTTTTCTGCTTGGGCAGTGCCAGAACATGCCCAGAGCTCATGTCGGGAAACACCGCACCTCCTGTATCCATTTCTTGGTCTCCAAAAGAAGGGAAATTGGTATTTTACAGGACAATTTGCTAAATACCTAAACGCAAGATGGCTCTGGGTGAATAAGGGCTATTTGTGTTCATCCCTGCAGAATACTAATCCTCACAACCTCTAGCTGTTTTCTGAATGAGTCCATTTTTTTGGCCTCAAGCACTTCATGGCAACCCGTTCCAGTCTTGATCACCCTCCTTGTAAAGAAATATTCTCTGACCTAAGCTTTTCTTTCACAACACCAATCTTGCCTGAGATTCCCATGTCTCCTCTGAGATGTTTCTTTTCAAGACCGAAGAGCTTGAGCTCAGGGTTGGCCAACTGGCATCTTGAGAGCTCCTACAGCTGTTCAGTGGCCAACATGTGATTCTGAATGCTTTGTTTAGCTGCCCTGCCAAAGCATTTAGTCCTGAGGTGCATATCATAAAAGTCACATTAAACTGGCAGCTGCCTTTCTCTTGTAACCCAGGTAATCTGTACTTTGAATGTTTAATTACTGTATTAACTATTTTCCACTGGGTGTGCAGTAAAGCAATGGTGCCATCCTCACATATTGTAACACTAAAACAGCGAGCCTAAACTTGACTTTCAGTTCATGTGCTGAAAAATAAAGCTTTTCTTATGTGAACCATTGGCTCAAGCACATGGTGTAGACCGAGGAGTTCTTATGCTGCGGCCCACGTGTATAACCGTCAGCTTGAGAAGTGTTAAGCTTTTTTCAGATTTTCTGTGTTATGTTTTTGGGTCTCTTACTCAGATATTTCTCCTTTGCTCAGTGTTAAAGACCACTTCTGTAAGTGAGCTCCTGCTCCCTATAAACCAGATTATACCTTTATACATCCAACATCTATATCTATATATATAAAACGGTATGTTTCTGTCTCTCTGTCCGGCTATACAATCAAAAGTTATAGAGCGTACCTACACGTGTGTTACATCAAAAGAAAGCTTACGATTCCAGAACAGTCGTAAGCATATTTACGTTTCGGTGAGACAAAAATTGTGCCTGCGGTATCCAAAAAAAGTTCAAAATTCCGCTCATTATCTGCTCATTAGCATTGAGTGATGTCGAGGTCGACCAATCGTATGGTCGAGCGACCCGACGGTCGACCAATCGCTGCATGGCGGGGGCGGGTTCCTGGTGCGGGCTGGCCCTCCTAGAGTCGAGTGACGGGACGATTGACCAATCCTACGCTTCGGTGACCTGACGGTCGACCAATCGGTGCGTGTGTGGGCGGGCCTTATCGTTCTGAACCGAGGTGAGTCGCCGCCATCTTGATTCCAAATTTTTCATTTCTTTTTCCCGCTTTCTGCGTCTTTAAAAAAAAAGTTGCTTTTAAAACACATAGGCCTAGAAATTCAGTTGTTTGCGGCAGCCGCTAGCGCCTTAGGAGGAGGAGATGTGGGGCGCTAGGCGGCTAGCGGCCGGGCGCAGCGCGATCTGCGCCTCTCCCCAACTTCAGTAAAGATTTAGCGGCGGCGCAAAGCCTTTGCGCGCGCTCAGCTGCGCGCGCAGATCCTGACGTCATTTCATCGTGCAACGCCCTTTGTGAGCCCCGAACCGGAAATTCAGTGGCGCCGCCCTTCTTTGCGCCTGGCGCCCCCAGCGACTGGTAGAGGGGAACGGTTCCCAGTCGCTGCGGGGGGCGCTATTTAAAGGGGACTCCTCCTACAGTATAAGTGGCAGCCATTTTGTGCCGGCTTAGCGCCCAATGATAGTCATGCATCGCCTGCTTTAGCGCAGCAGCAACCTCTTGGGGCGATGCCACTGAATATCGGCGAAGGTGGCGCGAAGTTGCGCCGGGCGCAAACTTTAGCGGCCGCCCGGCTGTAGCGCCCCAAACGTGACTATACTGAATTTCTAGGCGATCCGGGGCGCTAACACTGAGGACGGGCGCAGCGCAGGTGCGGCGAGTAGCTCAATGAAGGCAGACACGCTGGCGCCGGTCAGCTCTTAAAGGGGAAGGATCGACTTGTTTGGTTGCCATGCCCTGCACACTGCAGCCCTGAAGCAAGGCCTGACCATTGCTGGTTCATCAGTTCTACGCCCTCAACCATGGGGAAGCCCGCTATTCTTCCAGAGCTGATTGCACACTCTTGCTGCTTGTCCAGGGTCATGGGGAAGGAGATGTACTGACGTCTCCTTCTGAAAAGGGCATTGTTCACCTGGCGGATGCAGCAATGTACCGCGAACTGGGAGATGTTGGCAATGTCCCCAGTAGCGGATTGGAAGGAGCCAGTGGCATCGAAGTTGAGAGCCACCGTCACCTTCACTGCCACTGACAGAGACGTCCTGCTCCTCAGCTGTGGCTGCAGATCTCTGTGAAGCAGGTGGCAGATCTCAGTGACCACCTCCCTTCTGAATCGCATCCTTCGAACACACTGCTCCTCAGACATGTTCAGATATGAGAACTGCTGGCGGTATACCCTGGGTGGGTAAGGCCTCCTGTGCCGACGCCTGTTGGCCAATCTCCGTCTGGCCATGACTGGCACTCTCACGGCGTCTCTGATCCCTTTGAATGCAATGCAGAAAGCCAACGTTTCCACCCATTGCAGCCCCCATTATATGTGGTGACTCAAGGCTATGGCACTGAAAGTGAAATCCAAGTGCAAAGCTCTGGCCTGAAGCCACAAGTACCTGTGCAAGCGCTGAATCAAAGCAGAAAGCTCTCTGCCTTTGTCTCTCTCCAAATATCCGTCTCTCACACAGAGGGATTGGCACAAAATGGCTGCCACTTATACTGCAGGAGGAGTCCCCTTTAAATAGCGCACCCCGCAGCAACTGGGAACCGTTCCACTCTACCAGTCGCTGGGGGCGCCAGGCGCAAAGAAGGGCGGCGCCACTGAATTTCCGGTTCGGGGCGCACAAAGGGCGTTGCACGATGAAATGACGTCAGGATCTGAGCACGCGCAAAAGCTTTGCGCCGCCGCTAAATCTTTACTGAAGTTGGGGAGGGGCGCAGATTGCACTGCGCCCGGCCGCTAGCCGCCTAGCGCCCCACATCTCCTCCTAAGGCACTAGCGGCTGGCGCAAACAACTGAATTTCTAGGCCATATTTTAAAAAAAAAGTTAATTACTTTCTAAATCTTTTTATCTAATCTCATTAATTTTCCTACCTTTCCCCGTTTTTGCAGGTAGGCCTCGAAGCCTGGGCGTCTGTTGCCAGCCATGCTGGACCCTAGGCAATTGTTTTGTGGCAAGCTCCTCCCACCCCTCACCCCCCGCTGGGCCCGATTCCGAACCAGCGGCCAGCCATCTTGGTAAAGGCTGGCTGGGCTCACTGCAAGCTCGCACGCGCACCTCCACACAGAGCGCGGCCAGAGGGAAGCGAGCAGGTTAGCGCGGGGGGGGGGGGCAGAGAGGGTTACCCCGGCAACCGAGCCCGGCCAGCCGCAATCGGCCGTCTCAAGCCGCCTCAGGCCCGGCCTTGGGAGGGCGGGGCTCGGGCTGACCGGGGCGCTGCGCTCGGCATGTCAGTGCGTGGGGTGGCAGGGAGCTCAGCGGAGCCATTGCCGGCAGAGGGGAAGAGGGTCTGCTGGCTCCCCCCCTCCCTTTCTCCCCTCCCTCCCTCTCCCCCTCCCCTCCTCTCTCCCCTTTCCACCCCCTTTCCTTCCCCCCTGTTAGATCCGTGGTTCAGTGGATAAATAATTACATGGATGCTGTACATAAATAAATAACAGGTCTTTACTGGAGGAGGGTAATCTCTAGACTGGGGTACAGAGGCATGCGCACAGCTTATATACCGGTGTGGTCACTGCCAGTACTACAGTATACAGGAGCTGTAAAAAGTAGTTCTGACTTAAAGCACATACACTACAATTCCTCCCTTTTTAGATTAATAATACCCCCTTAATATTCAAATAACAATTACATTTTTACATGTACATTCAATAACAAAAGTCCATTTATAGATTCAGTCTTTGGGGCGGCTTCCTGACCCTTTCAGGATAGCGCCTTTCCGGAGGTTCTTGTTCTTGGTGCAGAGGCGATTCTGACCCCCTTTCATCGGGTTCCACTGCTACTGGGTCTGAAGTAGATACTACCGGTATGTCGGGTTCATCCCCAGGTACTCGAGACATGGGGTTGACGCATTCCTGTGATGCTAAGATCTGATCGACGTGGCATCTTACAATGTTCTCCCCGACATCCACTGTGTACATTAATGGCCCCTGCCTTGTACATATCGTTCCGGGTTGCCACTTCTCTGTTCGATAGTCCCGTGCCAAGACTGGTTGCCCTACATTGAAGCTCCTTGTCGGCTTCTCGTTGATGTGCTGGAATTGTTTGTCCTCAACATTTCTTCGCACATTTGGTCTGAGCAAGTCCAGACGAGATCTCAACCTTCGGTTAAAGAACATCATGGCCGGGGTCTGGTTGGTAACTGCATGTGTCGCGTTTCGGTAGGCTAATAAGAAATTGTCCATCTTATGCTGTAGTGGAATTTCCTCGTCGCACATGGCCTTTATCGCCTTCTTAAAGGTTTGTACAAACCTCTCAGCCAATCCATTGGTGACTGGATGATACGGGGCGGATGTGTAATGCCTTACCCCATTCCTTTTCATGAATTTTTTGAACTCATCGGACACAAACTGTGGTCCATTATCAGAGCAGATCTGCTCTGGCAACCCGTTTCTGGAAAATATGGTCCGTAGGACTGCAATCGTATTCTCTGTAGTGGTTGAAGACATCTTTATCACCTCAGGCCACTTTGAATGAGCATCCACTGCTATTAAGAACATTGAGTCCATGAATGGACCAGCGAAATCAATGTGCACCCGTTGCCATGGAGAGGAGGGCCACTCCCATGGGTGTAGAGGGGCATGTGGTGGTGCATTTTGGACCTTCTGGCATCCTAAGCAGCTCTTAGTTAGGTCTTCGATTTGTTGATCGATTCCCGGCCACCACACATAAGCCCTAGCTAGGCTTTTCATTTTCACTCCCCCCAGATGACCTTCATGTAGCTCATTTAGCACTCTCTCCCTTAACTTGGGTGGAATCACCACTCTGGATCCATACATCACTGTCCCCTGGCATACGGACAGCTGTTCTCTTCTGGATGCGAATGCTGGCAACAGTGAGTCGCCATGTGCTGGCCATCCCCTCACCGTCAATTCATATACCCGTGACAGCGTCAGATCATTGCGGGTCTCCTCTATCCGCGTTTGTTACTGGCAATCGTTCAATTATCGACGAATAAAATATCTCGATAGGGTCCACTGCTGGTGCTTCCTCCACAGTAGGCAGTGGCAGGCACAATAGCCCATCAGCGTTCCCATGCTGTCTCGTGCCTTTATATTCTATTTCATATTGATCCGCCCCTAGAAACAGGGACCATCTTTGTAACCACTGTGCAGTCATTACTGGCACGCCCTTCTTAGGATTAAAGATGGAGACAAGTGGTTGGTGGTCAGTCAGCAAGGTGAACTTCTGTCCATGCAGATAGTGGTTGAATTTTTTTACTCCCCATACTAGGCTGAGGGCCTCCCTGTCAATCTGGGCGTAGTTGCGCTCGGCTGAGGTTAGTGACCGAGACGCAAAGGCTACTGGCCTCTCCAACCTATCTGGGAATTTGTGCGACAGCACCGCTCCAATGCCGTAGGGTGATGCATCACATGCCAAACGAATTGGTAGTGCTGGGTTGAAATGGGCCAACACCTCTTTTGATGTGATCAATTCTTTACACTTCTGGAAAGCTCGTCTACGTTCGTCATCCCACTTCCATGGTACCCCTGTTTGCAGTAGGGTGTTCAGCGGGTGTAATACCGTAGACAAATTTGGTAAGAACTTGTGGTAATAGTTTACCAGCCCGAGGAACGACCTCAGTTGTGACACACTTTCCGGTGCTGGAGCCTTAACTACTGCCTTTATCTTGTCAGGGGACTTATGTAACCCCTCTTCATCGATGACGTGGCCACAATACGAGATCTGTTTCTGGAAAAACTCGCACTTGTGGCGATTAGCTCGTAGCCCATATTCCTTTAATCTGGCGAGCACCTTCTCCAAGTTAGCAAGGTGATCACCGTCATTTTCACCCGTGACCAAGATGTCGTCCAAATAACACTGGGTCCCTGGAATCCCTTGCAGGACCTGATCCATCGCCCTTTGCCAGATAGCCGGAGCCGAGGCTACTCCAAACACCAGCCGGTTGTATTGATAGAGACCTTTATGGGTGTTGATCGTAAGGTAATGTTTCGAAGCTTCTTCTACCTCCATTTGCAAGTACGCCTGGGCTAGATCAATTTTGGTGAAGCGTTTACCACTAGATAGCGAGGCGAAAATATCCTCAATTCGTGGAAGCGGATATTGCACCATGTGAAGGACTGGGTTCACTGTCACCTTAAAATCCCCACAGATGCGGACCTTCTTTGGTTCCCCAGGCGTATTACTCAACGACCTCTTCATTACAGGAACGATGGGCCCACTCGCTCCAGTCCACTTTGGACAGTACTCCTGAACGTTCCAACCCTTCCAGCTCTGCTTCAACCGCTGGTCTGATCACATAAGGCACTGGTCTGGCCTTCAGAAACTTTGGGCTTGCATTATCCTATATTTTAATTGTTGCTGTTATTCCTTTTAGTGTTCCTAGTCCCTCCTGGAACACCTCTTTTGCGTCAGTTAGCATTTTTGACAGTCCAGGTGTGACGTCGTCATCCTTTTTGGCCTCCACCTTCAGTGCCTGTATGGAATGCCAATCTAAATGTATCTTCCGGATCCATTCACGTCCTAGCAGTGGTGGTCCTCCATTTGGCAATACATATATATCCATTTTAGGTATTTCCTGACCTTTATATGTCACTTTCACCCTTATTTTTCCTTTGGGATAGACTTTTTGCCCCGTATACGTCTTCAAGACAATCTCTGTAGCTTTCAAGGGTATGTGTGAAAATAGCCGCTTGTAGTCTCTTTGATTTATGACTGTTAGAGCTGACCCTGTGTCCAATTCCATTTCCACTTGGACTCCGTCTATCTTGAGTGTAACCCAGATAGTCTGGTGATCCTCCATTTCGGTTACATTATATAGTTTCAGACAACCCAGCTCCTTGCTTCCGGAGTCTGTGTCACTTTTCTGTTCGTCTGAACTACTGTCCATCACCTGGTGTACCTTTTTGTACTTCTCCTGTGGAGATTTCTTACTGTTGGTTTTCTTCCCAGACCTGCAGACTCTTGCTATGTGTCCTGCTTTCCCACACTGTCTGCACACTTGGCCCTTGAATCAACAATCTTTCTGGTCATGTGTTGTTCTGCCGCAGCGATAGCACTTCCCTGTTCCATAGGTCATTTCGTTGGTGCCATATTCTTGCGGTCTCCGTTGTATCTCTGCAGCGCCCCTTGCGGCTGCTTCGTGTGATACTGCCATACTGAAAGCTTTGTCCAGCGTAAGGTCCTTTTCTGATAGAAGCCGTTTCTGGGTTCCTTCACTTTGTAGCCCACACACAAACTTGTCCCTTAACGTGTCTGCTAGTCCCGCTCCAAACTGGCAGTATTTCGATAGCTTGCGCAGTTCCGTTAGGTACTCAGCATTGCTTTCGTCTTTGTGTTGGTTCCTTTTATGGAACTTAAATCGTTCTGCTATCAGCAGCGGTGTGGGGTTTAAGTGGTCCTGTAGGATTTCTGCTATGCTTTCAAAATTCTTGTTTACCGGCTTCTCTGGGGTTATTAGATTTCGCAGTAACCCATAAGTTTTTGCACCCATGGAATTTAACAGAACCAGTGCTTTATTAACATCTGGCACTTCATTCGCCCTGCAGTACACCTCAATACGTTCCACATATGTCGCCCAATCTTCGACTTCATTGTCGAACGTAGAGATACTGCCACTCTTCGGCATCCTTGGTTGTGCATTAACTATCACCAAGGGCGCCTCCCGCGCTTCCCCTTCTCCGCTGGCACAAAATGGCGTCTCCTGCGCTTTCCTTTCCTCCCATGCTCGCCCGTCTTCTCCGCTGCGGCTTCGCAAAATGGCGTCTCCCGCGCTCTTCCTTCTCCGCGGCTCAATGGCGCCTCCCGCGCTCTCCCTGCTTCTCCGCGGCTCAATGGTGTCTCCTGCGCTCTCCCTGCTTCTCCGCGGCTCAATGGCGTCTCCCCTTGCTTCGCCCCGTGGACCCTGATCAGCCCGTGATCCCTGGCTGTGCTCTGCACGTTCTTCTCTTGATATTTGTCGACGCCGCTCAGTCTAGAACCCGGCTGTTTCTTACCCTCTCTCTCTCCGGTTTGCAGTATTTTTCCTCGACGCCACTCGGTGATCAACCCCCGGCTGCGCCCTGCTCTCTTCACCCTCTTTCTTACCCCGTCGACGCTGCCCGGCTCTCTCTCGCTGCCGTCGGTCGGTTCCAGCCGCCGCTGCTCGGGAAGGGTCTGCTCTAGACCTGTCGTCGGTCTCTTACTGCTCATTGTGGCTGGGGAACCAAGCCCGGCTCTCCACATCCTCCCCAGCGAAGTTGGATCTCTGCCTGACTGCTGGGCGGTTGCTCGCGGTCGACGCCCGTGTTCCTGGACTCGACAATTTTTAAATTTTTTTAATGTTGCAGGTAGATTCGCATCAACACTCGTCGCCACTGTTAGATCCGTGGTTCAGTGGATAAATAATTACACGGATGCTGTACATAAACAAATAACAGGTCTTTACTGGAGGAGGGTAATCTCTAGACTGGGGTACAGAGGCATGCGCACAGCTTATATACCGGTGTGGTCACTGCCGGTACTACAGTATACAGGAGCTGTAAAAAGTAGTTCTGACTTAAAGCACATACACTACACCCCCCCTTCCCCCCAGTCGCGCTCTCTCTTCCCCCCAGTCGCACTCTCTCTTCCCCCCAGTCGCTCTCTCTCTCTCTTCCAACAACAACATGCCCTCAAAAATCCCTCGGCACCGCCGGGCACTTTAGCTAGTCTTGCAATAAAGCAAGCCCAGGGGTTGAACAGAAACCCTTGTATTTAGCTTACGGGACATGTAATGAGCCATTTCGTGGTCTCCTAGACTTCAGAAAACACATCAAACTGTGGCTTAGGCTATAAACAATGGAACAAATTTATTAAATGTAACAGTTAAACTAGTAAACAATACACAAAAGAGATCTATTTTTCCTCAAACATTGAAAATAATAGAGGTGACCTGAGGTAGAGTGGGAGACATGACGCGGGGGCCTTGCTGGACAGGAACATGGGTTGCACAATTCACTTTTAGTGTTAAATCATGTATCTGAAATTACCCATATACTTAAAATTGTCTATACTATTTATTTATATCAAGTCATTCATAATTTATCTCTAATACTGGGAGCACCCTTGCTGCTCTCTTCTGCAATGCCTCTAAAGCCTGTTTGCCTCCTTATGTCACAGATGTACACTGTATGGGGCACTCTAGGTGCAGCTGCAGCATTACTTCTAGGGCCATAAACGCAACTCATTTGGCAATAACCCAGCATTCTGTTCAGTGTACTGCTGCTTCATACTGTTTTAATATGGTGAATGCATTGTCATCCAATGCCCCAGGTCTTTTTCAACCCCCACCCCATGGCAAGTTCCAGCCCACCCATAGAGTACATATGCCTCTTATTTTTGTTGCCAATATGCAGTGCTATGCATTTGTGTATATTAAACTTCATTTCCCACTGACTGGCACAGATGCATATCCTGTTGAGCTGTCTTTGTAGGTGAATTTTTAGATTATTTTCCCTATTGTTGCTCTTGTTTTCATTTAGTTTTAAACACCACTCAAAATGGAGGTTGAATATTACTTAAAGGTCAGCACGTTTGTACATAGACAAGATGTCTGGTTTACTGCTGTAGTACCTCTTTGAAGGGAACAAAGTATTTTGACATGTACTGTTTGATTGCAAAATTGTTACGGGTTGGTATACCACAAGAAGGCTTCCTGTTAACTATTCATGTTGACCCATCAATTAAAGTTGCCAGACTGTACCTTGTTACCTTGTTGGATTGTTTTGTAAATAGTATATTTGTCATGTAATCCCATCAAGCTGAGCTGCTGAGAATTACCTAAAGAAACTACTTGCAAGTAAAACGGGAATCTTAGATATAAATGTTTACAGAAATGTCAACTACAACTCAGTTCGATTTGTCTTGCTGCGGCAGACGGTGATGAATTAAGTTCTGCTTCATGCTTGCATAATTCATACAAAGATTATATTCTAGTTTTTCTGAGAAACAAGTTTACTTTATTGAGAAGTATTTCGTCAAAACAACAGTAAAATACTGCAAATGCTGGAAATCTGAAATAAAAACAGAAAATGCTGAAAATACTCAGTAGGTCAGGCAGCATCTGTGGTGAGAGAAACAGTTAATATTTCAGGTCGATGACCTTTCATCAGAAATATTTCATGTTAAGTTCTGTAAGAAGAATCCACAGGGTCCTGTTTTCAGGTTTATTTGATTAACTCTGAGCTGTGAGCACAGAGCTTGGTGAAGACAGAGTTGGGTGAATCTGCTAAACAGAGTGGTGATGGGACTGTGGTGAGAGTGCAGAGGGGGAAGGAGGTGATAAGGGGATTGGTAGCATCAGTGGTAATGTTACTGGGCTAGTAACCCAATAGATGTGAGTTCAAATCCCACCATGGCAGCTGGGGAATTTAAATTCAGTTAATTAAATAAATCTGGAATAAAAAGCTAGTATCAGTATTGGTAACCATGAAACTATCGGATTGTAAAAACCACCTGGTTCACTAATACCCTTTAGGGAAGGAAATCGTCTGGTCTGGTCTGGTTGACTCTTAACTGCCCCCTGCAATGGTCTCGCAAACCACTTAGTTGTACCTTCTCAAGGGCAATTAGGGATGGGCAATAAATGCAGGCCTTGTCAGCAAAACCCACATCCCATGAATGAATTTTAAAAAAGTAATTTAAACCAAGAGGCAACAGTAAATATATAAATAATCAAGAGTAATTAATTAAATCCAAGGGATTAAAATTAACTAGTTAGAGGATACCAACATATTAAAGGGCTCTGGATTATTAAATAAACATCTGGTATACATAAATAATAGGAGTAAAGGGATACTAAACTAAAAACATATATGTATATATATAACATTCAATGAGATCATGGCTGATCATCCAAATTCAGTACCCTGTCCCTGCTTTCTCCCCATATCCCTTGATCCCTTTAGCCTTAAGAAATATATCTAACACCTTCTTGAATATATTTAATGAATTGGCCTCCACTGCCTTCTGTGGTAGAGAATTCCACAGGTTCAGCACTCTCTGGGTGAAGAAATTCCTCCTCATCTCTGTCCTAAATGGCTTACCCCTTATCCTTAGACTGTGACCCCTGGTTCTGGACTCCCCGACCATTGGGAACATCCTTCCTGCATCTAGTCTGTCTAGTCCTGTTAGAATTTTATAACTTTCAATGAGATCCCCTCTCATTCTTCTAAACTCCAGCGAGTATAAGCCCATTCGACCCAATCTCTCCTCACACGTCATTCCTGCCATCCCAGGTATCAGTCTGGTGAATCTTCGCTGCACTCCCTCCATGGCAAGAACATCCTTCCTCAGATAAGGTGACCAAAACTGCACACAATACTCAAGATGTGGTCTCACCAAGGCCCTGTACAACTGCAGCAAGACATCCTTGTTCCTGTACTCAAACCCTCTCGCTACGAAGGCCAACATACCATTTGCCTTCTTAACCGCCTGCTGCACCTGCATGCTTACCTTCAGCGACTGGTGCACAAGGACACCCAGGTCTCGTTGCACTTCCCCTTCTCCCAATCTATTGCCGTTCAGATAATAATCTGTCTTCCTGTTTTTGCCACCAAAGTGGATAACCTCGCATTTATCCACATTACACTGCATCTGCCCAATCACCCAACCTGTCCAAATCATACGGTGGCATAGTGGTTAGCACTGTTGCCTCACAGCGCCAGGGACCCGGGTTCAAATCTGGCCTCGGGTGACTGTCTGTGTGGAGTTTGCACATTCTCCCCGTGTTTGCGTGGGTTTCCTCCGGGTGCTCCGGTTTCCTCCCACAGTCCAAAGATGTGCGGGTTAGGCTGATTGGCCATGATAAAAATTGGCCCTTAGTGTTAGGGGGGATTAAATATGTGGGGTTACGGGGATAGGGCTTGGGTGGGATGGCTGTCGGTGTAGGGACCGGGTGCTAGGGTTTGGATGATCAGCCATGATCTCGTTGAAGGGCGAAGCAGGCTCGAAGGGCCGAATGGCCTACTCCTGCTCCTAGTTTCTATGTTTCTATACTGGAGTTTCTCTGCATCCTCACAGCACACACGCCCACCCAGCTTTGTGTCGTCTGCAAACTTGGAGATATTACATCTAGTTCCCTCGTCTAGATCATTAATATATATTGTGAATAGCTGGGGTCCTAGCACCGATCCCTGCGATACCCCACTAGTCACTGCCAGCCACTCGGAAAAAGACCCGTTTATTAGAACTCTTTGCTTCCTGTCCGCCAACCAGTTCTCTATCCAAGTCAATACCTTGCCCCCAATCCCATGTGCTTTAACTTTGCACACCAATCTCTTATGCGGGACCTTATCGAAAGCCTTCTGAAAGTCCAAATACACCACATCCACTGGTTCTCCCTTATCTATTCTACCAGTTATATCCTCAAAAAATTCCAGTACATTGGGTGGATGCTGCAATGGAAGTGGAATCTTCAACCATCAGATTCGACATGATGGTTGGGTCCACAAGTGCATCAATGGATCTGCCCACACTTCCACGCTGGAAAGGATGGGCTCCAAGCTCTGCCCAAAGCCCTGTGCAAGGCTGAAGCTGGACTCCTCCATGCTCCTTGACACTGCTGCACGCTTAGCAGGGGGCCCAAGTTCATGCGAGGCTAGAACCAATTAAAGTTAGCCTGCACTTCTTAAAGGCAGCCTGCAGCTCTTAAACGGGAGATGAATTCTGGGTGCAGCAGGTGATTCCACTGGCTGAGGAACAAGTGTAAGCAGGAAGAAGTTGGCACACATTCAGGCTTTCTGGCAGGCTTACCAATGCACCAAGCATTTCATTGTGCATATCCATCAGCGTTCTTCTGTAAGCTGCCCCATTGAAATCCTCATCTGAGTCTTGTGCAGCAGAGATCATGTGCGACCTCGCCCTCTGGGTAGCTGGCACCTGTGCTACCCTTTCCCCCTGCTTTGGTTGCAGGCCACTCGTGCCAGTGTCTCACCACATGCAGATCCCGCATCTAACCTATCCTCTAGTATCTGAGCTGGTGGCTGGGAGTGTGAAATCAAGTGATGGTGCAGTGTCTTCTGCATCATTGCCTTCTTCCTCTTGCATTTCCTGCTCCTCCACCAGTGCCTGGCCTAGTTGCAGTTCTTGCCTACCTGAAAGGAGAAAGGCACAAGGTAAGGTTGTGGTGAGGGGAGAGGGGAAAAGCAAGAGGTGCATGCTTACACCATCTGCAGCTTGTAAATCAGTAGAGATTGTGGGACGAGGGGTAAGTGGGATGTGAGAAGGAGGATTACATATGAGGATACTATCATATTCAATTGATTCAGCCCTGCCACTGGCCACGGGCTCAGCAATGTCCCTCACAAGAATGGCCAGCACCGTCTCTTCCATCGGGGTAAGGTTATGCAGGCACACTTGTGCCCCTTCGGGTAGCCCCTGCTGCCTCCTGTAATGTGCCACCTTCAGCTGCAAGAAAGAGGGAAGTGTGTCAGTGAGTGTCGTACAATCTGTTTGGGTGATGTGCCTGTCTTGGTTGAATAGCTGGCTGTGTGTGCAAGCTGTGAGATGTGGATGTGAGGCTTGCAGCAGTGCTAAAGCTATGAATGTTAGATATGATTTGTGATTGATAGAGATTCTTTGTAGGTGGGTGAAGTGGGGGTAGTGAATTGAGCAGTGTGTGAGCCTAGTGGTTCAGTAGTAAGGATAAAACATTTGAAGATGAATTCACTGACCTTGACCACTCGTGTGAGGTCATTAAACTTCTTGTGGCACTGCATCCAGGTCCTCAGGGCTACATTGCTAGGATTGACCACGACAGCTATCTGCTCCCATTGCCTTTTATGATTTTGCCTGGAGGGCCTCCTGGCTGCCTGTGGATACATGACCTCTTTCCTCCTGTCCACCTCCTGCACCAAGGAATCCAGTGATGCATACGAGAACTTTGGAGCATGCTCTCTCACCTGTTGTGCCATCAGTACTCTTCTTCCTGCTTACACTTGTTCCTCAGCCAGTTGAATCACCTGCTGCACCCAGAATCCACCTCCCCTTTAAGAGCTGCAGGCTGCCTTTAAGAAGTGCAGGCTAGCTTTAATTGGTTCTAGCCTCACATGAACTTGGGCCCCCCGCTAAGCATGCAGCCACTCAACAGCATGTTAAGCACTGGGCTGCATGCCACAATCAATCTAATTAGCAGGCAGCATGAAGTTGACAATCTGCATACATCAATTTGAACGGGTGTGGGTTAATCCCGCATTGCGACCCTTGCACCCATTTTTGGGGGCAATCCAATTTTTAGCCCATAGACTTTTAAGCAAAATGATGGGACACAACAGTTGCCTGCAATTCCTGTGCCATGTGCGAACTCCAGCATGCTTCATATGTCCTGTATAACTACATGTGCAGGATGTGACTCCAGTTGCTCGAACTGAAGCTCAGAGCATACAGGAGGCTGAGAATTTCCTGGAGCGCACGATCCAGGAGGTGGTCACACCACAGCTACAGAGAGTCCAGGAGGATAGTAAGTGGGTGACCATCTGGCAGGGTAGGAAATACTCCGGGAGTGTGGTACTTTCAAACCAGTTTTCAGTGTTGAGGGTGATGACACCTCGGGGGAATGCAGTTTAGAACACGTCCACGGCACCACAGGGGAAATGACTGCACAGGAGGGCACAGCAAAGTGTAGAAATGCAGTGGTCATAGGGGATTCGATAGGGGGATAGATAGTCGTTTCTGCAACTGTCGGTGTGAGTCTCGCATGGTGTGTTGCCTCTCTGGTGCCATGGTAAAGGACATCACTGAACGAGTGCAGAACATTTTGCGGGGGAAAGGGGAACAGCCAGAAGTCATGGTCCATGTTGTAACCAATGATGTAGGTATGAAAAGGGTTTGAGGTCCTACAGACAGAGTTTAAGGAGCTATGGAGGAAGGTAAAGAGCAGGACCTCAAAGGTAGTAATCTTTAGATCATAGAATCATAGAAAGTTACAGCATGGAAGGAGGCCATTTCGGCCCATCGTGTCCGCGCCGGCCAACAAAGAGCTCTCCAGCCTAATCCCACTTCCCAGCTCTTGGTCCGTAGCCCTGCAGGTTAGAGCATCCCAAGTGCACATCCAAGTACTTTTTAAATGTGGTTAGGGTTCCTGCCTCTACCACCCTTTCAGGCAGTGAATTCCAGACCCCCACAACCCTCTGGGTGAAGACATTTCCCCTCAAATCCCCTCTAAACCTTCCACCAATTACTTTAAATCTGTGCCCCCTGGTTTTGACCCCTCTGCTAAGGGAAATAGGTCCTTTCTATCCACTTTATCTAGGCCCCTCATAATTTTATACACTTCAATAAGGTCTCCCCTGAACCTCCTCTGCTCCAAGGAAAACAGACCCAGCCTATCCAGTCTCTCCTCATAGTTAAGATTCTCTACTCCCAGCAACATCCTTGTAAATCTTCTCTGTACCCTCTCTAGGGCAATCACATCTTTCCTGTAATGTGGTGACCAGAACTGCACGCAATACTCTAGCTGAGGCCTAACTAGTGTTTTATACAGTTGAAGCATAACCCCCCTGCTCTTGTATTCTATGCCATGGCTAATAAAGGCAAGCATTCCGTATGCCTTCTTAACCACCTTATCTACCTGGCCTGCTACCTTCAGGGATCTGTGGACATGCACTCCAAGGTCCCTTTGTTCCTCTACACTACTCAGTGTCCTACCATTTAATGTGTATTCCCTTTCCTTGTTAGCCCTCCCCAAATGCATTACCTCACACTTCTCTGGATTGAATTCCATTTGCCACTCCTAGATGATGCCTAGTGCCACGTGCTAGTGAGTATAGGAGTAGTAAGATAAGACAGGTTAATGTGTGACTGAAGAAATGGTGCAGGAGGGAGGGCTTCAGATTCCTGGGGCATTGGGACCAGTTCTGAGGCAGGACAGACCTGTACAAGATGGCCGGGTTGCACCTCAACAGGGCCGGAACCAATGTCCTCGCAGGGAAGTTAACGAGTGCTAGAGGGAGGGTCTAAACTAATTTGGCTGAGGAGGGGCACCAGGATGAAGCATTCGAGAGGAGGTACAAGGTGTACAGAGGACTGGGAGAGACAAACAGCTTTAGAATAAAGAGTAGTTCAGAAATAGGAAGTCGACTAAGATGGGTTTGGCGAGCAGGTGCGTAAATGCCCGGAGCGTGGTAAACAAAGTTGGTGAGCTGCAGGCACAAGTAGCTACATGGCATTATGATATAATGGAGATCTGGCTCAAACAAGGGGAGGAATGGGCACCTAATATTTTTGGCTACAATTTATTCAGGAAAGATATGGAAGGAAAAAGAGGATGGAGGGTGGCAGTATTGATCAAAGATACTGTTGCAGCACTAGAAAGGGATGATGCACTTGAGGGTTCAAAAACAGAATCTAATTGGTTATAATTAAGAAACAATGGAGGAGCTAATTCGCTGCTGGGAGTACACTATAGGCCACCGAATAATGAGAGGAGATAGAGGAGAACATTTACAGGCAAATTGAAGGAAGATGTAAGAACTACAGATAATGGGTGGCTTCAATATAGACTGAGAAAATAACAGTGTAAAGGGCAAAGAGGGGGAGGAATTTCTGAAAAATGTACAGGAGAACTTTCTTAATCAGTATGTTTCCAGCCCAACGAGGAAGGAAGCAGCAGTGGATCTAGTTCTGGAGAATGAAGTGGGGCAAGTGGAGCATGTCTCAGTGGGAGAGCATTTGGGAAACAGTGATCACAATATCATTAGGTTTAGAGTAGTTATAGAAAAGGAGAAGGAATTTTCAACTGTGAAAATATTCAATTGGAGGAGGGCTAATTTCAGGGAGTTGAAAAGAGATCTGGCCCAGGTGGTTTGGAATCAAAGATTGGCAGGTAAAACCGTAAATGAGCAATGGGGGGCCTTCAAAGAGGAGATAGTTCGGGTGCAGCTGAGATACATTTCCACAAGTGGGAAATGAAGGACATCCAAAGCTAGGACTCCCTGGATGGATAAAAATATAGAGGTTAAAATGAAACAGAAAATGGAAGCTTATGATAAATGTCAGGTTCATAAATCAGTAGTGAACCACCACAACAACAACTTGTATTTATATAGTGCCTTTATAGTAAAATGTCCCAAGGCGCTTCACAGGAGTATTATAAGACAAAAAATTTGACACCAAGCCACATAAGGAGAAATTAGGGCAGATGACCAAAAGCTTGGTCAAAGAGGTAGGTTTTAAGGAGCATCTTAAAGGAGGAAAGAGAGGTGGAGAGGCGGAGCGGTTTAGGAGGGGAATTCCAGAGCTTAGGGCCCAGGCAGCTGAAGGTATGGCCACCAATGGTTGAGCGATTAAAATCAGGGATGCTCAAAAGGGCAGAATTAGAGGAGCGCAGATATCTCGGGAGGTTGTGGGGCTGGAGGAGATTACAGAGATAGGGAGGGGCGAGGCCATGGAGGGATTTGAAAACAAGGATGAGAATTTTAAAATCGAGGTGTTGCTTAACTGGGAGTCAACATAGGTCAGTGGGCACAGGGGCGATGGGTGAACGGGACTTGGAGTGAGTTAAGGCACGGGCAGCCAAGTTTTGGATGACCTCAAGTTTACGTAGGGTAGAATGTAGGAGACCAGCCAGGAGTGCGTTAGAATAGTCAAGTCCAGAGGTAACAAATGCATGGATGAGGGTTTCAGCAGCAAATGAGCTGAGGTGGGGCGGAGACAGGCGATATTATGGAGGTAAAAATAGGCGATCTTAGTTATGCCATGGATGTGTGGTTGGAAGCTCATTTCAGGGTCAAATATGGGGTTGGGAACCTGAGCAGGGAGACAGAGGAAAGGAAAACAGGGATAAAAGCAAAAGATAGGAAGGAGAAAAACAAAAGTGGCAGTCAGAGAAATCAACGGTTTAAATCAAACGTGGCCACAGTAAATAATCATTCTAATAGGTCTAAGAGTGTTAAAAAAACAAGCCTGAAGGCTTTGTGTCTTAATGCGAGGAGCATTTGTAATAAGGTGGATGAATTGGCTGCGCAAATAGAGGTAAACGAATATGATTTGGTTGGGATTACGGAAACGTGGCTCAAGGATGGCCAAGACTGGGAACTCAACATCCAGGGGTATTCGATATTCAGGAAAGATAGGCAAAAAGGAAAGGGAGGTGGGGTAGCATTACTGGTTAAAAAAGGGATTAATACAATTCTAATGAAGGATATTAGCTCTGATGATGTGGAATCTGTATGGGTAGAATTGAGAAATACCAAGGGGAAAAAAACATTAGTGGGAGTGGTATATAGACCTCCCAACAGTAAGGTGGAGGTTGGGGATGGCATTAAAAGGGAAATTAAAGAAGCGTGCAATAAGGGCACAGCATGGGTGACTTTAATCTACATATAGATTGGGCCAACCAAATTAGTAACAATACTGTGGAGGAGGAATTCCTGGAGTGTTTACAGGATGGCTTCCTGGACCAATATGTTGAGGAACCAACCAGAGATCAGGCCATCTTAGACTTGGTATTATGTAACAAGAAAGGATTAATTAGCAATCTTGTTGTACGAGGCCCCTTGGGTCGGAGCGATCATAATATGATCGAATTCTTCATTAAGATGGAGAATGAAGTATTTGACTCAGAGACTAGGGTCCTGAATTTAAATAAAGGAAACTACGATGGTCTGAGGCGCGAGTTGGGTAGGATTGATTGGGGAATGGCACTCAAAGGGTTGACGGTGGATAGGCAATGGCAAACATTCAAAGACCGAATGGCTGCGCTACAGAATTTGTTCATCCCAGTTTGGCATAAAAATAAAACAAAAAAGGTGACTCAACCGTGGCTAACAAGGGAAATTAGGGATAGCATAAGATCCAAGGAGAGGACATATAAATTGGCTAGAAAAAGCAATAATCCTGAGGATTGGGAGCAGTTTAGGAGTCAACAAAGGAGGACAAAGGGATTAATTAAGAAAGGGAAAATAGAATATGAGAGTAAGCTTGCAGGGAACATAAAAACTGACTGTAAAAGCTTTTATAGATATGTGAAGAGAAAAAGATTGGTGAAGTCAAGCGTAGGTCCCTTACAGTCAGAATCAGGGGAATTTATAATGGGAAACAAGGAAATGGCAGACCAACTAAATACATACTTTGGTTCTGTCTTCACAAAGGAGGACACAAATAACCTCCCAGAGATGCCGGGGAACATAGGGTCTAATGAGAGGGAGGAACTGAAAGAAATCAGTATCTGTAGGGAAATGGTGTTAGGAAAATTGATGGGACTGAAGGCCGATCAATCCCCAGGGCCTGATGGTCTACATCCCAGGGTACTTAAGGAAGTGGCCCTAGAGATAGTAGATGCATTGCTGGTCATCTTCTAGAACTCGATAGACTCTGGAACAGTACCCATGGATTGGAGGGTAGCTAATGTTACCTGTGGTGATTATTCTTGTTTTATAAGAAGCATTGTAATTGGTTGCCTGTTTTCCTGCCTTGAGATATATGCTGTAAACTTATTGGTTAGTTGATTCCATGTGACCTGTGGTGGCCATCTTAAATTCAGTTTTCTACAGTTTGGTTGAGACTGGGTGCTCAACATGTACTTGCTGGTTTTTTAAGGTTAATAAAGCCTAGCTTTTGAAAGGCAATCTACTCTTTATTTCAATTTATTAACCTTTTGCTATAATGGAACGATATCTTCGACCAGAACGATTAAATGCTGACCCTAATTCTGCAGGAGTGGATGATCAATGGAAACATTGGTATCGTACATTTAAAAACTTTTTGGGTGTGTTGGATCAGCAATCTCTAAATAAGTTGGATATACTAATCAACTACATTGCTCCGGATGTGTATAAGTATATTTTGGACTGTGAAACTTATGAATTGGCTATTGCTACGTTGGAATTTTTTTTTGTTAAACCCAAAAATGAGGTATTTGCACGTCACCTTTTATCTGCCCGTAGGCAGCAGGCGGGAGAATCCTTGGATGCTTATTTACAAGCACTCCGGCGCCTTGGTGCTAACTGTAATTATAAGGCCGTGTCTGCAGAAGAACATAGGGAAGAGTCGGTACGGGATGCATTTATTAATGGATTACTGTCTAGATCAATTCGTCAGCGGTTATTAGAAAATAAGATCTTGGATCTTAAGAGTGCTTTTGAGCAAGCCTTTACATTGGATTTGGCTCAGAGAAGTTCGGATTCTTATGCTCTTTTTGATCGGCCTGCGACCGTGGTTTCGGCAGTTCCGGATGAAAGGGAGTTACGTGGATTTAATAGGAATGGTTTACCAGATTCCGAAACAGTTTCTACTTCGGCAGCTGTTGCCTCTAGGATTCAGAAGTGTTATTTTTGCGGGAACGCCCAGTACCCCCGTCTGAAGTGCCCTGCCCGGGAGGCTGTGTGTAGTAAATGCGGCAAGGGGGGTCATTACGCACGTGTTTGCAAATCGGTTGCCTCCTCTGCGACCATTCAGCCTTTAGATAGGGCGTTTATTGCATCAGTTTCTGCCGCCTTTTCCCATGGCCTAAACAAAGCTATAGTTATGGCCCAAGTTAATGGGTTAGAAGTGAAGGCCCTTATAGATACGGGCAGTACTGAGAGCTTTATAAGTCTTCAGTTTGTGAGGGAGAAGCGTTTGAAAATTTTGCCTGTTTCCTATCAGGTGTGTGTGGCTCAGACGACTCTCACCTCACAAGTAGCTGGTTGTTGCCTTGTGAAATTAATTCTCCTAGGTAATACGTATACTGATATACGCCTATCCGTTCTGCCTAATCTCTGTGCGGACATTTTGATTGGTCATGATGTGCTTCAATTACATGAGTCCCTCAGTCTTTCTTTCGGAGGAACCAAGCCACCTTTGTCTATTTGTGGATTAACTTCTTTATTCATTTCTCCATTATCACTTTTTTCCAATTTGATGCCGGACTGTAAGCCAACTGCTACCAAGTCAAGAAGGTATAGCAGTCAGGATAAAGAATTTATTAATTCTGAAGTTCAACGTCTTTTATCGGAAGGAATCATTGAACCTAGTTTTTCGCCCTGGCGGGCACAGGTAGTTGTCACCACTAATGAGAGACATAAGAAGTGAATGGTGATAGACTACTCTCAAACTATTAACAGGTATACTCAATTAGATGCGTACCCCCTGCCTAAGATTGATGAGCTTATCAATAAAGTATCTCAATATAAGGTTTTTAGCACTATTGACCTAAAGAGTGCTTATCATCAGATTCCTATCGCTAAGAGGGACAAACCATATACGGCCTTTGAAGCTGGCGGAAAGTTGTACCAGTTTTGCCGAGTACCATTTGGTGTTACTAACGGTGTTGCCTGTTTTCAACGGGCAATGGATGCTTTTATAAGTGATAACTCTCTCTCTGACACCTTCTCATATTTAGATGACATCACGGTGTGTGGCAAATCAAGGGTGGAGCACGATTTTAATCTAGAAAGATTCCTTCAAGTTGCGGAAAAAGTTGGCTTAACTTTCAATAAAGAGAAGTGTATCTTTTCGACCACCGAGGTAAATTTACTGGGGTATATTATCTTGGGAAACAAGATTAAACCAGATCCAGAACGGCTGCGACCACTGATTGATTTACCTTGCCCTACTAATTCTAAGGCCTTGCAACGAGTTGTTGGACTGTTTTCTTATTATTCTAATTGGATTGCAAACTTCTCGCAGAAGATCCGGCCCCTTATTCGGGTTACGACATATCCTCTATCATGGGAGGCCAGGATGTGTTTTGATCATCATAAAAAGGATATCCTTGGAGCAGTTGCGCATTCTATTGATGAGCAGGTTCCCTTCGTGATTGAGACGGACGCTTCCGATTTTGCAATTGGGGCTACCCTGAACCAAAATGGAAGACCTGTGGCCTTTTTCTCACGTACTCTGAGCAATAGTGAGCAGAGACATTCATCAATAGAGAAAGAGGCGTACGCAATAGTAGAAGCACTGCGTTAATGGAGACATTATTTATCTGGGCGACATTTTACATTAGTAACTGACCAAAAATCTGTGTCCTTCATGTTTGATGTCAAACATTTCGGAAAGATTAAGAATGATAAAATAATGAGGTGGAGGATCGAGTTGGCATGCTACCATTTCGATATAGTCTATCGTCTGGGGAAGGATAATGTTGCTGCTGATGCGCTGTCGAGGGCTTATTGTTCTGTGCTTCACGGAGATACGCTTATTAATCTTCATAATGCTTTGTGCCATCCTGGTGTTACGAGGATGATACACTTCGTACGCAGTAAGAATTTGCCCTTTTCAGTTGAAGACGTCAAGCAGATGACTTCGTCATGCTCTGTCTGCGCCCGGTGTAAACCGAATTTCTTTAAGCCTCAACGAGCTCATCTTATAAAGGCTACTTCTCCCTTTGAACGCCTGAGCATTGGTTTTAAGGGGCCTCTTCCTTCAACGACTCAGAATCGATATATATTTACTGTTGTGGATGAGTTTTCAAGGTTCCCTTTTGCTTTTCCTTGTGCAGATGTATCAGCTGCTACAGTTATTAAATGTCTGACTCAACTTTTTGTCATCTTTGGGATGCCTGCGTATATCCATTCGGATCAGGGAAGTTCTTTTATGTCTTCCCAGTTGAAGGAATGCCTTCAGAGTCGGGGAATTTCTACAAGCAGAACTACCCCGTATAATCCCCAGGGTAATGGACAGTGCGAATGATACAATGGGGTGATCTGGAAGGCAGTTATGTTGGCTTTGACATCCCGGAACCTTAAGAATACACAGTGGGAAATGGTACTGCCTGATGCCCTGCATTCCATTAGATCATTGCTTTCAACGGCTACTAATGTGACTCCCCATGAAAGGCTCTTCAACTATCCGCAGAGATCCACTACGGGATATTCGGTACCTTCATGGCTTACTATGCAGGGACCTGTGCTGCTCCGACGCCATGTTAGACTGTCAAAGTATGATCCTTTAGTGGAGGAGGTGGAGCTATTGGAGGCAAATTCCCAATATGCTCACATTCGATTCCAAGATGGGAAAGAAAGTACGGTTTCAGTTAAAGACTTAGCTCCTTGTGGTGGCCAGCCCTCTCCTGAGGACATTAACAATAGCCATAATTCAGATAATGTTGATGTCGTCACAGATACTACGAACATTTCCAATCCTATTGCAGACACTTACAATTCTCTTAGTCTGCCCCCGATGGATGTTCATGACCCTCCCAGTTTACCTTCTAATGGGACTTCCAATCCGGAAACCGTTGATAATCAGGATATTGATAGCCTCCCTGCAGAAGATATTTCTGTGTCTCCTGGTGTGGGAGGGCAAGGAACTCCACCAAGGCTAAGAAGGTCGACACAAACAAGATATCCGGTCGACCGATTAAAAATGGACTTTTAAAATAATTAATAATTTAATAGTAAAATTTTAAAATTGTTGAAGGCATTATACATGTATTGCTCTAGTCATAAATAACTAATTGTAAACTGTAAAGGCTACCTAGGTTGAAGTATATTTTAAAAGGAGGGGTGAATGTGGTGATTATTCTTGTTTTATAAGAAGCATTGTAATTGGTTGCCTGTTTTCCTGCCTTGAGATATATGCTGTAAACTTATTGGTTAGTTGATTCCATGTGACCTGTGGTGGCCATCTTAAATTCAGTTTTCTACAGTTTGATTGAGACTGGGTGCTCAACATGTACTTGCTGGTTTTTTAAGGTTAATAAAGCCTAGCTTTTGAAAGGCAATCTACTCTTTATTTCATTACCCCACTATTCAAAAAAGGTGGTAGAGAAAAAGCGGGGAATTATAGACCGGTAAGCCTGACATCGGTAGTGGGGAAAATGCTAGAGTCTATTATAAAAGATGTAATAGCAGAGCACTTGGAAAGCAGTGACAGGATCGGACAAAGTCAACATGGATTTACAAAAGGTAAATCATGCTTGACTAATCTACTGGAATTTTTTGAGGATGTAACTGGTAAAATAGATAAGGGAGAACCAGTGGATGTGGTGTATTTGGACTTTCAGAAGGCTTTCGATAAGGTCCCACATAAGAGATTAGCGTGCAAAATTAAGGCACAAGGGATTGGGGGTAAGGTATTGACTTGGATAGAGAACTGGTTGGCGGACAGAAAGCAAAGAGTTGGAATAAACTGGTCGTTTTCCGAGTGGCAGGCAGTGGCTAGTGGGGTACCGCAAGGATCGGTCCTAGGACCCCAGCTGTTCACAATATATATTAATGATCTGGACGAGGGAATTGGATGTAATATCTCCAAATTTGCAGACGACACAAAGCTGGGTGGGAGGGTATGCTGTGATGAGGATGTTGTGAAACTCCAGTACGATTTGGACAGGTTGGGTGATTGGGCAGAAACATGGCAAATGCACTATAATGTGGATAAATGTGAGGTTATCCACTTTGGTGGCAAAAACAGGAAGGCAGATCATTATTTAAATGGCAATAGATTGGGAGAAGGGGAAATGCAAAGAGACCTGGGTGTTATTGTGCACCAGTCGCTGAAGGTAAGCATGTAGGTGCAGCAGGCGGTTAAGAAGGCAAATGGTATGTTGGCCTTTGTAGCAAGAGGGTTCGAGTACAAGAACAAGGATGTCTTGCTGCAGTTGTACAGGGCCTTGGTGAGACCACACCTTGAGTATTGTGTGCAGTTTTGGTCACCTTACCTGAGGAAGGACGTTCTTGCCATGGAGGGAGTGCAGCGAAGATTCACCAGGCTGATACCTGGGATGGCAGGAATGACGTATGAGGAGAGATTGGGTCGATTGGACTTATACTCACTGGAGTTTAGAAGATTGAGAGGGGATCTCATTGAAACTTATAAAATTCTGTCAGGTCTGGACAGACTAGATGCAGAAAGGATGTTTCTGATGGCCAGGGAGTCTAGAACCAGGGGTCATAGTCAAAGGATAAGGAGTAAGCCATTTAGGACAGAAATGAGGAGGAATTTCTTCACCCAGAGAGTGGTGAACCTGTGGAATTCTCTGCCACAGAGGGCGGTGGAGGCCAGTTCATTAAATATATTCAAGAAAGAGTTGGATATGTTTCTTGAGGCTAAAGGGATCAAGGGATATGGGGAGAAGGCAGGGACAGGGTACTGAATTTGGATGATCAGCCATGATCACATTGAATGGCGGAGCAGGCTCGAAGGGCCGAATGGCCTACTCCTGCTCCTATCTTCTATGTTTCTATACCAAGGTTGCGAACAGTCTGGTTCAGCCTCAGACAGATGCTAGGGAGAGGGATGGAGTTGGTGGCTAGGGAACGGAGTTCGTGGCAGGAACAATGGCTTCAGTCTTCCCAATATCTAATTGGAGAAAATTTCTGCTCATACAGTACTGGATGTTGGGTCAGCAGTCTGACAATTTAGAGACCGTGGAGGGGTCGAGAGACGTGGTGGTGAGGTAGAGCTGGGTGTTGTCAGCTTACATGTGGAAACTGATGTTGTGTTTTTGGATGATGTCGCTGAGGGGTAGCATGTAGCTGAGAAATAGGAGGGGGCCAAGGATAGATCCTTGGGGGACACCAGAGGTAACGATGCAGGATTGGGAAGAGAAGCCATTGCAGGTGGTTCTTTGGCTACGATTAGATAAATAAAAATGGAACCAGGTGAATGCAGTCCCACCCAGCTCGATGACTGTGTAGTGGTGTTGGCGGGAGATGGCGAAATGAACCGTGTCAAAGGCTGCAGACAGGTCAAGAAGTACGAGGAGGGATTGTTTACCTTTGTCACAGTCATAAAGGATGTCATTTGTGACTCTGATGAGAGCCGTTTCGGTACTGTGGCAGGGGCGGAAACCTGATTGGAGGGATTCAAATATGGAGTTCTGAGAAAGATGGGCATGGATTTGGGAGGCGACAACACGTTCAAGGACTTTGGAGAGGAAAGGGAGGTTGGAGATGGGTGGGTAGTTTGCAAAGACAGAGGAGTCAAGGGTTGGTTTTTTTGAAGAGAGGGGTGATGACATCAGATTTGAAGGAGAGGGGTCAGTACCTGAGGAGAGAGAACCGTCAACAATGTCAGCTAACATGGGAGCCAGAAATGGAAGTTGGGTGGTCAGCAGTTTAATGGGAATAGGGTCAAGGGAGCAGGAAGTGGGTCCCATGGACAAGATGAGTGCGGAGAGGTCATGAGGGGAGATCGGAGAGAAACTGGAGAAAGATGCGAGTTCGGGGCTCGGGCAGGTGGGCCTTTAGAGGAAGTTTGGCCCAGTGGGCAAGGGGAAGGAAAGGAAGTGGCAGAGGCAGCTGATCGATGGTCTCAATCTTAGAGACAAAGAACTTCATGAGCTCCTTGTACTTGTTGTTGGAGGTGAGGGTGGAGGAGACAGAGGAGAGGAGTTTAAGAAGACGGTTAGCAGTAGAGAATAGAAACCGAGAGTAATGGTTTTAATAGAGACTAGGGCGTCAAAGGAGGGTGTGGTTGATCTGATCGGTAGCTGCAGAAATGTCGTGGTAAATGGAGGGCCAAAGGCTGGACAATTGGGATTTCGTAAATGCAGTTGTGAGAGTTGGGAGAGAGTTTTTTCCGGGGTAGACACAGAAGGAAGTAGGGGAGGGGGGGGGGTGGTGTAAGGGGAAGGGGGATGTAGGGGGGGGAGCGCTACAAGGAAGTGGTCGGAGATGGCCTTAGCTGCGATTGACACGATGGGAGTAGCGAGACCACGAGAAATGGCAAGACTGAGGGGGTGGCTATGAATATGGGTTGGGGAGTTTACATGGAGGGAGAGATTAAGGGAGGATAGGAGTGCAGTGAACTCAGAGGAGAGCGAGCATGATAAATTGAGAGGGAGATTGAAATCACCAAGGATGAGAAGTCGCTCGATGCAGAGGCTGAATACAACCAAGCTGAATACAAAAAGTACAGGGTAGAACTTAAGAAGGAAACAAGAAGGGGGAAGAGAGTGTATGGCTCTCCATTTACCATGCCATTTCTGCAGCTACAGATCTGATCAACCACACCCTCCTTTGACGCCTTAGTCTCTATTAAAACCATTACTCTCTGGTTTCTATTCTCTACTGCTAACCGTCTTCTTAAACCCCTCACCTCCAACAACAAGTAGAAGGAGCTGGTTACATAAAAGGGAACCCAAAAGTCTTTTATAAACATATATATAGTAAAAGGGTAGTCAAAGGAAGGTTGGGGCCGATGAGGGACTAAAAAGGACATTTTCTTATCGAGGCAGAGGGCATGGCTAAGGTACGAAATGAGTACTTTGCATCTGCCTTCACTAGAGAAGAGGATTATGCCAGTGTCACCGTAAAGGAGAAGGCAGTAGATCAATTCAATAGGATAAAAGTAGATAAAGAGGTGGTACTTAATAGGTTGGCAGCGCCCAAAGTCCGGATGGGATGCATCCTAGGTTGCGAAGTAAGGGTGGAAATAACCTAACAATCTTCCAATCCTGCTTAGATATGGGAGTGGTGCCAGAGGACTGGAAACTTTCAAATGTTACACCCCTGTTCAAAAAAAGGGAGAGAGATAAACCCAACAGTTACAGGAATGTCGTTGGTGGGGTAACTTTTAGAGACATTAATCTGAGACAAAATTAATTGGCACTTGGAAATATATAGGTTAATAAATGAAAGCCAGCACTGATTTGTTAAATGCAAATCGTGATTGACTAACTTGATTGAGTTCTTTGATGATGTAACAAATATGGTGGATGAAGTAGTGTGGTTGAAGTTGTGTATATGGACTTTCAAAAGGCGTTTGATAAAGTACCACAGAGTACCAGAGAGTTGAATGCGTGGCTCAAAGAGTGGTGTGGGATTTTGAATCATGGGGCACTGGCACCAGCTGGGGAAAGAAGGAGCTGTTCTGTTGGGACGCTGTGACCAGTGTCCCGGCTAATCAAGTAACTAGGGCTGTAGATAGTGCTTTATTGCAAATTAAAAATTTCTGGGCTAAGGCGAAAAAGCATGGGAGTGGCACTAATTGGACAGCTCTACCAAAGAGCCGGCACAGGCACGATGGGCCGAATGGCCTCCTTCTGTGCAGTGTCATTCTAAGAGGAGATAGTTTAGGTACAGATGAGACACATTCCCACTAGTTCTATGAACTCCTTGTGAACAGTTTGCAGATTTCTGTGTTGACCTGTTCAACATTTCATCTCTACTGCTTGCTTCAGTAATTCTTTGTGAATTATTCACAGGGTCATATTTTGACCCTGAAATGAGTTTCCAAACACACATCCACGGCATAACTAAGACCGCCTAATTCCACCTCCGTAACATCGGCTGTCTCTGCCTCGCCTCAGCCCATCTGCTGCTGAAACCCTCATCCATGCCTTTTTTACCTCTCGACTTGACTATTCTAACGCACTCCTGGCTGGCCCCCATGTTCTAGCCTATGTAAACTTGAGGTCATCCAAAGTCCTGTTCACCCATCACCCCTGTGCTCGCTGACCTACATTGGCTCCCGGTTAAGCAATGCCTCGATTTCAAAATTCTCTTCCTAGTTTTCAAATCCCTCCATGACTTCGCCCATCCCCATCTCTGTAATCTCCTCCAGCCTCACAACCGCCCGAGATATCTGCGCTCCTCTAATTCTTCCCTCTTCAGCATCCCTGATTATAATCGCTCAACCATTGGTGGCCGTGCCTTCTGTTGCCTGGGCCCGAAGCTCTGGAACTCTCTCCCTAAACCTCTCCACCTTGCTTTCCTCCTTTAACACACTCCTTAAAACCTACCTCTATGACTAATCTGCCCTAATTTCTCCTTGTGGGGCTCGGTGTCAAATTTTTGTCTTAGAACATTCCTGTGAAGCGCCGTGGAACGTTTTACTACATTAAGGGCGCTATATAAATACAAGTTGATGTTGTGAATAAACATCTTTGATTGTTTCACCTGTTACAAAAACAATCTAGTTTGGATTATATATAATCTGTTTGCTGAAGTGACATGAGATTTACAGTACTGGAATCCGACATACCATACAGGGCCAAGCTTACAATACAAGCAAGGATGGTTGGCCCTGTGATACACTATTTACCATGTATTGAGCCTGTAACGTTAAGTTTCACTCATGGGGCAGCTTATGGAAGCGGCCATTTACAGTGAGAATGAAGAAAAAGTATTGGAAGCATGCTTGACTTGTGTTTGGTACTTATTCCTGGATAAATGAAAACTTTTCTCAGCTCAACACTGGCAAGACTAAAGGCATCGTGTGCAGCTCCTGGCAGAAACCTTCCATCTTGTGTCGATTCCATTCCCTCCCTGACTGCCTGCTCCAACTGAATCCGTCATCTGTGAAATCATGGTGATAGTCACCTCGAAGCCGAGCTGCTAACTCCACATCTAATCTATCCACAAGGCTTCTTTCTTCCACCACAACATTCCTTCCCATCAGTCTCCTCTGCCCACAGCTGCTTTCGTGCCCTAAAATACCCTCCCCCACTGCTGTGCTCATTGTCAGCCATTTCCTGGCCTTGCATGTCTGCCTTAAAGCATTTAAAGATCATTTTTCTGCTGCTTAAAATTAGTGGATGGAAAAAATCACTGGCTGAGTGTGCAATTTCCCAATATATGCTCCTGGTGTGTACCAGGAAATGGAAGTTAGAATATTTAGTACACCGTTAATGAGTCTGTCGACTTATGCAATCTTTGGCAAACATGAATAATCCTAAAGAAAAATTACCTCATCAAATGCTCAAAAGTTTATCAGTTATGCAGCTTTTTTATAAAAATATGGTCAGAAAAGATTTTTTAACTGGAGTTTCAATAGCAGTAAAGAGGCAAGTGACTAAAAGGAAATCCATTCTTGATAAACAATGTTTTATTTTCTGATGATCAACCAAGAAGCTATGACTGATCAATGATGTGTGAGCAGTTCTTAGCAGCATGTTAACAAATACCAAATTTGCTGAAATAAAGCTTTGAGAGTTCCAACTCTAGCTTCTTTCAATGACTTGCAAAGAAACACTTAAATCCTCACAAGATGATGGTACACACCCTTCTAACGTTCTAGTTATTCTGATGCAGATTTTGTGATATGAGATTATGTAAATTCTTAGAGTGCACATACGTGGTTGAAAGATTTGAATGAGGTAAAATAACAAGTCAAAGCCAAGGCTTTTGAGACCTCTTTAATGGGCAAAAAAGGCAATTGAATGGGTAAATTTAATCAGTATTGTGAAATATCTATTTTTAAAAATTAAAACCTTACTTTGGACATTAGAAAATTCAGTTACTGCAGGAAAATGGCTCACAGAATTTTTTTCAAAAACTGTTGAATGGTTTGATTGAAACTGTCCAGGAAGCAAGGTTTGTCGATGGGAAGTGTATAGATTGATGATTAGTTCCTCTGCTACATCCTCACTGACCTCTTTCAGTATGCTGCAGTGTATAGCATCTGGTCCAAGGGTTTTAGTTTCCTCAGCTACTTTAGAATGGTGTCCTTATTAATGTATATATCTATAGGCGGCCCTACTTGATCATCCACAAGACTGCAGCAAAGTATTCATTAAATAACTATTTCCTTATTGACCATAATAATCCTCAATGATGCACTTTTTCCCCCAATATGTTTATAAAAATCTTAACTATTTTCCATTACTGATTCTTTTATCTTCCCACTTGGCTCTCCTTACCTCTCTAGATTACAGTGTTTCTCACAATTCTGTTGTGTCTCTAGCTTCGGCTTGGTTATATGTTTCAGTTTCAGCCTAATTCAAGGAACTGTGACCTAAATTTAGCCCCTTTTAAATGTTAAAGATTGACCTGGGGACGTGATAAGGTCAATCTTCACAAATGGGCCTTTGATTGGCTGCCAATATGGCTTTTTAAATCTTTTAGCCATTAAAAGCAATTTTTAAAAAAGTTGTTCCCGTGCCCAAAATGGATATTGGGGGCAGGAAGGTGGAGAATAGGCTAAAGGGGAAGGAAAGTACCTTTTGTTCAAAGTACTCCACAATGTCCTCTTAAAACAAAAAACATTGCACATTTTTTACCCTAAAATATTTCCGATTTCCTTCTGTCCAGACCACTTGGAGCTACGGGCCGAATACTCACAGCAAACCCAGTATGTGAGTCGCATGATTTTGCGCAATTGCAAGTTCCTATACACAAAAAAGCGGCACCATTCGCGTACAAAAATTGAGACCTTTCAGACACAAAAAGCCAGATTGCCCCATCCACAAAAATACCCAATGCACATAAAGATAGGCTTCCTGACACAGTCCTATCCCGCTCTCCCCATCCCCAGCACAAGAACTTCAACCTTCCCTCCGGTCCTCTTCCCGTCCTTCCCCTCCACCCAAGCTTGAAAAATGATTCAGCCATGTCTTTTTTAAACTTCCAGGGTAGAGGATGGTTTGGTTCAGAAAGGCTGCTACTTATTGGCCTGTATCCATCAGAGAGTAGCATCTTCTCTGGTCTCCCAGGCCTGGGTTATTTAAAGGCGAGCAGTTAAGTTTTTTTTAATCCTGCCCTCACTTCTCATACGGGGGAGATTTTGAGGCCTCCCACCCAGTGGAAATGGGGCAGCAACATTTGTTCAGATGGTGGGGAATGACTTGCCGCTCTGTTCCGATTGTGTGGCCGTCCCTATCTCCCCCAAGGCCCACCTTTGGGTGGCCAGAGTGTCTGCCTGAGTCAGATGGTGGGCCCTTTTAATATGTAAATTGGAATGCTAGGCCTGATTGAGATTTTAGGACAGTACTGGGTGGAGTGTGCGCTGTGTACGATCCACATAGTTTCAGCTACCTTCCGGCCTGGCTGACCAATACGTCGGCGGGCTGGAACTGAAGCTCACCAGCCTAATACTAATGAGGCCTGGCCCTCAAAGGACTGGGTTTCCAGTCAGGACTATTGGCAGGCATACACTACCAGCTGTCTGCCCAAACACCGTGCGGGGAGGAGAAGGGGGTAAGTAAATCCACCCTGTGAAATGCACACAGCTATGTAATGATATCGGCAAATAGTGATGTTATTTGCCTGTTTGATTATGATGCCTTACCAGCATGTTTGCATGTATTGATTACTTATGCCTGACCAGCAGAGGTCATGTGACAGAGACAAGCAGTTTGAGTTTAGTTTCAGTTTCGTTCTAGATGGATCTCTAGCATGGTGTCTCCTGTAAATGCTGTTAAAAAGAGTTGAACATACTTTAGATTAAAAAAGACATTCTCTTTCATAAATGTCTCATCATTGAACCCACAAAGAAATCAATACAAGCTATAGTTTCAGCCTCCAGTGAAACTAATCAGTTGAAACTGACATTGTGCTCAGGGGCTGGATCAGGTCTGCCGGCCGCCTATTACGCTTTTCCAACAATTTGGGTGACATTGATACGGAGGACAGACACATTTCACACATACACACACTGTTGTATTCAGACTTTGACAAGCCTGCTTTTGATTTTTTGTTCATTTTTATTTTAATATTTAGAAGTACATAACACCTTTTAAATGCATTTGTAGCTTTATTTTTCTGCAGTGCAAATTATAATAAAACATTGGTAATTTAAGTTAAAAGAGAAGCTTACAAAAATAAATTACAGAATCCTTTTAAGTGCTGTAGAAAATACTTGTATTTTTATCCAGTAGTTATGTCATGGTAGAACTGATAATGTATAATACAAGAAACAAAAATAAACATTAAAATGTTCATCTGGTATGTTTATTACAAACAATGAGCAGTGAAGTAAAGGAGCAGATTGCCCTTTTTATCTAGAATAAACTTAAATTTAATACAAGCGCTTTTGCATTTCAATTGAAAGCTTTAAGTAAAATATCCTTGCTTGGTTTTATCAGGAATCAAACCATTGTTGCATCATAGCAATACACAAATATATAAAATACTGCATGGAATCAGTATTGCCACTGTAGAGAAACACAAATATCAGAGATACTGGTAGACATCTGTAATGTTACTTCTCATTTTGAGCGGTTTGCATTTATGTTCTGGTTGAAAACCAAAGCCTTGCACAACACGGATGCCTCCGCTATGAAAAGATACATATTTCTATACTTATTTGTTAACTGCTAGGAAAAGACGTTTTATAGAGCACTTTTAAGAAATAAAATACCCATTTCTAAATTTCATGTCCATATATTATTATAGCCGATAGCCCTGTCAATAATAATTCAATATTTTAATACAATAATTATGTAGAAGTCTCAGCTGTCAACAGCTCAACTTCATTGTGCTGGTTTGTCTTTGAATCTTTTTTGAAAATCTGTTATTGTGGCCAGTCCTTTACCTAATAAACCTTAAAGGTGCTTGTGAGCAGTGCAATAGCATAACAGTGCAAATATTGCCCCAGGACGCCGATAGCAGGCTCACAGCTAATGCTGCAAGTCATTAAAAATAAACTACTTGTCACGTGGTGACTAGCACTGTTCTTGACTCACTTGCCTAAATTAACTTAACATGACACAAACACTGACAATAGGAAATAAGTACCCAAAGGATGAAATATCCTATTAGATTTAATGGAGATGGGGAATGAGGAATAGGCCTAGAAAATCCCACGCCCAATCTAGCTGGGGGAGAGCGCACTTTTATAAGAATTAAAAATCAAAACTCAGCAACATGGTGTGTGAATCCTTCCAGCTCCAAGCCCTCAGTCAGTCTGATTTCTTTGCATCTGATCTATTGTGGTCAGTTGCAGCTTTTCATTTATATCTATATAGTTACATTTTATTAAGAAAAAAATTGCTGATTTTTTTTAATGCTCATCAAGGTGATGGATGTTAAGTTCTGAGAAATGGAACACGGTCTCATTTCAGGCACACAGCATCAGCAATTCCCAGGCCAGATATACATACCACGGTTAGATGCAGAGTAAAGTTCCCTCTACACAAGTCCACTGTGCATCCACCCAAACCTCAAAAGTATTGCCTATTTCACAGCTTCCATTTCCCACACCAGCTATTTTGTAACCCCTCTTAATCAGATTGCTAATTAGTGCAACCTTAATGGTTCCGGAATTGATTTTCATGTTGAACATTACGGGATTCCGAAGAGACTTTCATCCTGTCCATCTCTGCTGATTAAAACCCAGCTCCTGATGTTGAACGATTGTATCCTAAACTGTTGCACCAACTCCTTGTATATTAAATAACAGAAAATGCTGGAAACACTCAGCAGGTCAGGCAGCATCCGTGGAGAGAGAAACAGAGTTAACGGTTCAGGTCTGGGACCTTTTGTCAGAACTGGATATTAATCTGTTTAAGGTTAATTTCTTCTGGCCAAAGTTCCTTTGTAACCAGTGGAAGGTTAATTTTGGTAATTTGAAAGAGACTTGCATTCCATGGAATGAGTAACTTTGAAAATGCTTCTGAACAGCAATTAATGGTGCAGGGAAAGAAGAGTCAAAGGGAACGAGTGAAGATGGAACTTTACCGAAACAGCTTGTGAATTGTTTTTCTTTTTGGGCCATTAAAACAGAAAAGTCACTTGTCGCTTCCCTGCCTATCCAACATTTAAATCAGTTGCTGGCAGCTCTTGGCCATGGGGAATAGACATACTGTTAGCAGAGCATTATGCCTCAGAATGGACCAATAGTACCCGTCTCTCTCAGACTACTATGGAAAGCTATTGACACCATGTTGTTGAGCCGTGTCCAACCGGCATTGTTAACCTTTGTACAGAAACTGAAAGGAAAAATGGAGACACTTTACAGCCCAGGTGGACAGGTCAAATGGGGGACCTTTCAATCCAGTTACCATTATTGGTTTGAAAGTAAACCAGAAATACTGTTTCTATATACTTCATTTGTAAACCATTTAGTTTAGTTACCTTCAGATAATGTATGACTGCAGTATTTTAGAGTAATGCTGGAACTTGATTTAGGGCGGGTACTTTACCGCAGACAGCACCTGCACTCCGTCAGGTATAGGTTTGGGCTGTTTACAGTTCCTACAAAGGAAACTTTTTTTTTCTTATAATAGACATTCTGCAGTGTGGAGTAGTAATTATTTTTGTTCCCACGCATGAACAAAAATTACAAGTGTGGGCAAATGGAAATCTTGTGCACAAGTATTTTTTCAAATTAAACTATTTGCTGGTAGGTGAAAATATGGGAAGCAAAGCGCTACGGATAATAAATATCTATTAAAAGGCAGATGACGACCTTTGCTCTGCAGTAAAAAAAATAAAAACATACAGCGATGAGTCCAAGAAAAAAAAAAGTAAATCACAGCCCTCTCCTGGTGCACACTGTTAGCCAGAGATTCAGTACCTCAGATTGTGGGAAAACCCCATCATAACAGCACTGGCTCAGGACAAATAGCTGCTGTTAGTTAAAACTGTCACATGGACATTTCTGATTTCAGCTGTCCTGTATTTTAAATTGTAACTAGGTCACAGCAGGTTTTAAGCATGAAAGCCCTGTAGCAGATGCATGCTGCGGTATTGTGGGAGTTATGGTGGCCTTCTACAGGAGCAATAAATGTTGCTTTGCAGTCAGCCATGTGATAGTGCGGTTGTTGGGCTTGGCATCCACTTTCAGTTTTAACCGTCTTTTAAACACACCATGTAGCATTGTCTTATAATTCAATCCATGAATCACTGTCAAATTTGTGCGGACACAATCATTCACAAAATGAAATAAAACTAGATGCCATTTACTTGTTTTCTGCTCTCACTCCCATGATTGATCCCATTCACTGATAGGACGGATATTGCTTATCAGCTGAATAGGGTAACATTCACTTAATCAGATTTAAACTTGTCAGCCACCAATATGTTGCACACACCAGCATGATTTAAACCAACACAATTACAGAAATCGCTAGGTCCTAACTGCAGTATTTTAGACTAATGCTGGAACTTGATTTAGGGCGGGTACTTTATCGCAGACAGCACCTGCTCTTGCATTTACCCTTCCCCACAGCACCTGCTCTCCGTCAGGTGTAGGTTTGGGGAGTTTACAGTCCCTACCGGCCAATCATACCTTGTGCTAGAAGTTTACAACAACGCTTCACAGGGAGCGTTATCAATCAAAATGTGACCGTTTTGATAGTCTGAACTGTGCGGCTGAAACATGATCATTGTCATTCATTACTGAGACTTCAGTGTACATCAAAATACAACATGATCCTTCCTGCTGAGCCATGTGTCACAAACTGATTAATATTGAAACTGAAAGCAGGTCATGGCAACAGTGAGTATGTTGGCTGTACTTGTAATCGTACCAAACAGCTTGAACATGGCCACAAGCTGCCTGTTCCCAATAGTATAAAACTGTGTTGTTGCCTTTTCCTGGACTTTACAGAAATATGGTATTTAAAAAAAAAATCAACCCAGCATGATAAAAATGAAAGATAACAAAATGTTAATTAAAATGCCAAATAATAAATATCAAATAAGAATCTTTCCTGTAACTGCAACTGACTATTGCACTTTAGGATAAAACACATGGAATGCTACACACTGTACAAACATATGCAAAAGATCTGGAGAGAGATATTTAAAGATAACAGTTTACCACAGTTTATTCCCTTGGTCCCTGTTCTAAACTTATTAACGGTATAAAAGTAAATGGTCCTCCATAATATCTACTAGCGAATCATAAAAGCCACTCCTACTATATCGAATTCTCAGTTGAAGTACTGAGCTGTGACCATTATCTGGAGTACTGCCACACTTAATGCCGGTTAACTTAAGCTGAAGGCATCAACAGTTTTTCAAAAATGTTATTTCTACATGTTAACCTTTGCTCAACTACAAAAGGAAAAGCTTGTATTTAAGCTAGCAATTTTTACAACAATCTGGCAGACCTAACCGTTGAAGACCATTTCTGGTCTATTGTGTATAGTAAAGGGGTTTTCTGGTATTTAGCAGCAGAGTGGAGAGATAGTAAAATGGGCAGTGATGAAACGTTACAAGTGAAACACTGTGGGGGTAAATTTCTTTGGGGCTTGCTCTCACTCTGTTGCAGCAACTTCGCGTCAAACTTCTGACAAAGTTGCAGCATGCGAGCTGGAGGAACAGCAAGGAATTTCACCCCCACCTCTAGTAATTCAGATCAATGCAAAACCAACTCTGTATTTTCTAGCGTCCCCAAAGGGTCACCATCTATAGACTGGAAGCAGTACTATGTAGCAGTTGTATCGAACATTACACTTAAACCAACCAACTGGAAATTAACTGCAGTGGTGGGTTAGGGGGGGGGGGGGAAATACTCTGGATAGCCCTCTGGAATAGAACAGGGAACAATTATGCAATGCTTTCATCTTATTCCACTTTCAAAATGATAAAACAACTGAAGAAAATAATTACATCTACTCTTAATTCAAAGCTGCTCAATTCAAATTATCTGGGGGGGGGGGGGGGGGGTTGTCCCAAATACCCACCTTTGTGTTATTTACATTTATTAATTTAAAATACTGACTGAATAATTCATTTTTTAGCATAAAGAACAAATAAATGATGCAGAGTAGACTATATTGCCTTAATGTGACACCCATTGCTCAATTACAGCCAATATGGTCATGGCACTCGACCACAGAGCATAGGGAGATGGAATTTTGTGCCTCCTTTTTACAAGTCAGTTTTTGAGTGCTTTTCATCTATTGACATCATATTCTTGGCCCTAGGTCAGGTATTTGGGAAACACTAGTCCCAAATTACTTCGTTACAAAAGACACAGACTGACTGAAGCATGAGTGACCTTATTTGGGGACTCTGCCCAACACTGAGCAACCAAAATGCTGAAATTATTGGTTGGTAAAAACATCTATAAATCACCAATTAGTGTAGCTGAAGAGGGTCAAAATCATATTCCCAAATTCAATCTAAGGTTTGTCATTCTGGCCTGTTTAGTAACCGCAAGCATGGTGCTATTCCTATTGATAAGTTTAACAGAGCCTCACCAGTCCCTTGCTGGGGTGATGAAAGTGGGCACATAATTGGCACCAAGAATCCTGAAGAAGCATTACTAGACATCACGTTGAGCAGAGCAGACTACTGGTTATGGTACTGGACTAGCAACCCCAGGGGTCACAAGTTCAAATGGCAAGTTGTGAAATGAAATTCAATCAATCTGGTCATTTGTTGCTGCCACCAGAAAATGACCATGAAAGCTGCTGGACTGTGGTAAAAATGCAGTTGGTTCACGAATGTGGTTCAGGGAGGGACCGGTCACCCCGACCCGGTCTGGGTACATGTGACTCACTCCAGGTGTCTTAATGCAGTCAAGGCAACGAGAGATGGGCGATCATTCCTGCCTCATCAGAGTTGCCCACTTCTCAAGAACAAATATTAAAAAACACATCACTTTGAAATGTTAGACCTTGGCTTTTAACAATTTACAATACAGGCTTGCCAATGAACACCTGACTTTGAAAAGTACACATCATTAGGAATTAGGATTCTTACAATAATGCCAGGAACTTCAGAGGGTGAGTTGCAATTCTTCCGTATGTCGCACCGTGCCAGGAGGGTTCCTCGTGCCAGGAGGGTTCCTCGTGCCAGGAGGGTTCCTCGTGCCAGGAGGGTTCCTCGTGCCAGGAGGGTTCCTCGTGCTGTGCTACTCAGCTTGCACAGTATTTTCAGTTAAGGAGTTCTGATGGGTGGAATGAATTTGTGTCACAGATCAGCTCTCTGGCAATTAATCAATTTAGTCATAATAGTCCTGAGAAAATACCTGTGCAATTGGACACTTAACCAGAGATGTCGTAACCCTAAAGTGTGCCTAGACAGTGCCAAGAGTATGTTCCAGGCAGACACAATACATGCACGGGTCTATCCTGGGACTGGAACATGTGTGGGGTTAGCATGTGAATGTCAGTCAGGTGCAGGATAACTTTCCATATGAATGCAAACATTGTCATTCGCAACCTCTGTACTTGGTGGGAGTTAGTGGTCTTTCACCAGAGTGAAAGCCTGGATGCTTTTATAAAAAGGTGAGTCGCCTTGTCTGCCAGTGTGTTCTCGTATTTTATAGTTGCAGTTGACAGGAAATCAACTTTCAATTAAATGTTATGGAATTATACAGTAATTTGAATGTCTGGATCACTTGCAACACCAGCACAAAAAGTTTAAAATGTCTCAATGTGTCCCATGATCCTTAATGTGGATGAGAGCTCAGACTCTGCCACTGAGATGAACAGGTGGGCACTGAATATGAAGGGTGTCATGTGAAAGGGAAGATTTCCTAAACACCTGGCATCCAGCAGATTTCATTCTTCCATTCTTTTCCAATTTATTCACATCTCAAGTTATAATCTGTGAAGACAATCCTGAAATCGTGACATAAAATTTCTTTTCAATATTTTCTAGTTCCAAATACCTTGGTTGTTCTTTGCAGAAAAATGTGCTTTGTTTCCAATTTGCAACAAACAACACGGCAGAGCAGAGTTTGAGTGGAAGTCAGAACCGTCTCCAGCACTGTAGTTTCAGATGTGGAAAAATAAAACCTGATCAGGTCCATGAAATGCTGCTCAAACATTTCCTGTACAGTGCAGGGTAGCGGATTCCCAACATTACTTCACTGGGTCTCCATGGACACGGAATCGGTAGAGGCAGGTGTACTCAGGATGACCCCAGTTGCTATTCACCCGCAGTTCAATGACTTGATAGGCTCCGAGTTCTTTATTCTGAAAGACAAAAAACAAGCAAAGGACATTACATCAGGTCATGGAGCCAGTGGTTCAGCATGAGGGTACTGCATGTAGAACAATTAGCTGGCAGCAGCTCACAAGGGGTGGCCTAGAGACTGAATTTACAATTTACATCATATTAGCACACCTCCTGTGGTTCTGCTCATGGGGTTCCAGGACATGCTGTTCTATAACATTGCTATAGCGACTTTAACGTAGAAAAAATGTCCCAAGGGGCTTCACAGAAGCGTAAGGAACAAAATGGATGTCGAGCCATAGAAGGAAATATTGGGAGGCGCCAAAAGCATTGCTGTTGTTCCATGTAGCATAGAATGGGGTGATTTAGAACTTTCACAGTTGGCTGTGCAGCCACGGCATTTCCCTGCACATTAAGAAGCCATATTTTAGGAGAAAGATGGATAAAGCAGAGGAAGATACAGGACTATGGGGAGAGAGTAGGGTAGTGGGATTGTTCTAGCAAAGAGCTGGCACCAATATGATGGGCCGAATGGCTCCCTTTCTGTGCTGTAAACTTTTATGATTCTATTACCTGGACCTGAAATGTCTGTATTGAGTCTGCATCCTGGTCATATGTGTAACGTCCTAACAGGAGCCCTTCTTCCCGAATCTCTTCATCTAGGCCCTGTGAAGCAGAAATGAGCGTAGAAATTAACTATCTTCTGCCATTCTGTACAAGCAACTTCCCCACAGTGAAAATCCTGCTCCATCCAGCTCCACACACAGACCACATGCTGTAAATGTTCCACCAACCTTGGGGGTGAAATTACTCTCACTAATAATTTTAACAAGAAAGTTGGCATGAGTACACAAAGGCATTTCCATTTGATACTCGACTTTTTCCCCTAAAAACATCAACAGGAAGAATTTCATCACTTGGTTTTAGCGTATGAACTGAATACGTATGTAAACAAACTTATTGGAACATGATGCGTCCTGCACATGTAGGGTGTAAGTTGCAATGGTTCCATGTGCAAATGCTCCAGTTTATTTGTGGCTGTGTTTTAAGCATTGGACAAAGCCTGCAACTTATTCACTTTAGTGCAGATAGCCCAGTGTCAGTACGTGCACCAGAAGTCAGTGCTGGTGAATTGACGAACAGAAACAAAATAATCTATACAAGGTAAAACAGAAACACACATTACTAGTCGTAACTCATTACAGTTTTAGGATAAATCCCTGAGGAAAAGTATCGTCAGGGAGGTGGAAGTAAAAGCAAGTTAATCTTACATTGTTGCAGTATTACTATTGTGCGGGATGTAGTTTGACGGTGACCCCTTTTATTTTTCTCCTTTTAGTAGTGGATGTTTCATGATGTAGCTCATGGTAGCGGAGAGTAAAGTGGAGAGGTGGAGATAGGGGTGAGTTGGTAAAGGAAGGATTTGGATTTTAGTGGGGAAGGAATTGTAGGGTGATCTGTTTTTAGAACATTAATAGGGAAATATAATTATTTTGAAATGGGTATGGTATTGTTCACTAAGTTGAAGCATGCGCTGCCTCGGATGCCCTTATGTTGCCGGTTCTCTGTCGCTTTCCTGTTCTGGTTGTTGCAGTATTTTTCTGATTGTGTCAGTCTCGTCTTCTGTTTCTCGATTTCAGCGTGTTCTTTTATCGTGCTGTATGGTGGGGTTCTGTCTCCCTCTTATAATTTTGGCTTCGCTCTCTTTTGTTGGTTAGAGGTACGAGTGTGGTTTGGAGGGGGAAATATGGTGAGAGCTATAGATAGGTTTTGTTGGTGGATGGTGGGGACAAATGATTGGACCTGCTTTAGAATAATGAGCATTGGCATTACACAGCCGCAGGGTTCTGGTGGAAAGTCTCGATGGGGGTGTCACTCTATACCCCTTGCATGATGTCTGCTTTCTCAACTGCACACATGCTCCTCACTCTCCTCCCCCACTTGATACTGACACTTATCCACAGCGATGTCTCTTTGGTTCTAATGCATCCATTAATTACCTATCTCTTCATGTTCCCTTTCCTTCACTTAATGCCTCTCCTACCCTTTCACCTTACCAGTGCCCGATGCTGTGTATCGTCCCCTTCTCTTGCTCCCATTTCTGTTGCTCTTGCCATCACCCCCACATCACATTCTCTTATCTTCTACACCGGAACACCCCATCTCCTCCCCCCACTCCCCAATCCTTTCCTCTGTCATCCAACCCCATTCCCCTGCTCTACCCAACTACCCACTAAAACCCCTCCATTTCACCATCTATCATCCTCCTCTGCCATGCCTTATTGCCTTTTACACCCCAATGCTAGCCCCCTCCTTTTTACCTCATGACTCTGTACGACCCCCGTCTGCTTTCTCCCCTCCATCTTTATGTTGCATTCCTGAGCAGGCCAGGAATTAACAAATAAAACTGTGGCAGCAGTGGGGCCTGAGGAGGGTGTCGTACAGAGGAGTGTGGGGTGTATTAGAGTGTGAGGTGTATTAGAGAGTGCAGTACTGAGGGGTGTATTAGAGGGTATGTTTTCAGAGTGTATGTTCCAGGCACCAGTCCGCACAGCAAGAGTGCTATCTATCTTGGGAATTAGACTGGAGTTTGGTAATGATTAATAACCCTTAATATAACCTTCTAAAGCAAATTAACAATGAGATATGTGATCACTTGAGACCTTAGGTGGCATCACCCTGAATATTTAAACTAAGATCTGAGAATCCATTGCCCAGTCGCTCAGTGCTCTCCAGTCAAACGACATTATTCTGGAATAACAACAGAAAACACTGGAAAAACTCAGCAGGCCAGGCAACATCCATGGAGAAAGAAACAGTTAACGTTTCAGGTCAAAACCCTTCTTCAGAACGGAGAAAAAAGCGCAGTATTTTGCTATCGACATTATTCTGGATGCAGTCAATCATGAATATGCGCTTAACCTTTACACAGGTTTCACTCACGTAAACAAAGAAGTCTCGTGGTGCACTGCTGATTGATCCAAGGAGAGCAACTGACTTTGGAATGTGCTCTAGAGTAAAGGCGGTGGGTTTGATCCGGGCAGCAAGCTGGATGACTACAAATCCTTGGGAACCTTTAAATGCCCAGCAGTTCCCTGGGTGAACATCAGGCTGCAGGAGAGAACAGGACAAAGACAATCAGTAAAACATTGCCACTTCCATTAAAGATAGTTTCATTTTGCTTTCTTTCCACAAGACTTTTGATTTCCCCGAAAGGACAGCCAGGGAGCTAGGTGAATTTGCTGTTGTCTCTATGACCACAATAGGCTCAGGAGATTCACCACCACCTCATCATCACGCAAGGTAAAAGTGCCGCACTTTTCACCGTCAGACCTGTACAAGCAGAGTCAGTCTGCTGGTCCTGGTTCCTGGCGAGAGGGAGTCACTGAGCCCCCCAGTGCCCAGAATTTATAGACTCAGTGACCAGGTGGCACTGGCCAAACAAACAGTGTTCTTCCCAGTTCTGTACCTTCCCATGACTAAACTCAAAATAATTGCAATTGCCCTGAACTGCCCCTTTCTGTCTGTACAGTTTTGCTGTGTCCTGCCTTACATGGGCCACCTCAGTACAAACTGCTCCACTATCTGATACCGATACCTCTGCACTGTCCCATCAAACACTCCCAGCGCAGGTACAGCATGGTTTCGATACAGAGTAAAGCTCCCTCTACACTGTCCCATCAAACACTCCCAGGGCAGGTACAGCATGGTTTCGATACAGAGTAAAGCACACTCTGCACTGTCCCCATCAAACACTCCCAGGGCAGGCACAGCACAGGTTAGATACAGAGTAAAGCTCCCTCTACACTGTCCCATCAAACACTCCCAGGGCAGGTGCAGCACGGGTTAGATACAGAGTAAAGCTCCCTCTACACTGTCCCATCAAACACTCCCACAGGGCAGGTACAGCATGGTTTCGATACAGAGTAAAGCACACTCTGCACTGTCCCATCAAACACTCCCAGGGCAGGTACAGCATGGTTTCGATACAGAGTAAAGCACACTCTGCACTGTCCCATCAAACACTCCCAGGGCAGGTATAGCACAGGTTCGATACAGAGTAAAGCTCCCTCTACACTGTCCCATCAAACACTCCCAGGGCAGGTACAGCACGGGTTAGATACACAGTAAAGCTCCCTCTACACTGTCCCATCAAACACTCCCAGGGCAGGTGCAGCACGGGTTAGATACAGAGTAAAGCTCCCTCTACACTGTCATTGTACCTGAAGCCAGGTTTAAAGGAATAAGCCTATTGTGGGATCAGCTAGTGACTGCAGAGTCAGGAATATCACCAGTTTGGGATCAGCTCAGGGAACTCTTGATCAGTAGATAATGTTTCATTATTTGAAAAGTGACCTTGCTTTCAACAGTATCCTAATGAAAAGTCTGCATATTATTTTGTGATGCACACTATCTCTCAGCCAAGTGAATGTAAGGACGGACACTTCAGCACAGGCAGCTCACAGACAATCACCTGTTTCTCAGGCAGTTATACGCGGCCAGATACAATCTACTTACATTTAAATGCCTTGACGAAGACAAACAGCTTCATGAGGATTGAGAGATTAATTAAAATATTTACAGTGGGTTAGTGCACTATCCTTTCATCTCAGACATCTAGGTTCGAATCGAACCTGTCCCTTTGTTGGCTGTAAGAGCCCCAGGTGAAATGGGTTTGTGAAGTCTTAACGCAAACATAAGCTCTGCCAAACACTAGCAATCTCACTCAGGGTGATGGTGGTGGGAATAGGAGTGTCACACCAGTAGCACTCATGAGATTAAGGCATGTTGTCGACAGTGTAGATAAGAGGGAGCTTTATTCTGCACCTAAAGTGGTGCTGTACCTGACCTGGTGTGCATGATGGGGCAGTGTAAATGGAAAGAAGAGATTGATATTTACACAGCATCTTATCACCTGGTGCATTACTTTTCTGAATGGTAGTGGTTGTTTCGCAGGCAATGGCTCGTTTCATAAAATCAGGGTATAAGTGAGCCCAGAGCAGGAGGTGACAGGCTCAGGCTCTCGTCTGTGCTGAGCTGCTGATTACACAGGATATACGGCACAGAAACAGGCCATTCGGCCCAACCAGTCCATGCCGGCGTTTATGCTCCACTCGAGCCTCCTCCCGTCTTTCCTCATCTAACTCTATCAGCATAACCCTCTATCCCCTTCTCCCTCATATGCTTGTCCAGCCTCCCCTTAAATGCTTCTATACTGTTCACTTCAACCACTCCCTGTGGTAGCGAGGTCCACATTCTCACCACTCTCTGGGTAAAGAAGTTTCTTCTGAATTCCCTATTGGATTTCTTGGTGACTATCTTATATTGATGGCCTCTAGTTATGCTCTTCCCCACAAGTGGAAACATTCTCTCTGTATCCACTCTATCAAAACCTTTCATAATTTTAAAGACCTCTATCAGGTCACCCCTCAGCCTTCTCTTTTCAAAAGAAAAGAGATCCAGCCTGTTCATCCTTTCCTGATGTGTATACCCTCGCATTTCTGGTATCATCCTTGTAAATCTTCTCTGCACCCTCTCCAGTGCCTCTATATCCTTTTTATAATATGGCGACCAGAACTGCACGCAGTACTCCAAGTGTGGTCTAACCAGGGTTCGATACAGGTTTAGCATAACTCCCTACTTTTCAATTCTATCCCTCTAGAAATAAACCCGTGTGCTTGGTTTGCTTTTTTAGTGGCCTTGTTAACCTGTGTCACAACTTTTAGTGATTTGTGTATTTGTACTCCCAGATCCCTTTGCTCCTCTACCCCATTTAGATTCTTATTTTCCAAGTAATATGTGACCTCCCTATTTTTCTTACCAAAATGTAATACCTCACATTTATCTGTGTTGAATTTCATTTGCCAATTATATGCCCATTCTGCAAGTTTATTAATGTTGTTTTGCAATTTGTTGCAGTCCTCCTCAATATTGACTATCCCCCCTAATTTGGTGTCATCCGCAAATTTAGAAATTGTGTTTTTGATTCCAAAGTTGAAATCGTTAATATAAATTGTGAACAAGTGGTCCCAGCACTAATCCTTGTGGACCACTACCCACCTTCTGCTACTGTGAATAGCTACCCTTTACCCCTACTTTCTGCTTTGAAGCCAGCTAGCTATCCATTCTGCTACTTGACCCCTGATGTTATTAATTAGTCTATTATGTGACACCTTATCAAAGGCCTTTTGAAAATCTAGATACATTACATCTATTGCATTACCCTTGTCTACTCTGTTACCTCAAGAAAGCAAGACTTTCCCTTTTGAAATCCATGCTATATATTAATTTTATTTTTGGTTTCTGGACGTTCTTCCATTTTCTCCTTTAGTAGGGATTCCATTATTTTTCCTACCACCGATGTTAAGCTGACTAGTCTATAATTCCCTGGACATGTTCTATCTCCCTTCTTAAATACACATATTATGTTAGCTATCTGCCAGTCCTCTGGCACTATACCCTTTTCTAACGAATTATTAAATATGTGTAGTAATGCCTCTGCTATCTCTTCTCTAGATTCTTTTAAAATGCATGGATGTAATCCGTCTGGACCAGGGGTTTTATCTTGTTTGAGTTTCATTAGTTTATTTAATATATCTCCTCGTTTTATTTTAAATGCAGTTATCTCATTACTAGTCTCATCATCCGATGTCATCTCCACCTGCTCTATCTCCCTGGTAAATACTGAAGCAAAGTAATTATTTAATATTTCTGCCATCTCGATCACTGCCTGTGGTATTATCCTGTCCATCCCTTAGTGGCCCCATTCCCATCCCTTTTTTTCCAAATCTATGTGCCTGTAAAATATTTTACTATTTTGTTTTATTTTCCTTGATCATTTAATTTCATAGTTCCTCTTTGCCTTCCTAATTGTTTTTTTGACTTCTCCCCTAATCTCTTTATATTCTCTCTCATCATGCTCTCCCTTGCTGCCCATGTACTTAGTGTCTGCCTCTTTCCTTACTCTCAAGTTTTCCCTTATGTCTTTATTCATCCATGGTGGCTCATTAGTGTTTAGCTTGTTCTTGTTTTTTAGCGGAATATATTTTTCTGGACTCTGTTGAACACCATTTTAAATGTTTCCCATTGCTGTTCTACATCGTTGTTTGCCAATATTGTTGTCCATTTTATTTTCCCAAGTTCTATTCTCAACCCCCCAAAATCAGCTTTTCTCCAATCTATTACCCTGGTAGTTTGAAGAATATATACCTGAATGACAGCTCTCGGAGACTGAGAATAATACCACAGTGGGACTCCAAACAGGCTAAGCAGAGCGGTCTTGGTCTCAAACGTCTCTGAGCAGCGGGTGCTGATTACACTGGCACCTAACAAGAGAAAAACATACAAATTACAGAACTGCAAGGGCACAAAGTTCACCAATATTTCCTCGGGAAACATCTAGGGCTGGATTTTATGAATGGAGAGGTGTTGGAGGCGGGACTGCTGCTTGCCTGGTTTCAGTCCCGCCTCCATCAGCCTCTGGCCAATCAGCGGGATCTTCCCCTGATTGACCTGGTTAAGCCCGCTCAGCAGGCCAATTAGGGGGAAGTCAGTGACAGAGCACATCAACGTATGACGTGTCATCTGTCAAGAATTTTTGAAAGAAGAAATGTCATCATTTGGCAGCTCTGTGTAGTTTGATGAGGCCTTGTGTTCAGGACTCATCAAACCTTTCTACTTTGTAGAAATCAGTAACTGTTGGATCGGAGGATCCAACAGCCAGTCTGTGATCTCTACAATGGAGATGTCGGGACTCCGACTCCATAGCGGCTGAAGGCTGTAGGCAGAAACAAAGGTAAGTTAACATTTTCTAACACTTTACACTCACTTCACGTACTTACCACTCCACACTTGCACCCATCACTCACCTCTACATTGCACTTTCAGACCCCTCCGACCCCCGCAGACCTCCTACACCCTGGCGGGGTTCCCCCAGGTCAGGAAGCCCGCACTTCGAACGAAAAATGGGGATAATCCTATTTTCTGCTCTTTTAGAACTGCCACATGATCTTTTACCTGAGCAGATAGACGGGGTCTTGGTTGAACACTCATCAAAAAATGGTACCTCAACAATGTAGCACCCCCTCTGTCTTGCACTGGAGTGTCAGCCTTGATTCTGTGCTTGCTACATTGTGCTAAGCAGCATCAGCTCTGCTGTCCAAGCCTATTGTACCTATAACGTAACTCAATGGAGTTAATGTGCTGCTGCTTAGTCTACAGTGGCAGCAACCTGACAATCCCATAGTTAAAGGGGTTCAGGCATGAATCCAGCCAGATGAGCAGCTCTCATTTTGGTTTCTGTGATGCTGCAAGTTAAATATGTATAAATCGGGCCGTTTTACATTAGTTGCCATTTCTGTAAAAACCTACTGTAATAAAAATGAGGTACTGGTGTCTAGATTTGGCTTGGTGGCTGTCACTTTAAATCCAGTCGTTTGGCAGGAATTCCCCCAATCTCACTCCATAACTTCGGCAGAAATGGAGTAAAATGCCCTTTATAGAACACACTATTTTCAGTAGAAATTATACTATCGAGCTCCTTGAAAGTGAACAAATATTTGCAAATTTTAAACTAAATTACTGTTCTTTTGAATCAGTAATTTATTAACTGGTTTATTTATTGTAAAATAAATTCACTCGATAGTCATAGTCTAAAATGAGGTCTAATGTTGTGAGGCTGTGTTGCTTTCTGTAGATAGAAGGAAGATCCTGTGGAGACACTGGATAATTCCACTCCTTAAACATTGCTGAATTCTTGTTCCCAGTGAACTGGCCCCAAGCAAAGCATTATTACACCACAGCCACCGGACAGAAACATCAGTTCATCTCATGCTACAGAAATGTGCCCCTGTGAAATGAACTCTTTGCATAAAGGGGAATCCAATTCCAATCATTTATTATAGATGCATTTTGAATGGAAAAATGACAAGGGGCAATATAAACTATATGCTAACATTTTAAAGGGTGTGCAGGAACAGAGAGACCTGGGGGGTTGAACGTGGCAGGACGAGTAGATCAGGCTGTTAAAAAGCATCTGGGATCCTTGGTTTTATACACTAAGGCACAGTATACAAAAGACAGCAGTTACGCTAAACCTTTATAACGGGCAAGTGGTAGAAGTGTCAGCAGGAGAGCATTTTGGTGACAGTGAACATAATTCGGTGAGATTTAAGGTAGTCATGGAAAAGGAAAAAGATGGACCGGAAATAAAGGTTCTAAATTGGGGGAAGGCCGATTTTAATATAAGACAGGATCTGGCCGAAATGGACTAGGATCAGCTACTTGTAGGAAAATCCACATCAGAGCAATGGGAGTCATTCAGAAAGGAAACAGAGAGTACAGCGCCAACATGTTCCCGTAAAGGTCAAGGGTGGGACCAACAAGCCCAGGGAACCCTGGATGTCAAGGGATATACAAGAATGGATTAGGAAAAAAAGGGAGGCTTTTGGCAGATACAAAGGACTAAAAACAGTGGAAGTCCGAGAGGAGTATAGAAAGTGCAGGGGGGTACTTAAAAAAGAAATTAGGAGAGCGAAGAGGGGGCATGAAAAAACACTGGTGGGCAAAATAAAGGAAAATCCCAAGGTGTTTTATAAGTATATTAAGGGCAAGAGGATAACCAGGGAAGGAGTAGGGCCCATTAGGGACCAAAGTGGCAATCTGTGTGTAGAGCCCGAAGATGTAGGTGAGGTTTTAAATGAATATTTTGCATCTGTGATCACTATGGAGAAGGGTGATGTAGGCATAGAAATCAGGCAGGAGGATTGTGATATACTTGAACAAATTAATATTGAGAGGGAGGAGGTACAAGCGGTTTTAGCGGGATTAAAAGTGGATAAATCCCCAGGCTGCTGTGTGAGGCAAGGGAGGAGATTGCAGGGGCTCTGACACACATTTTCAGAACTTCTCTGGCCACAGGGGATGTGCCAGAGGATTGGAGAACAGCTAACGTAGCACCATTATTCAAGAAGGGTAGTAGGGATAAACCAGGGAATTACAGGCCAGTGAGCCTAATATCAGTGGTAGGGAAATTATTGGAAAAAAGTCTGAGGGACAGAATTAGTCTCCACTTGGAGAGGCAGGGATAGTCAGCATGGCTTTGTCAGAGGGAGATCATGTCTTTTGACCAATTTGATTGAATTGTTCGAAGGGGTGACTAGGTGTGTGGATGAGGGTAGCACAGTTGATGTAGTCTACATGGACTTCAGTAAGGCGTTTGACAAAGTCCCGCATGGGAGACTGGTCAAGAAGGTAAGAGCCCATGGGATCCAGGGCAATTTGGCACATTGGATCCAAAATTGGCTTAGTGGCAAAAGGCAGAGGGTGATGGTCGAAGGTTGTTTTTGTGACTGGAAGCCTGTGTCCAGTGGTGTACCGCAGGGATCGGTGCTGGGTCCTTTGCTGCTTGTAGTGTACATTAATGATTTAGATATGAATGTAGGAGGTATGATCAGTAAGTTTGCAGATGACACGAAAATTGGTGGAGTGGTAAATAGCGAGGAGGGAAGCCTCAGACTACAGGACGATATGGACGGGATGGTTAGATGGGCAGATCAGTGGCAAATGGAATTTAACCCTGAAAAGTGTGAGGTGATGCATTTTGGGAGGACTAACAAGGCAAGGGAATACACAATGAGTGGTAGGATCCTAGGAAGGACAGAGGATCAGAGGGACCTTGGTGTGCATGTACATAGTTCCCTAAAGGCAGCAGGACAGGTAGATAAGGTGGTTAAAAAGGCATATGGAATACTTGCCTTCATTAGCCAAGGAATAGAATATAAGAGCAGGGAGGTTATGATGGAGGTTATGATGGAGCTGTACAAAACGCTAGTTAGGCCATAGCTGGAATACTGTGTGCAGTTCTGGTCGCCACACTATAGGAAGGATGTGATTGCTTTGGAGAGGGTGCAGAGGAGATTCACCAGGATGTTACCTGGGCTGGAGCGCTTCAGCTATGAAGAGAGACTGGACAGGCTGGGGTTGTTTTCCTTAGAGCAGAGAAGGCTGAGGGGGGACCTGATTGAGGTATTCAAAATTATGAGGGGCATAGATAGGAAGGAACATTTCCCCTTAGTAGAGGGGTCAATAACCAGGGGGCATAGTTTCAAGGTAAGGGGCAGGAGGTTTAGAGGGGATTTGAGGAAGAACTTTTTCACCCAGAGGGTGGTTGGAATCTGGAACTCACTGCCTGAAAGGGTGGTAGAGGCAGGAACCCTCACAACATTCAAGAAGCATTTAGAACACTTGAAACGCCATAGCATACAAGGCTACGGACCAAGTGCTGGAAAATGGGATTAGATTAGACAGGGCTTGATGGCCGGCGCGGACACGATGGGCCTCTTTCTGTGCTGTATAACTCTATGACTCTAGCTACACCTCAGCTGGAGTATTCATAGAATCATAGAATGGTTACGGCCCGTCGAGCCCGTGCCGGCTCTCTGCAAGAGCACTTCAGTTTGTCCCACTCCCCCGCCCTTTCCCCGTAGCCCTGCAATTTTTTTTCCTTCAGGTACTTATCCAATTCCCTTTTGAAAGCCATGATTAAGTCTGCCTCCACCACCCTTTCAGGCAGTGCATTCCTGATCATAACCACTCGCTGAGTAAAGAAGTTTTTCCTGATGTCGCCTTAAATCTGTGTCCTCTGGTTCTCGACCCTTCTGCCAATGGGAACAGTTTCTCTCTATCTACTCTGTCCAGACCCCTCATGATTTTGAATACCTCTATCAAATCTCCTCTCAACCTTCTCTGCTCCAAGGAGAACAACCCCAGTTTTTCTAGTCTAGTCGACGTAACTGAAGTCCCTCATCCCTGGAATCATTCTCGTAAATCTTTTCTGCACCTTTTCCAAGGCCTTCACATCCTTCCTAAAGTGCGGCACCCAGAATTGGACACAATACAGGAAACTTTCTGGTATCCGGCACTGACGGGACCGAGCTGGTGCCGTACCATCAAAACTGCCGTAGAAACCAGCGCTAATGTTAAAACATACGGAGCTTTTGAGCTCCGTGTAAATCAACAAACCCAACAGCTTCAAAACAGTCGGCCGCAGCTTAAAAGCGTCTCTGTAGCTTCGGCTAGACCTTGCAGAGCCTGACTGGGGGAAAAAGCAACGAGAAGTAAAAAAACTTATAGGAAACGGCTCCTGAATTTTGCCGGTAGATAGAGCTTTCCGGACATTTAACCTCCGGTTAAACGAAAGTTTCCTGTACTCCAGTTGCGGCCGAACCAGTGTTTTATAAAAGTTCATCATAACCTCCTTGCTTTTGTACTCTATCTCTCTATTTATGAAGCCCAGTATCCCGTAAGCTTTTTTTAACTGCTTTCTCAACCTGTCCTGCCACCTTCAACGATTTGTGCACATATATCCCCAGGTCTCGGTTCATGCACCCCCTTTAGGATTGTACCCTTCAGTTTATATTGCCTCTCCTCATTCTTCCTACCAAAATATATCACTTCGCACTTTTCTGTGTTAAATTTCATCTGCCACGTGTCCGCCCATTTCACCAGCCTGTCTATATCCTCTTGAAGTCTATCACTATCCTCCTCACTGTTCACTATACTTCCAAGTTTTGTGTTAGCTGCAAATTTTGAAATTGTGTCCTGTACACCAAAGTCCAAGTCATTAATATACATCAAGGAAAGCAGTGGTCCTAGTACCGACCCCTGGGGAACACCACTGTACACCTTCCCCCAGTCCGAAAAACAACCGTTTACCACTACTCTCCGTTTCCTGTCACTTAGCCAATTTTGTATCCATAAGAACTAACAGCAGGAGTCGGCCATTCGGCCCCTCGAGCCTGCTCCGCCATTCAATAAGATCATGGCTGATCATCGACCTCAACTCCACTTTCCCGCCCGATCTCCATATCCCTCGATTCCCCTGGAGTCCAAAAATCTATCGATCTCAGCCTTGAATATACTCAAAGACTCAGCATCCGCAGCCCTCTGGGGCAGAGAATTCCAAAGATTCACAACCCTCTGAGTGAAGAAATTTCTCCATATCACAGTCTTAAATGGCCGACCCCTTATCCTGAGACTATGCCCCCTAGTTCTAGACTCCCCAGCCAGGGGGAGACAGCCTCTCAGCATCGACCCTGTCAATCCCCCTCAGAATCTTGTATGTTTCAATGAGATCACCTCTCATTCTTCTAAACTCCAGAGAGTATCGGCCCATTCTACACAATCTCTCCTCATAGGACAGCCCTCTCACCCCAGGAATCAATCTAGTGAACCTTCGCTGCACCGCCTCCAAGGCAAGTAGATCCTTCCTTAGATAAGGAGACCAAAACTGTGCCCAGTACTCCAGGTGTGGTCTCACCAAGGCCCTGTACAATTGTAGCAAGACTTCCTTACTTTTATACACAAACCCCCTTGCAATAAAGGCCAACATGCCATTTGCCTTCCTTATTGCTTGCTGTACCTGCATGCTCGCTTTCTGTGTTTCTTGCACGAGGACACCCAAATCTCTCTGAACACCAACATTTGAAAGTTTCTCACCATGTAAAAAATATTCATTTTTTCTATTCTTCCTACCAAAGTGAATAACTTCACATTTCCCTACATTATACTCCACCTGATACCTTACTGCCCACTCACTTAGTCTATCTATATCCCTTTGCAGACTGTGTTCTCCTCACAGCTTCCTGTCCCACCTAGCTTTGTATCATCAGCAAACTTGGATACATTACACTCGGTCCCTTCATCTATTTCATTAATATAAATTGTAAATAGCTGAGGCCCAAACACTGATCCTTGCGGCACCCCACTAGTTATATTCTGCCAACCTGAAAAAGATCCGTTTATCCCTACTCTCTGTTTTCTGTCGGTTAACCAATCCTCTATCTATACCCCCAACCCCATGAGCCCTAACCTTTTATGTGGCACCTTATCGAATGCCTTTTGGAAATCCAAATATACTACATCTACTGGTTCCCCTTTATCTACCCTGCTACTTACATCCTCAAAAAACTCTTAATAAATTTGTCAAACACTATTTCCCTTTCATAAAACCATGTTGACCCTGTCTAATCATGTTATGATTTTCTAAGTGACTTCCTTAACAATGGATTCCAGCATTTTCCCGAAGACTGATGTCAGGCTAACTGGCCTGTAATGCCCTGTTTTTTCTCTCCCTCCTTTCTTGAATACTGGTGTTACATTTGCGACCTTCCAATCCGCTGGGACCATTCCAGAATCTAGGGAATTTTGGAAGATCAAAACCAATGCATTCACTATCTTTTAGAACCCTAGGATGTAGGCCGTCAGGTCCAGGGGATTTGTCGGCTTTTAGTTCCATTAGTTTCTCCATGCTGCCACTGTCCCTTTTATTCCATGGGCTTCAACTTTGCTGGCAAGCCTATTATGTGGCACTTTATCAAATGCCTTTTGGAAATCTATGTACACGTCAACCGCATCGTGGCCAATTCGGAGCACATTTCAGGAAGGATGTCATGTCTTTCGAGAGGGTGCCGAGGAGATTTAGCAGAATGGTACCAGGATGCGGGGCTTCAGTTATGTAGAGAGGCTAGAGGGGCTGGGATTGTTCTCCTTAGAGCAAAGAGGGTTAAGGGAGATTTAATTGACATGTTCAAAATCATGAGGGGTTTTGAACGAGTAGATCAGGAGAAACTGTTTCCACTGTCGGTAACCAGAGGACACAGATTTAAGATAACTGGAAAAAGAACTAGAGGGGCGATGAGAAGTTTTATGCAGCACGTTCTGATGATCTGGAAGGGTGGTAGAAGCAGATTCAATAGTAACTTTAAAAAGGCCAAATTTGCAGGGCTGTGGGGATACAGCAGGGGAGCTCGAGTCATTGGAGAGCTCTTTCAGAGAACCAGCACAGGCAGGACGGGCTGAATGGCCTCCCTGGGCTGTATCATTCTATATTTGAACAGTGCTTGGTGTTTATTTACTAGAGTGTTTTTCCCTTTGTGATTATGTATGGAAAGCATATCCTGCTGTCGTGCTCCTTCTACGTGCTACCTTACTGGGAGAAGGAAGTGAGGTAGCAGTCTGCTGGATATCAGAGTGTTTCCTGGGATGGATGTGGCTTTTTACTTCCTTCTGCAGGGTCATAAGATGGTCCCACAACTGCTGGATAGAAGTTTGATACTGTAGTAGTTGTCTGGGTTGGCTCTTTCTGCCTCTACATAGGTCATTTGAGTGGAGCGGTTGGATGTTGAGCCACTCCGAAATACCTCCCTCATCTGTGCCTACTCCTTTCATGTCCCTGTGATCTACATGGCAGCAGACTGCTGGTGTTAGTTCTAGTCAGGCCATCTCCCCAGCCTGCTGAATCCAGACAGAACAGACTTGTGGACAAGCCCACGGTCAAACACCATTGCACATATAATGGCTGTTGTATTCCTCTATACTAGCTGAAACACCTTACGGGGTACTTTCAAAATTCGATAGACTCTGGAACAGTTCCCATGGATTGGAGGGTAGCTAATGTTACCCCACTATTCAAAAAAGGTGGTAGAGAGTAAACAGGGAATTACAGACCGTTAAGCCTGACATCGGTAGTGGGGAAAATGCTAGAGTCCATTATAAAAGATGTAATAGCAGAGCACTTGGAAAACAGTGACAGGATCGGACAAAGTCAACATGGATTTACAAAAGGTAAATCGTGCTTGACTAATCTACTGGAATTTTTTGAGGATGTAACTGGTAGAATAGATAAGGGAGAACCAGTGGATGTGGTGTATTTGGACTTTCAGAAGGCTTTCGATAAGGTCCCGCATAAGAGATTAGCGTGTAAAGTTAAGGCACATGGGATTGGGGGCAAGGTACTGGCTTGGATAGAGAACTGGTTGGCAGACAGGGAGCAAAGAGTTGGAATAAACGGGTCTTTTTCCGAGTGGCAGGCAGTGACTAGTGGGGTACCGCAGGGATCAGTCCTAGGACCCCAGCTATTCACAATATATATATATAAAGATGATCTAGACGAGGGAACTAGATGTAATATCTCCAAGTTTGCAGACGACACAAAGCTGGGTGGGCGTGTGTGCTGTGAGAAGGATGCAGAGAAACTCCAGTATGATTTGGACAGGTTGGGTGATTATACTGCATCTGCCATGCTTCTGCCCAATGTGGATAAATGCGAGGTTATCCACTTTGGTGGCAGAAACAGGAAGGCAGATTATTATCTGAACGGCAATAGATTGGGAGAAGGGGAAGTGCAACAAGACCTGGGTGTCCTTGTGCACCGGTCGCTGAAGGTAAGCATGCAGGTGCAGCAGGCGGTTAAAAAGGCAAATGGTATGTTGGCCTTCGTAGCGAGAGGGTTCGAGTACAGGAACAAGGATGTCTTGCTACAGGGCCTTGGTGAGACCACATCTTGAGTATTGTGTGCAGTTTTGGTCGCCTTATCTGAGGAAGGATGTTCTTGCCATGGAGGGAGTGCAGCAAAGATTCACCAGGCTGATACCTGGGATGGCAGGAATGACGTATTAGGAGAGATTGTGTCGATTGGGCTTATACTCGCTGGAGTTTAGAAGAATGAGAGGGGATCTCATTTAAACTTATAAAATTTTAACAGGACTATACAGACTAGATGCAGGAAGGATGTTCCCGATGGCCGGGGAGTCCAGAACCAGGGGTCACACAGTCTAAGGATAAGGGGTAAGCCATTTAGGACAGAGATGAGGAGGAATTACTTCACCCAGAGAGTGGTGAACCTGTGGAATTCTCTACCACAGAAGGCAGTAGAGGCCAATTCATTAAATATATTCAAGAAGGAGTTAGATATATTTCTTAAGGCTAAAGGGGTCAAGGGGTATGGGGAGAAAGCAGGGACCAGGTACTGAATTTGGATGATCAGCCATGATCGCATTGAATGGCGGAGCAGGCTCGAGGGGCCGAATGGCCTACTCCTGCTCCTATCTTCTATGTTTCTATGTTTGTGCACACTCAAATGATGATGCTCAGACAGCAACTTTCCTCTGTATGCAGGCACTGATAGCATCAATCCCAGAACTCTACAGCTGAGGGTGGCCTTGAGCTGGCTTGCCAGCCAACTGCTGCTGCTCTGCCACCATCTGCATTTGCTCCTCCCCACTCATGCTGATGGTTTCAACCCCATCCCTCCTCCAAGTTTAAATATGAATAGCTTGGAGTGGATAGTCTTGTGCTGATCCTTGCTGTGGGTGGATTGAATGGCACTATGTGATGTGATGTGGTAAGCACAGCGACACCCAGAGAAATACAAGAGGTACAAGCGTTACAATATCAGCAACATACTCCTGGTAACAAATATGACTTGCCAATACATGATGTGTTATGATATTGTGGTGTATACTAAGTCTGTGATTGACAGAGTGCCTGAGTGTGTGAAAGATTAGCGGGAAGAAGGGAAAGCAGCGATGAGGTGCCGTATGCCAGCCAATGAGCTCCACCAATTCCTGCATGGTGATTTGAAGCACCAAGGAATGGGATGATTCTGCCCCTGACGGTGAAAATGAGATTTGTGGGAGAACCTCAGCCAGTTGCTCACTTGTTTGATGCTGTTGGAGGTGATGTCTCTTCGCTGCAAGCATTCACAGATTGATGAAATGCCCCGACATTGCTATGCAAATTTACGAGTCCTTGAACTTGAGTCAATAAACCTGAGGCAGGCAAGGAGTTGGTGGAAGCTTCATCAGGCAGTGAGCCACATCCTTGGAATGTTTCCTCGGAAGATTTGCCACTTATGCTGCTTTGCAATTATGTGAGAAAGGTTCCCAAATGTTGATCAGGCATCAGCATGTAGCTGGTTGTGGCAAGAGTGTGTGTTCAGCCATTCCACAGCATTACACTTCCAGCAGGGTACAATTACCACCGCAAAATTTGTCAGCATATTAAACTTTTTTTCCACATCTGCGCTTATGATCTTCTAACATGCAACATGAGAGTCACCTATTCTGTAACTTTATTGCAGGCAACACGTACAGCAGACATCTGAGGATGGTACTCATCTGACCTGAAGAAAGAAACGCCCCTTTCTGTACCTCCCTCAGCATTATCCCCAGGGTCCTGTTGGTAAAGGGGACAGTCACACCTCCCCCCACCCCCCCCCAACCCCCGGCAGTGTTGCTGTTGTGTATGTAATATGTGTGCTACTTTGAACCTATGGACAGGACTGCACTACTTGTAGGGCGTAGTGATACGCAGTACCACTCCTGGCCATAGGGGTATAAATAGTACTGTGGGTACTGATCTCCCCTCAGTTCCCGCCTGTGGGCATGAAGTAAAGACCTACGTATAGTCCCTACCTCCAACCAGTAAAGACCTGTTTGAGTTATACGTTTAAGTCTTTGTGTTAATTGTTCAATACAATACACATACTTAACACTGGCGACGAGTCAGGTTCTTACCCTGCGGCAGTTGAAGAGAGGTTTCAAACATCACCACCCCACTAGAAGCGACAGGCTTTAGGACTCTGAAGCCTCCATCAGCGACTGAGCACTGGAGTGCAACAGCCATCCTGACAGCTTCCAGCGACTGACAGAAGTCTTTCTGCAGTTTCCTTGTTCAACCTAGGTGGTGGGGTAAGCCGTGCAGCGTTGGCTGCAAAGACAGGGCTGGGGAAGTTGGAGAAGATAAGGGCGATCGCAATCCCTGATAAGAGCCGCGGTGAAACGCGCGAGCGGGTAAGCCAGAGCCCGGGAGGGAGCGAGCAAGAGCCGCGCGAGCAGGTGAGCCAGAGGCCGGGAGCCGCTTCAAGTGCGAGGCGCAGCGCGGGCCAGCGATCGGGACCAAAGATAAGGGCCGCACTCGGACTGAAAGGCGCGGCGGCTGCAGAAGCTCAAGGTGCGAGAGCCGCGGTGCACAGCGCGGGCTATCGATCGCGGCGAAGATAAGGGCCGCACTCGGGGGCTGAAGGGAGACGGCGTCGGGGGACGGGTGAAGACCGCCAAGCGCGGGAAAACCGCCATTTTGTGGGCGGAGGACGACGGCAAGAGCGGGAAGCCGCCATCTTTGATAACAAGTAAAGAAAATAAAATCTGAGAAATTGCAAATCTACAATGCCTAAACACGGGAATATTAGCACCTTTGATAGTGACCTCGAAGATTGGGCCATATATGTTGAAAGAGTAAAAAATTATTGTAAGGCCAATAAAATTCGTGACCAAGATAAAGCTCTAACATTATTAAATTTAATGGGTGCGAAGACATACGGGCAATTGAAACACCTGTTATCACCAGATGAACCGGCGGATAAGACGTTCGATGAGATTGTTACTGTCCTGAAAGATCATCTAAACCCCACGCCGCTGATGCTAGCGGAACGATTTAAATTTTACGACAGAAGGCAGCTACAGCATGAAAGCAATGCTGAATATTTGCTGGAATTGCGTAAATTAGCGAAATATTGCCAGTTTGGAACGGGACTGACAGATGCACTACGAGACAAATTTGTGTGTGGTTTATTTAAACAGGATACACAAAAGCGACTGCTCGAGGAAAATGAGCTGACGCTTGAGAAGGCGGTCACTATGGCAGCAGCACACGAAGCCGCAGCGAGAGGCACGGCAGTAATGCAGCTACGGTCACCGGAGCTCAGTGCACACAAATTGGGTGAGAGTTCTGGCAAATGTTATCGTTGTGGAAAGACAACGCATGATCAGAACCAGTGTTGGTTTAAAAACCAAGAATGTAGAACTTGTGGTAGGCTTGGACATATAGCTGGAGTATGCAGGTCAGGGAAGAAGACCAGCAATAAGTCACCGCAAGGAAAATACGCAAAGGTACACAAGGTGACCGAACAGGAGTCCGATTCAGACGCTAGCAGTAATGAACTGGCTAGCTTAAGCTGTAATGAACTGGCTAGCTTAAGAGTACTCAACGCTGGTAAGGGTGCAGACCTCCAGGCAATTTGGGTCACTCTTCAGATAGAAGGAGTCCAAGTAAAACTGGAATTGGACACTGGATCGGCATTGACGGTCATAAATAAGAAAGATTACGGAAAGTTATTCCAACATATTCCCCTACAGGATACGGGGATTATATTGAAAACATACACGGGGCAAAGAGTGTACCCCATCGGGAAAATAGAGGTTGCAGTGGTCCACAAGGGCGAAGACAGTCAAATAATGGACTTATATGTGATATCTGAAGGAGGTTCTCCACTACTAGGACGGGAGTGGATTAGGAAAATGAATATGGACTGGCATTTCCTACAAACAATAACGAGTGAGAACTCGGTGAAGATAGTTGGCCCAGACTCTGGAACGGATGATGGTAAGCCCAACTCAGGTGCAAAAGACAAAGTTTCAGCACAGAATTCCACTGAGCAACAACATAGTTTAACTGTGGATTCTGAGTCTGGCAAGTCTACTGATGTGCCCATTTCTGAGGGACACCGGGCTCGAACTCAACTCCATTTCAAACTACAACAGCAATTAGAACAAATGCTTCGCCGTTTTGAGCAAGAGTTGAATGCAACGAAAGAGTTCTTTGATATAGAGTTGGAGAATCTGGAAAGACAACAGAAGCAGCTGATGGAGAAAATGGAGCAGGAGCACACAAAACGTCTGATGTCAGAGGAGTTAATGGTCAGCCAACTCCTGCATATGCTGAAGGACAGGACTCTGAAATGGGAAAAACTTGAACACGAACTTCAATATTCAAACGAAAGGGGTTCGGAGCTCTCAAAGGTTATTGGAAGAGCTGAGGTGGCAACACAGACTGAGATGACTGCAACAGAGCAGCCCTTGGATGCCAAAAGTACGCTGACTCACGTCAACGTAGAACAACAGACCGCTGAAACAGCTGCTCCGGTAGAGGGATTGAATAGTCCGATCAATCAATCTCCAAAAGAAGTTGAAGTAGTAAAATCTCAAATGAGGTCATTAGTAAACGACTTGCTGAAAGCCCAGAAAAAGCTGGATGAAGAGGTACGCATGAAGAAGTCTCTTCAGGAAAGATGTCTGGACTTGGAACAAAAGCTGGCTAACGCCCAGCTGGGTATGGAGGAAATAGAAGACCCTCTCGCTGGCCTAGATCAGGACGACACCGAATATTACTATGTCCTGTCCTGCCCAACTTGTAACTTCGACTCCCACCATACAGAAATCATGGAGGAGCACCGAAAGTCTACGGAACATTGGGAGAAGGTGGCTCTACTACGGAAAAAGGAGGAAGAGAAGGAGGAACTGCGCATGCAGCTGACAGTGGAGCCCAGAGAGTCTCCAAGAAGCAGAAAAGGAAAAGTCGAAACAGAAGATGACCCATCTGAACCATTATTACCTCTACCAGATCACACACGTGGTCCCTCCGAACGGAGCCAATTCAGTTCGGAAGTTCAAACTGTTAAATCCATGGAAGGACTATTGAATGAGTCACTCCAGCAACGTGAACCGACTACACCACAGAGATTGAATCTGTGAACTGTTTTCCGCAGAGACTGAATCTGTGATCTGTTTTGACATGAAGTATCTATGTATCTATGTTATTCTGTTATGTAAACCTGAAGTTATATATGTATATATGTTATTACGTTATGTTAAATGGGGAGATGACTGTAAAGCTAGGAAGGGAGGAATGTTGTGTATGTAATATGTGTGCTACTTTGAACCTATGGACAGGACTGCACTACTTGTAGGGCGTAGTGATACGCAGTACCACTCCTGGCCATAGGGGTATAAATAGTACTGTGGGTACTGATCTCCCCTCAGTTCCCGCCTGTGGGCATGAAGTAAAGACCTACGTATAGTCCCTACCTCCAACCAGTAAAGACCTGTTTGAGTTATACGTTTAAGTCTTTGTGTTAATTGTTCAATACAATACACATACTTAACAGTTGCGAACAACTCTTGCAAGGTAGTGAATTGCAATTTTAGTAGTTACTAACTTGCACTGGCTAATGGCGCTTTTAAGGCACAGCAGCAGCTCTTTAAATCTGCTGCCAGCACATGGCCCAACCTGCAGGAGAGATAAATCATTATTTAACTATGTGAATCTGGGCAGCTCTCGTGAAATCTGCATCATGTATGTTTGATACAAGATGGGTTTTTGCACCTCCAGGTATGCTGGCACCATGCCGATTGGAAAATCCGCTCTATATTCCCTGTAAAAGACCTACATTCTGGTACTCTGCAGCAACCCACTTTCAATCCGTTATACTCAGAAGCTCAGTTTTACTTGCAGGCTCTGAATTTCCAGAGTTTGGATACAGGTTGTGATTTGTGTCTGATATTTACCAGCAGACTCCAGTGCATAATCCACCATTCCAATCTGATCGGCACTGTACAGCTTCAGGGCTCGTTGCACAACATTCTTAACTTCCTGTAAACACAAAGGGAGAAGGCAGCATTACTCTGGGACAGTGAGAAGTTAGTGTAGCGCAGAGCCCTCGCACGTGCACTGAGACAGCGGGCAAGGCGATAGCAGACAGCGGGCAAGGCGATAGCAGACAGCGCTCCCGCTTATGATTCTCTGTCCTCACTACTTGTAATCAATCAGGTCTAATAAAAATGGACAGGAGTAGTGGGGAGTTGACAAATCCTTCTCATTAGAATAAGGCAGGATCAAAAGAATCAGGAAAAAGAACAATGCTTAAAATACAGAGACGATGCAGTAATCTAAAGATTAAAACGAAGGAGATAATGATGTGTCTTTATCTAGGATCTATTTAGCACTGTGTTGAAATTATCTTGATCATTATTACTTAAATGTGTTACAGCAGGCAGCTCCTACCACATGAACCTGCCCACCACACAAGATAGGATGGACAAGGGTTCTATGCTGCGGTTAGTGCTCTGCCCCACCCCAGATTTAAGCACTGCTTGCTTGCCTAGAAATGCTCATTCTAATTTACCTCTGTAATCCCTGCTCCAACTAACGCGGCTCTTACAGTGGCCGAGTTCTGCTCTGCTGTTTGGCCGTGATACCGTGAAAGATCTGCAAGGATCTTCTTCTCCAAGTCATGAAGGAGGGCCTCCAGGTCCTTGCGATGGACAAACTGTGATGTCAGTGCTTGCTCTGAAGATACAGCTGTGCTGTCCTGCGATGAACCAAAGAGCAGTCTGTGGACCAACTCAACCACTTCTGCCTCCACCTAAATTTAAAACAAAACAAGTATTGAAGAGTCCAATGTTTTTCATCACAAATTAAGCAAACTATAGGCACAGATTATGGAACCTGTACAAATAAGCATTTTTTGGCATTTTTAAAGACATTACATAGAATATACACCACAGAAACAGGCCATTCAGCCCAACTAATCTGCGTTGGCGTTTATATTCCACACGAGTTTCCTACCATTCCATCTATCTCACCTTAGCCATTCAGCATACCTTTCTATGCCATTTTCTCTCATGTACTTCTCTAGTTTCCTTTTGAAAGCATCCAAGCCATTTACCTCAAACACTTGCTGTGGTAGTTCTATCTTTTATGGTCCATTGATGCTTTACGCAGCACACCTGGTCAGGCACTTGGTGGGACACAAGAAACTAGGTGCGGGGCGGGAGGGTGTTGGACCATTAAAAGAGGAGGGGGTGTCGCAATATTAATCAAGGAGTCAGTTACTGCTGTGAGGAGGGATGATATCTTAGCAGGTTCCTCTAATGAGGCCATATGGGTAGGACTCAAAAACAAAAAGGGGGCAAGCACTTTGCTATAGGACCCCAAACAGTCAGGGGGAGATAGAACAGATATGTAGGCAAATCTCAGAGAAGTGTAGAAATAATAGGGTAATAATAGTGGGGGATTTCAACTTCCCCAATATTAACTGGGATAGTCAGAGAGTGAAAGGCTTAGAGGGTGCGGAATTCATAAAGTGCATCCAGGAGAGCTGTTTGAGCCAGCATGTAGAAAGTCCTATAAGAGAGGGGGCGGTACTGGACCTAATGCTAGGGAATGTAGCCGGGCAAGTGGTGGAAGTGTCAGTAGGAGAGCATTTTGGTGACAGTGAACATAATTTGGTGAGATTTAAGGTAGTCATGGAAAAGGACAAAGATGGTCCGGAAATAAAGGTTCTAAATTGGGGGAAGGCCGATTTTAATATGATAAGGCAGGATCTGGCCAAAGTGGACTGGGATAAGCTACTTGTAGGAAAATCCACATCAGAGCAGTGGGAGTCTTTCAGAAAGGAAATAGAGAGAGTACAGCGCCAACATGTTCCCGTAAAGGTCAAGGGTGAGACCAACAAGCCCAGGGAACCCTAGATGTCAAGGGATATACAAGAGTGCGAGTCAGCAGATAGTGCTGAGAGTTTGGGTAAGTGTGAGAGTTCTTTAATTGTTATTTCTCTTTAAATCATTCTTGATAAGATTACTTAAGCAGTTTAGGTAAAGGGGAAAAGTTAAATATTTTGGATTCTGTTGGTTTAAGAAGAGTAAAACAAGGTTACACTGCAGTAGGAGTAAATTGGCACAGCAGGCAGTGGAAACCAGTTTTCTAACCAATCAGCAGGGGTGACTCATTTGGCTGTAAACAAACAAACAGTATAAAAAGACCAGTCCTAGTGCGAGTAAGCACTGAGTGTGAGTCAGCAGAGAGTGCTGTGAGTTTGGGTAAGTGTGAGCTAGGGTAAGTGGGGTGTTAGGTGCTCTTTTCAAACTTTAACTCTGGGTTGTAGTTAATAAGGCCTTTCTGGTGCAGAGTGACTGTTGGTAAACCATTTAACTGGTGTAATTAGAGGGATTGATTTAATTTAAATCCAATTAATTAAAGGGGATACTAGCATCTAAAATCGGGCAGAGGATGTCCATAACTAACAATAAAAAATTTAATTAATTACATAGAATGGAGCAGGTGATGTGTTACTGTTGCGAGATGTGGGAGCCGGTGGACCCCATTGAGGCTCACGGTGATTACGTCTGTGACAAGTGTCTGCTGCTACAGGAACTCCAGCTCCATGTTGATGAGCTGGAGTCTGAGCTTCAGACACTGCGACACATCAGGGAGGGGGAGAAGTACCTGGACTTTGTTTCAGGAGGTGGTCACACCTATGAAGTTAATTAATTCAGATGTAGCCCATGGTCAGGGACAGGACGGTGTGACTACGAGTGAGGCAGGTACGGGGATCCAGGAGGTAGTGTTGGAGGAGCCGCAGCCCTTGCTCTTGTCCAACGGGTTCGAGGTTCTTACTCCCTGTGGGGACAGGAGCAGGGACTGCAGGGAGGATGAGCAACCTGGCCACAGCATCTGAGGAAGGATGTTCTTGCCATGAAAGGAGTTCAGCGAAGAGTCACAAGGCTGATCCCTGGGATGGCAGGAATGACGTATGAGGAGAGATTGGGCCGATTGGGCTTATACTTGCTGGAGTTTAGAAGAATGAGAGGGGATCTCATCGAAACTTATAAAATTCTGACAGGTCTGGACAAACTAGATGCAGGTAGAATGTTCCCGATGGTCGGAGAGTCCAGAACCAGGGGTCATAGTCTAAGGATAAGGGGTAAGTCATTTAGGACAGAGATGAGGAGGAATTTCTTCACCCAGAGAGTGGTGAACCTGTGGAATTCTCTACCACAGAAGGCGGTTGAGGCCAAGTCTTTAAATATATTCAAGAAGGAGTTAGATATATTTCTTAGAGCTAAAGGTATCAAGGGATATGGGGAGAAGGCAGGTACGGGGTACTGAGTTTGGATGATCAGCCATGATCTCATCGAATGGCGGAGCAGGCTCGAGGGGCCGAGTGGCCGACTCCTGCTCCTATCTTCCATGTTTCTATGTATGTATGGAACGGGGGGGCCATTCAAGAGGGGGGAGTAAATAGAAGTGTTGTAGTGGTAGGGGATAGTATCATTAGGGGGATAGATAGAGTTCTCTGCAGCCGAGAGCGAGAGTCCCGAAGGCTGTGTTGCCTACCCGGTGCCAGGGTTAAGGACATCTCCTCTGGGCTGGAAAGAAACTTGCAGTGGGAGGGGGTGGATCCAGTTGTCGTGGTCCATGTTGGTACAAACGACGTAGATAAGACTAGGAAGCCGGTTCTGTTAAAGGAGTATGAGCAGCTAGGGGTCAAATTAAAAAACAGAACCTCAAGGGTAATAATCTCTGGATTATTACCTGAGCCACGAGCGAATTTGGCTAGGACAAATAAAATTAGAGAGTTAAATGCGTGGCTCAAAGACTGGTGTGAGAGAAATGGGTTTTGCTTCCTGGGACACTGGCACCAGTACTAGGGCAGGAGGGGGCTGTTCCGTTGGGACGGGCTTCACTTGGCCAGTGCTGGGACTAGAGTCCTGGCGGATCATATAACTAGGGCTGTAGAGAGGGCTTTAAACTAACTAGTGGGGGGGGGGGGAGGTTCCTAGAGAGCAAATAATAAAAATGACAACAGAGAAGGTCATAGACTTAGGTAGCAGTGTGGAAATTAAAAACCAGAGCGTGTCAGGAAGGGGCAGAAGGTATGGAGTAAAAGGTAAAGTACAGGTAGACTATCCTTTATCCGAAAACCTCGGGACCAGCCGTGTTTCGGTTTTCGGAGAATTTCGGATTTCGGAAGGTGGGTCGGCGGGGCTGGTCGTGCGCACGACTTACGCTGAACGAAAAAACCATCGGTTTTTAGAGGGTTTCGGTTTTCGGAAGTTCGGATAAAGGGTAGTCTACTTGTAATAAAAAGGGCAAAAGAGGAACTAAGTGTCACAAAACATATTTGAAAGTTCTCTATCTGAATGCACGTAGCATTCGTAACAAAATAGACGAGTTAATGGCACAAATAACTACATATGGGTATGATCTTGTGGCCATTACAGAAACATGGCTGCAGGGTGACAATGCCTGGGAATTAAACATACCAGGTTATTTAACGATCAGGAAGGAAGGGGAGGTGGGGTGGCTATGTTAATAAAGGAAGGAATCACTAATACAGAGAAATGATGTTGGGTCAAGGGATCAGGATAGTGAAACAGTTTGGGTGGAGATAAGGAATAATAAGGGGAAAAAAACACTAGTGGGCGTAGTCTATAGGCCTCCGAACAGTTGCAACTCTGTTGGACGGAGTATCAATCAGGAAATAGTTGAGGCTTGTAATAAGGGAACATCTATAATTATGGGGGATTTTAACTATCATATTAATTGGACAAATCAAATTGGGCAGAGCAGCCTTGAGGATGAGTTCATTGAGTGTATTAGGGATGGGTTTCTTGAGCAGTATGTAACTGAACCGACCAGGAGGCAAGCAACCTTAGATCTGGTCCTGTGTAACGAGACGGGATTAATTAAAAATGTCCTAGTAAAGGATCCCCTTGGAATGAGTGACCATAACATGGTTGAATTCCATATTCAATTAGAGGGTGAGAAGGTTGGATCTCAAACAAGCGTGCTAAGCTTGAATAAAGGAGACTATGAAGGTATGAGAGCGGAATTGAGTAGAGTGGATTGGGAAAATAGATTAAAGGGTAAGACGATACATGATCAGTGGTGTACATTTAAGGAGTTATTTTACAACTTCCAAAAAATATATATTCCACTGAGAAGAAAAGGGTGTAAAAGAAAAGACAGCCATCCGTGGCTAAGTAAAGAAATTAAGGATAGTATTCGACTAAAAACAAGGGCATATAAGGTAGCCAAATCTAGTGGGAGGATAGAGGATTGGGAAAACTTTAAAAGACAGCAAAAAATAACAAAAAGATTGATTAAGAAAGGGAAGATAGATTATGAAAGTAAATTAGCAAAAAATATAAAAATAGAAAGAAAAAGGGTGGCTAAAGTAAATGTTGGTCCCTTAGAGGATGAGACCGGGAAATTAATGGTGGGAAATATGGAGATGGCAAAAACACTGAATGAATATTTTGTATCAGTCTTTACAGTAGAGGACACTAAGAATATCCCAACACTGGACAAACAGGGGGCTATGGGGGGGAGGAGCTAAACACGATCAAAATCACTAAGGAAGTGGTACTCGGTAAAATAATGGGACTCAAGGCGGATAAATCACCTGGACCTGATGGCTTACATCCTAGGGTCTTGAGGGAAGTGGCGGTAGGGATTGTGGATGCATTGGTAATAATTTTCCAACACTCCCTGGACTCAGCAAAGGTCCCGGCAGACTGGAAAACTGCTAATGTAACACCCTTATTTAAAAAGGGCAGTCGACAGAAGGCTGGAAACTATAGACCGGTTGGCCTAACATCTGTGGTAGGTAAAATTTTGGAGTCCATTATTAAGGAGACAGTAACAGGACATTTGGATAATCATAATTTAATAGGACAAAGTCAGCATGGTTTTATGAAGGTGAAGTCATGTTTGACAAATTTGCTGGAGTCCTTTGAGGAAGTAACATATAGGGTGGATAAAGGGGAACCAGTGGACGTAGTGTATTTAGACTTCCGAAAGGCATTTGACAAGGTGCCACACAGAAGATTATTGCTTAAGATAAAAAATCACGGGATTGGGGGTAATATTCTGGCATGGATAGAGGATTGGCTATCTAACAGAATGCAGAGAGTTGGGATAAATGGTTCATTCTCAGACTAGCAATCAGTAACTAGTGGTGTTCCGCAGGGGTCAGTGCTGGGTCCCCAACTCTTTACAATCTATATTAACGATTTGGAGGAGGGGACCGAGTGTAACATATCTAACATATCAAAGTTTGCAGATGATACTAAGATGGGAGGGAAAGTAGTGAGTGAGGAGGACATAAAAAACCTGCAAGGGGACATAGACAGGCTAAGTAAGTGGGCAGAGATTTGGCAGATGGAATACAATACTGGAAAGTGTGAGGTTATGCACTTTGGCAGGAAAAATCGTAGAGCAAGTTATCTTAATGGCAAGAAACTGGAAAGTACTGAAGTACAGAGGGATCTGGGGGTCCTGGTGCACGAAACTCAAAAGGTTAGTATGCAGGTGCAGCAAGTGATTAAGAAGGCCAATGGAATGTTGGCTTTCATTGCTAGGGGGATAGAATATAAAAATAGGGAGGTATTGCTTCAGTTGTACAAGGTATTGGTGAGACCGCACCTGGAATACTGCATACAGTTTTGGTGTCCATACTTAAGAAAAGACATACTTGCTCTCGAGTCAGTACAAAGAAGGTTCACTCGGTTAATCCCGGGGATGAGGGGATGGACATATGAGGAGAGGTTGAGTAGATTGGGACTCTACTCATTGGAGTTCAGAAGAATGAGAGGCGATCTTATTGAAACACATAAGATTGTGAAGGGGTTGGATCGGGGAGGACGTTCCCGATGATGGGTGAAACTAGAACTAGGGGGCATAGTCTTAGAATAAGGGGCTGCTCTTTCAAAACTGAGATGAGGAGGAACTACTTCACTCAGAGGGTGGTAGGTCCATGGAATATGCTGCCCCAAAAAGCTGTAGAAGCTACATCATTACATAAATTTAAAACAGAAATCGACAGTTTCCTAGAAGTAAAGGGAATTAAGGGTTACGGGGAGCGGGCAGGAATTTGGACATGAGTCTAGGTTCGGATCGGACATGGCCCTGTGGGTAGCAGAGCGGGCCCAGGGGCCGTGTAGCCTGATCCTGCTCCTATTTCGTGTGTCTAATTCTGTTAGATTCAGGAGATGGTTCTGTGATAGTAGATTGACGGTTAGGATCAGATCAGCCATGATCTTATTGAATGGCGGAGCAGGCTCGAGGGGCCGATTGGCCTACTCCTGCTCCTATTTCTTATGTTCTTATGTAATGGATTAGGAAAAAAAGGGAGGCTTTTGGCAGATACAAAGGACTAAAAACAGTGGATGCACTAGAGGAGTATAGAAAGTGCAGGGGGGTACTTAAAAAAGAAATTAGGAGAGCGAAGAGGGGGCATGAAAAAACACTGGCGAGCAAAATAAAGGAAAATCCCAAGGTGTTTTATAAGTATATTAAGGGCAAGATGATAACCAGGGAAAGAGTAGGGCCCATTAGGGACCAAAGTGGCAATCTGTGTGTAGAGCCAGAAGATATAGGTGAGGTTTTAAATAAATATTTTGCATCGGTGTTCACTACGGAGAAGGACGATGTAGGCATAGAAATCAGGCAGGGGGATTGTGATATACTTGAACAAATTAGCTTCGAGAGGGAGGAGGTACAAGCGGTTTTAGCAGGCTTAAAAGTGGATAAATCCCCAGGCCCAGACGAGCTGTATCCCAGGCTGCTGTGTGAGGCAAGGGAGGAGATCGCAGGGGCTCTGACACACATTTTCAGAACCTCTCTGGCCACAGGGGTGGTGCCAGAGGACGGGAGGACAGCTAACGTAGTACCATTATTCAAGAAGGGTAGTAGGGATAAACCAGGGAATTACAGGCCAGTGAGCCTAACATCAGTGGTAGGGAAATTATTGGAAAAAATTCTGAGGGTCAGAATTAGTCTCCATTTGGAGAGGCAAGGATTAATCAAGGATAGTCAGCATGACTTTGTCAGGGGGAGATCATGTCTGACCAATTTGATTGAATTTTTCAAAGGGGTGACTAGGTGTGTGGATGAGGGTAGTGCAGTTGATGTAGTCTACATGGACTTCAGTAAGGCTTTTGACAAAGTCCCACATGGGAGACTGGTCGAGAAGGTAAGAGCCCATGGGATCCAGGGCAATTTGGCACATTGGATCCAAAATTGGCTTAGTGGCAGGAGGCAGAGGGTGATGGTCGAAGGTTGTTTTTGTGACTGGAAGTCTGTGTCCAGTGGTGTACCGCAGGGATTGGTGTTGGGTCCCTTGCTGTTTGTAGTGTACATTATTGATTTAGATATGAATGTAGAAGGTATGATCAGTAAGTTTGCAGATGACACGAAAATTGGTGGAGTGGTAAATAGCGAGGAGGGAACCTCAGGCTACAGGATGATTTAGACGGGATGGTCAGATGGGCAGAACAGTGGCAAATGGAATTTAACCCTGAAAAGTGTGAGGTGATGCATTTTGGGAGGACTAACAAGGCAAGGGAATAGACAATGAATGGTAGGATCCTAGGAAGGACAGAGGATCAGAGGGAAATAATAGAAAATGCTAGAAAAACTCAGCAGGCCAGGCAACATCCGTGGAGAGAAAATAGAGTCAATATTGAGTCAAACTCTTTGTCAAGACTGGAAAGGCACAGGAAATGAAATAGATTGAGGGGCCAGGCTGGGAGAGAACATAAGAGAAATGAAGAGACATTAAGAGGTATTCAAAACCAGACGAGATGGTGATCGGACTAGTGGAGACAAAAGATGGCTCTAGATTAGGTGTGAAATGCGCTGGCAGAATGGGAGACAGCTGCCATGTGGGAGAGAGAAAAAAAAAAGGGGGCGGGGTGAAAGGGCAAAACAAAGGTGGGGATAAAAAATAAGTAAAAATGTAATGGGGGCCAAGGTTATGATCTGAAATTGTTGAACTCGATATTGAGTCCGGAAGGCTGTAATGTGCCTAATCGGAAGATGAGGTGCTGTTCCTTGAGGATCAGAGGGACCTTGGTGTGCATGTACATAGATCCCTGAAGGCAGCAGGACAGGTAGATAAGGTGGTTAAAAAGGCATATGGGATACTTGCCTTCATTAGCCGAGGCATAGAATATAAGAGCAGGGAGGTTATGATGGAGCTGTACAAAACGCTGGTGAGGCCACAGCTGGAATACTGTGTGCAGTTCTGGTCGCCACACTATAGGAAGGATGTAATTGCATTGGAGAGGGTGCAGAGGAGATTCACCAGGATGTTACCTGGGCTGGAGCGTTTCAGCTATGAAGAAAGACTGGACAGGCTGGGGTTGTTTTCCTTAGAGCAGAGAAGGCTGAGGGGGGGCCTGATTGAGGTGTACAAAATTATGAGGGGCATAGATAGGGTAGATAGAAATGAACTTTTCCCCTTGGTAGAGGGGTCAATAACCAGGGGCATAGTTTCAAGGTAAGGGGCAGGAGGTTTAGAGGGGATTTAAGGGAAAACTTTTTCACCCAGAGGGTGGTTGGAATCTGGAACTCACTGCCTGAAAGGGTGGTAGAGGCAGGAACCCTCATAACATTCAAGAAGCATTTAGATGAGTACGTAAAACGCCATAGTATACAAGGCTACGGACCAAGTGCTGGAAAATGGGATTAGAATAGATAGGGCTTGATGGCCAGCGCAGACACGATGGGCCGAAGGGCCTCTTGCTGTGCTGTATAACTATGACATTACCCAACCCCAGCTTCACTCGAGTCTGTGTTGAGATCAGGAATATGGACATGTGTGGAATCACCCAGCTCTTATGCAGTGAGTGGGGCGAGGTTGTTGTCGGAGAAGGATCTGCTGATTATCCCAAACCTCTCCATTCCCTTCCAAAGGCTTCCATTTCATTAATAATCATCAAACTTTCCATTACTGATGTTTTAGGGTTGCAGCCACAGTTCTGAGCCCTCTGTTATTTTAGTTAGACTCTGGCTAGCACACAGTGCCTCTTATACCAATGGATGACTTTACCACACAAAAACACTCCAAGCAGTTTGCTTCCATACTTTAACTAGGCTGCTGACTCCAGTCTAGAATGGGCCACTAACACGATTTTGATGTTTCAGTTTAATAAAAGCAGTAACTATCTGGATGACTCACGTTGTCCTTTACACTTTCGATCCTGCTGCTTAATGTTTCCATGCTTGATGCCATGTTCCTCTGTGCAGTACGCATGCCCATCAACTCAAGCTGGGTTTGGCTAAGCTGCTCTTCCAGTTGGTTCAGTGCAGACAGGAGTGTTCTCTGCTCATCAGTCACACTACTGAGGACAAAGAGAAGAAACAGGAGCAGGACATTAAGGGAGTAGCAGCAGGACATTTAGAAAATCATAATAAAACCATGTTGACTCTGCTTGATTGTATGAAAGGGAAATCGTGTTTGACAAATTTATGAGAGTTCTTTGAGGATGTAACGAGCAGGGTGGATAAGGGTGAGCCAGCGGATGTGGTGTATTTGGATTTCCAGAAGGCATTCGATAAGGTGCCACATAAAAGGTTACTGCATAAAATAAGAGCTCACGGTGTTGGGGGTAATATATTAGCATTGATAGAGGATTGGTTAACGGACAGAAAACAGAGTCAGGTTGGCAATCAGTAACGAGTGGGGTGCCACAGGGATCAATACTGGGGCCTCGACTATTTACAATTTATATTAATGACTTGGATGAAGCGACCGAGTGTACTGTAGCGAAATTTGCTGACGATACAAAGATAGATGGGAAAGCAAGTTGTGAGGAGGACACAGTCTGCAAAGGAATATAGACAGGTTCAGTGAATGTGCAAAAATTTGGCAGATGGAGTATGATGTGGGAAAATGTGAGGTTATCTACTTTGGTAGGAAGAATAGAAAAGTAAAATATTATTTAAACGGAGAGAGACCACAAAATGCTGCGGTACAAAGGATTTGGGGGTCCTTGTACATGAATCACAAAAAGTTAGCATGCAGGTACAGCAAGTAATCAGGAAGGCAAATGGAATGTTGGCCTTTATTGCAAAGGGGGATGGAGTCTAAAAGTAGGGAAGTCTTGCTACAACTATATAGGGCATTGGTGAGACCACACCTGGAGTACTGCGTACAGTTTTGGTCTCCTTATTTAAGGAGGGATATACTTGTATTGGAGGGTGTTCAGCAAAGGTTCACTAGGTTGATTCCCGAGGAAAGGTTGAGCAGGCTGGGCCTATACTCATTTAGAAGAATGAGAGGTGATCTTATTGAAATATTCAAAGATTCTGAGGGGACTTGACAGGGTAGATGCTGAGAGGATGTTTCCCCTCGTGGCAATAGTGGTAGGGGATTCTATTGTAAGGGGAACAGATAGGCGTTTCTGTGGCCGTAGACGTGACTCCAGGATGGTTTGTTGCCTCCCTGGTGCCAGGGTCAAGGATGTCACTGAACGGCTGCAGGGCATTCTGAAGGGGGAGGGTGAACAGTCAGAGGTCGTGGTTCACACTGGGACCAATGACATGGGTAGGAAGAGGGATGAGGTCCTGCAGCAAGAACTTAGGGAGCTAGGTAGCAGATTAAAGAGCAGGACCTCAAAGGTTGTAATCTCTGGATTACTCCCAGTGCCACGTGCTAGTGAGTATAGGAATAGGAGGATAGAGCAGATGAATGCGTGGCTAAAGAGTTGGTGCAGGAGGGAGGGCTTTAGTTTCCTGGATCACTGGGTCTGCTTCTGGGGAAGGTGGGACTTGTACAAGTCGGACGGGTTGCACCTGAACCAGAACGGGACCAATATCCTTGCGGGGAGGTTTGCTAGCACTGTTGGGGGGGGTTTAAACTAACTTGGCAGGGGGATGGGATACAGAGTGGAGCTATAATAGGGGGTGATGTACAGCCAAATATAGAGGAAAAAACAAGTCAGCTTGGAAGGCAGAGCAAATATGTAACGGCACAAGGGAGTAGGGCAAGGCTGGATGGCATTTATTTTAATGCAAGGAGTCTTGCGAATAAGGTGGATGAACTGAAGGTGTTGATGAACACATGGGAGTATGATATTGTTGCTATCACGGAGACATGGTTGAGGGAGGGGCGAGACTGGCAGCTCAATATTCTGGGGTATAGAATCTTCAGGCGAGGGGGGGGGGGTAAAAGAGGAGGGGGTGTCGCATTATTAATTAAGGAGTCAATTACTGCTGTAAGGAGGGATGATATATTAACAGGTTCCTCTAATGAGGCCATATGGGTTGAACTTAAAAACAAAAAGGGGGCTAGCACTTTGCTGGGAGTGTACTATAGGCCCCCAAACAGTCAGGGGGAGATAGAGTAACAGATATGTAGGCAAATCTCAGAGAAGTGTGCAAATAATAGGGTAATAATAGTGGGGGATTTCAACTACCCCAATATTAACTGGGATAATCAGAGAGTGAAAGGCTTAGAGGGTGCAGAATTCTTAAAGTGCATCCAGGAGAGCTTTTTGAGCCAGCATGTAGAAAGTCCTACAAGAGAGGGGGCGGTACTGAACCTAATTCTAGGGAGTGTGGCCGGGCAAGTGGTGGAAGTATCAGTAGGTGAGCACTTTGGTGACAGTGACCATAATTCGGTGAGATTTAAGGTAGTCATGGAAAAGGACAAGGATGGACCGGAAATAAAGGTTCTAAATTGGGGGAAGGCCGATTTTAATATGATACAGCAGGATCTGGCCAATGTGGACTGGGATCAGCTACTTGAAGGAAAATCCACATCGGAGCAATGGGAGTCTTTCAGAAAGGAAAGAGAGAGTACAATGGCAACATGTTCCCGTAAAGGTCAAGGGTGGGACCAACAAGCCCAGGGAACATTGGATTAGGAAAAAAAGGGGGGCTTTTGGCAGATACAAAGCACTAAAGACAGAGGAAGCCCTAGAGGAGTATAAAAAGTGCAGGGGGATACTTAAAAAAAAATTAGGAGAGCGAGGAGGGGCCATGAAATAACACTGGCAAGCAAAATAATGGAAAATCCTAAGGAGTTTTATAAGTATATTAAGGGCAAAAGGATAACTAGGGAAAGAGTAGGGCCCATTAGGGACCAAAGTGGCAAGGTGTGCGTGGAGCCAGAAGATGTAGGTGGGGTTTTAAATGAATTTTTTGCATCTGTGTTCACTATGGAGAAGGACGATGTGGACATAGAAATCGGGCAGGGGGACTGTGATATACTTGAACATATTAGCATCGAGAGGGAGGAGGTACTAGCGGTTTTAGCAGGCTTAAAAGTGGATAAATCCCCAGGCCCGGATGAGATGTATCCCAGGCTACTATGTGAGGCAAAGGAGGAGATTGCAGGGGCTCTGACACAAATTTTCAGAACCCCTCTGGCCACAGGGGATGTGCCTGAGGACTGGAGAACAGCTAATGTAGTACCATTATTCAAGAAGGGTAGCAGGGATAAACCAGGGAATTACAGGCCAGTGAGCCCATCAGTGGTAGGGAAATTATTGGAAAAAATTCTGAGACAGAATTGGTCTCCACTTGGAGAGGCATGGATTAATTAGGGATAGCCAGCATGGCTTTGTCAAGGGAAGATCATGTCTGACCAATTTGATTGAATTTTTCAAGGGGGTGACTAGATGTGTGGATGAGGGTAGTGCAGTGGATGTGGTTTACATGGATTTCAGTAAGGCTTTTGATAAAGTCCCGCACAGGAGACTGGTCAAGAAGGTAAGAGCCCATGGGATCCAGGGTGCCTTGGCACATTGGATCCAAAACTGGCTTAGTGGCAGAAGGCAGAGGGTGATGGTCGAAGGTTGTTTTTGTGACTGGAAGCCTGTGTCCAGTGGGGTACCGCAGGGATCGGTGCTGGGTCCCTTGCTGTTTGTGGTCTACATTAATGATTTGGATGTGAATGTAAAAGGTATGATCAGTAAGTTCGCAGGTGACACGAAAATTGGTGGGGTGGTAAATAGCGAGGAGGGAAGCCTCAGGCTACAGGACGATATAGATGGGTTGGTCAGATGGGCGGAACAGTGGCAAATGGAATTTAACCCTGAAAAGTGTGAGGTGATGCATTTTGGAGGGACTAACAAGGCAAGGGAATACACAATGAATTGTAAGACCCTAGGAAAGACAGAGGATCAGAGGGACCTTGGTGTGCATGTACATAGATCCCTGAAGGCAGCAGAACAGGTGGATAAGGTGGTTAAAAAGGCATATGGGATACTTATATTCTATGCCTCGGCTAATGAAGGCAAGAGCAGGGAGGTTATGATGGAGCTGTACAAAACACTGGTTAGGCCACAGCTGGAATATTGTGTGCAGTTCTGGTCGCCACACTATAGGAAGGATGTGATTGCTTTGGAGAGGGTGCAGAGGAGATTCACCAGGATGTTACCTGGGCTGGAGCGCTTCAGCTATGAAGAAAGACTGGACAGGCTGGGGTTGTTTTCCTTGGAGCAAAGGCGGCTGAGGGGGGACCTGATTGAGGTGTACAAAATTATGAGGGGCATAGATAGGGTGGATAGAAAGGAACTTTTCCCCTTAGTAGAGGGGTCAATAACAAGGGGGCATAGATTCAGGGTAAGGGGCAGGAGATTTAGAGGGGATTTGAGGAGGAACTTTTTCACCCAGAGGGTGGTTGGAATCTGGAACTCACTGCCTGAAAGGGTGGTAGAGGCAGGAACCCTCACAACATTCAAGAAGCATTTGGATGAGCACTTGAAACACCATAGCATACAAGGCTACGGACCAAGTGCTGGAAAATGGGATTAGATTAGACAGGGCTTGATGGCCGGCGCGGATGCGATGGGCCGAAGGGCCTCTTTCTGTGCTGTATAACTCTATGACTCTATAACTAGGGGCATAGTTTCAGGATAAGGGGTCGCCCATTTAAGACGGAGATGAGGAGGAATTTCTTCTCTCAGAGGGTCGTGAATCTTTGGAATTTTCTGCCCCAGAGAGCTGTGGAGGTGGAGTCAGTGAATATATTCAAGGCTGAGACAGACCGATATTTGAGCTACAGGGGAGTCGAGGGTTATGGGGAGCGGGCAGGGAAGTGGAGTGGAGGCCAAGATCAGATCAGCCATGATCTCATTGAATGGCGGAGCAGGCTCGAGGGGCCGAATGACCGACTCCTGCTCCTATTTCTTATGTTCTTATGTAACATGAGGAAAAACAGATGGATTAAGTACAGTTTAAAAACCCACAGCATTTAGCTTGTTACCGCAGAATCTGGCGGAGAAGCTGTAGTATTTTCATTTTTTTTTAAAAACGGATTCTTGAAACATATCTAAATAAAAACTCTGCACTGCCGAGTGGATTGTCACCAGCTGGTACAGCACCGAGCCATCCAGGACCAGAGGTGCCAGGTTCAATTCCAATTTTCTGCTCAGCTAGCTGATGCCATCTGGGGCAGTCATTGGGGGTGCCTGAGTGTGCCCGAGCTAGGGAAGGGAAACATTAGCCAGTGATTGTTGTCCAGTGATTGCTGCTGGAAAGTGGACATGAGGCTGGGGCATTAAAGCCCGAGGGCTATTGGTGCCTGTGGAACTGTACCCCGGCAAAGCTCAGCACCCTCGGGAGAGGAGGAGGAGGAGGAGGAGGGAGGGAAGGAAACAAAAAGTATTCATGTGAGTTGATTCATTAATTCTGCAAGGCTGCACAAGACAACAACGGATTTGCCCAGCGAAGGGCGGTACTGTGCTTCACATACCAGCCACTAAACAGCTCACATACGGAGCTGCACTCTCACAGGCACTGTTCTATTGGCATTGCTCCAAATATAGAAGGGATACCCAGCACAATTGGCTGGAAATGCACGTGACCAGCTGGACAGTACCAAGTTGTACTGTTCCATTACAGCGCCAGCTGGAGAAGGACTTGCTTATTCTGCTACATGGTAGGTGGCATTTTGAAGGCAGCTGTTGACACTGCAGCCAACAGCCCAATATCCAGCTCCTAAACTAGTGAGTAACAGTCATCATCGTGGCTATTGCTGATATCAAACTGTCCAACAGGAGTGTTTCCAATGTGGTAGAGAATCTGTCACCGGCCCATCCACCGTACCTCTCAAAAGCAGACTTTGCTTCCTTCATTTCTTTGTACACCTCCTGGAAAGGGAAAGAAACAGAAAATGGGACTCAGTGTAAATGTGCTTTGTGAGGCTTGCACTGATTCTCAGTTACAACTATCCAGGCTGCACAGATCCCGCTGGCTTTGGATCAGGCAGTCTGATTTTCAAGTGGGCTGTCCAGAAACTTTGAAGATGTAAAGCAATGCCAAGAATCTGGTTTCTAAACCAGAAGGTTTCCCCCCATTTCTTTCTACCTTTTATGATGTTCACATGCTAATTATTGAAGCTTTGATTGAGTTTTCAGCAACACAAACCATCATGAACCACCCCCTGCCCCACATCCATCAGTTTTGAATTTGGCAAACGGTGGCAACTCTGGGTCCCAGCCCCAGCCTAAGCTCAGAACTGCCCAGGTCCACACCCAGGCCTGGCTCAAGCCCAGTGCTGTGTGGAGGCCAAAACACTTCATAGATTGATAGCAAAATACTGCAGATGCTGGAAATCCGAAATAACGGAAAATGCTGGAAAAACTCAGCAGGCCAGGCAACACCCGTGGAGAGAAAATAGAGTCAACGTTTCGGGTGAACCCTTTGTCAAGACTAAAGAGGCACAGGAAATGAAATAGATTGAGAGGCCAGGCTGGGAGAGAAGTGAAGAGACATTAAGAGGTATTCAAAACGAGATGGTGATAGGACTAGTGGAGGCAAATCTAGAGCCGTCTTTTGTCTCCACTGGTCCTATCACCATCTCGCCTTGTTTTGAATACCACTTAATGTCTCTTCACTTCTCTCCCAGCCTGGCCTCGCAATCTATTTCATTTCCTGTGCCTCTTTAGTCTTGACAAAGGGTTTTCACCCGAAACGTTGACTCTATTTTCTCTCCACGGATGTTGCCGGGCCTGCTGAGTTTTTCCAGCATTTTCTGTTGACACTCCATAGATTGTTGTTCTTGCATTTTGTTGACGCCTCATAACCTTTACTTCCTCATCTTGCTGTGTAGCTGTTCAGAAGCTGACTGAGGCCCCAATGTAATGCCCATCATTACCATTTTGCAAGTTGCCACCAATAAACCATAGGAACAATGAGGTCTGATTTATACCCCCGGGGCCTAAAGTCGCCTGTTCCTCCCAAGTGTGCTACACTTACCACACGTCATGTTTCACATTACTTGTACACTGTATCACAAAATATTCTCAGATGCAAATTCTAATTTGCATTCAACTGAATCAACACTACATGCTTCTGCCGTCTCCCTCGGAGCCTGTTCCATAGATTGACGCTCACTGAAATATTGGCCCCGATATTAATGGAGACAGGGAGAGCGCAGGGTAGTGCGGCGCCATGGGGAAAATCAAACAAGGCTGGGGATGTGGAGGCTCCGCTGATCTTAGCAACAGGGTCTCATTTAAATATAATGTTGCAGTCTCCTGTCCGATGGTCGGATCAGATCGACAGCCTGGCCAGTCTGCAGGATCGCAAACAAGCAGGAGGCCTGTGGAGTCATCCCCAGCAGTTGGCAAGGTTTGGCCCAGGAAACTGGCTCCTAGTTTTACCTGTCGTGGAAGCTGACACTGCTAGCCCCCTCTCCCCACTGCCGACCCCCCCCCCCCATGCTGACCCCTCCCCCACAACCCCATTGCCCCCAACGCCGTCCCCGACTGACCCCCCCGCACCATCCCGCCCCCCCCCACCTGCAGTGTCCCTGACCAACCCCCCCCCCCCCCCACACAGGTTTAAAGAACCCACCTCTGTCTGGTCATTAATTGTTTGCTGCAGCTGCTCCATTTGGGCCTCTTGTTGTTGCCGGATGGTGGCTAAATCACTCTAGGGTCAAAAGGCAAAACATTACTTAGAATCCCCCTCCTTGTACAAGGGAGGGTCTTTCCAGAACATTTACGAATGGAGTCTACCAGGCACGTTGTACAATTTACTTCCATAGTCTGAACATCCCCATCGCACACCACTAAATATCCCATCAACACCCGCATCACTTCACTGTGACTGTCGGCTGTGGACTGATTGAAGTGTAAATTTAGTGAGGTTTGGCACACAATGATGTTCTTAATGTGCGGTGATGGACAGAGATATGGATGGCGGTGAGAAACTCTTGCTGAGCCAGTGGGCACTACATCATGTTAGTGTTACAAGTCACTGGGGCCCTGCTATCAAAGATCTGCTGTGAAGACAAGATTAAAACTCACCTGAATCCTCGAGACTGAATCGTTCGGCAGTTCATCTCGGACCACCTCGTGCTGTTGACTGGCAAACTCGTTGAGCAGCTTGGTCACATCCTCCTGTGTAAGTGGAGGTTCGACTGGGACAGTCTCCCCCACCGCTGCCGGCTGGATTGGCTGACTGGGTTCAGTGTCTTGCTGTAGCTGAGTATGAAAGTCAGAAGCCAGCTGTGCCAACTGGTGCTCTATTCTCTGCATACGAGACTGCAAATCAGACTAAGACAAAAAAGAGTTAGACAGTTGCCTCTTTACTGGATCGATGATGACTTAAATACAGTCATATTTCCCCTCTCTTCAATCTGTGTAACCATCACGTTTTGTCCTTTATAAAAGTTTCCTGTGCGATGGCCAAGGGCCAGGTTATTGCTGAAGAGCAGCCTGGCTCTACATGGATCGATATGGAGCAAAGTCAAACACGCAATTCAATATCACCTGTAATCCAGTACAGCTCTCGATATCCAATACTGGCGAGGACTTGCACAGTTGATCCCCCACCACCGCCAACCTCCTCCTCCCCTCCCCCGCGCTGCCAAACTCCTCCTCCCCTCCCCCGCGCTGCCAAGCTCCTCCTCCCCTCCCCCGCGCTGCCAACCTCCCCCTCCCCCGCGCTGCCATCCTCCCCCTCCCCCGCGCTGCCAACCTCCTCCTCCCCCTCCCCCGCGCTGCCAAGCTCCTCCTCCCCTCCCCCGCGCTGCCAACCTCCCCCTCCCCCGCGCTGCCATCCTCCCCTCCCCCGCGCTGCCAACCTCCTCCTCCCCCTCCCCCCGCGCTGCCAAACTCCTCCTCCCCTCCCCCGCGCTGCCAAGCTCCTCCTCCCCTCCCCGCGCTGCCAAGCTCTCCTCCCTCCCCGCGCTGCCAAGCTCCTCCTCCCCTCCCCGCGCTTCCAACCTCCCCCTCCCCCGCGCTGCCAAGCTCCTCCTCCCCTCCCCCGCGCTGCCAACCTCCCCCTCCCCGCGCTGCCATCCTCCCCTCCCCCGCGCTGCCAACCTCCCCTCCCCCGCGCTGCCAACCTCCCCCTCCCCCGCGCTGCAACCTCCCCCCTCCCCCGCGCTGCCAAGCTCCTCCTCCCCCTCCCCCGCGCTGCCAACCTCCCCCTCCCCCGCGCTGCCAACCTCCCCCTCCCCCGTGCTGCCAACCTCCTCCTCCCCCTCCCCCGCGCTGCCAACCTCCTCCTCCCCCTCCCTGCCAACCTCCTCCCCCTCCCTCGCGCTGCAACCTCCTCCTCCCCTCCCCCGCGCTGCCAACCTCCTCCTCCCCCTCCCTGCCAACCTCCTCCTCCCCCTCCCCCGCGCTGCCAACCTCCTCCTCCCCCTCCCCGCGCTGCCAACCTCCTCCCCGCCAACCTCCTCCTCCCCTCCCCTGCGCTGCCAACCTCCTCCTCCCCCTCCCCCGCGCTGCCAACCTCCTCCTCCCCCTCCCCCGCGCTGCCAACCTCCTCCTCCCCCGCGCTGCCAACCTCCTCCTCCCCCCTCCCCCGCGCTGCCAACCTCCTCCTCCTCCCCCTCCCCCGCGCTGCCAACCTCCTCCTCCCCCTCCCCCGCGCTGCCAACCTCCTCCTCCCCCTCGCTGCCAACCTCCTCCTCCCCCGCGCTGCCAACCTCCTCCTCCCCCGCGCTGCCAACCGCCTCCTCCTCCTCCCTCCCCCGCGCTGCCAACCTCCCCCTCCCCCGCGCTGCCAACCTCCTCCTCCCCCTCGCTGCCAACCTCCTCCTCCCCCGCGCTGCCAACCGCCTCCTCCTCCTCCCTCCCCCGCGCTGCCAACCGCCTCCTCCTCCTCCCTCCCCCGCGCTGCCAACCTCCTCCTCCCTCCCCCGCGCTGCCAACCTCTCCTCCCTCCCCCGCGCTGCCAACCTCCACCTCCCCCGCGCTGCCAACCTCCTCCTCCCCCGCGCTGCCAACCTCCTCCTCCCCCGCGCTGCCAACCTCCTCCTCCCCCTCCCCCGCGCTGCCAACCTCCTCCTCCCCCTCCCCCGCGCTGCCAACCTCCTCCTCCCCCTCCCCCGCGCTGCCAACCTCCTCCTCCCCTCCCCCGCGCTGCCAACCTCCTCCTCGCTGCCAACCTCCTCCTCCCCCTCGCTGCCAACCTCCTCCTCCCCCGCGCTGCCAACCTCCTCCTCCCCGCGCTGCCAACCGCCTCCTCCTCCTCCCTCCCCCGCGCTGCCAACGCCTCCTCCTCCTCCCTCCCCCGCGCTGCCAACCTCCTCCTCCCTCCCCCGCGCTGCCAACCTCCTCCTCCCTCCCCGCGCTGCCAACCTCCCCCTCCCCCGCGCTGCCAACCTCCTCCTCCCCCTCCCCCGCGCTGCCAACCTCCTCCTCCCCCGCGCTGCCAACCTCCTCCTCCCCCTCCCCCGCGCTGCCAACCTCCCTCCTCCCCCTCCCCGCGCTGCCAACCTCCTCTCCCCCTCCCCCGCGCTGCCAACTCCTCCTCCCCCCTCCCCCGCGCTGCCAACCTCCTCCTCCCCTCCCCCGCGCTGCCAACCTCCTCCTCCCCCTCCCCGCGCTGCCAACCTCCTCCTCCTCCCCTCCCCCGCGCTGCAAACCTCCTCCTCCCCTCCCCCGCGCTGCCAACCTCCTCCTCCCCTCCCCCGCGCTGCCAACCTCCTCCTCCCCTCCCCCGCGCTGCCAACCTCCTCCTCCCCTCCCCGCGCTGCCAACCTCCTCCTCCCCTCCCCGCGCTGCCAACCTCCTCCTCCCTCCCCCGCGCTGCCAACCTCCTCCTCCCCTCCCCCGCGCTGCCAACCTCCTCCTCCTCCTCCCCTCCCCGCGCTGCCAACCTCCCCCTCCCCCGCGCTGCCAACCTCCCCCGCACTGCCAACCTCCTCCTCCCCCGCACTTGCCAACCTCCTCCTCCCCTCCCCCGCACTGCAACCTCCTCCTCCCCTCCCCCGCACTGCCAACCTCCTCCTCCCCCCTCCCCGCCAGCCCCCACTCCCCATTGCCGACCCCCATCCCCTCCCCCCCGCCCCGCCAATCCCCTCCCCTGCACACCAACAGGCTATTTAGTGGAAATGTTCGCTATGACAGAAGCAGTTTCATTGAGATGCTGGCTTCCTGCACTTTTCAAATCACACTTCCAATTCAATCTACCATCTGTGCAAATCAACATTTCTTCATGTGGCAGCTTGGCACAGTGGCAATACACTTGTCTCTTTGCCAGAGGTTGGTATTTCAAGCTTCCCTTCAAGGACCGAAACGTTTAATATCGCCTGACACTTGAGTCAATAATGAGGAAGTGCTGCATTGGTTATCGCATCTTTCACATGCGACGTTAAACTGAGGCCCTGCATGCTGTCCAGGTGGGAGTTCACCCAGAGTTCTGGCCAACACGTCTCTCAACCAGAAGCAGCAAAACAAATGAACTGGCTATTTAGCTCATTGCTGTTTCTGCGACCTTGCTGTGTGCAAATTGATTGCCACATTTACCTGCACTTCAAAAGTAATTCAATGGCTGTGAGGCAATTTGGAATATCCAGAGGATGTTGAGGTGCTGTATAAGTGCAAGTTCGTTCTTCTTTCCTATTTTCAGGCTCATTATCCTATGTAGAGTATAACAGGGCTGCACACTGACTTTGTCCTTGCCACACAGATACAGACAGCTGAAGAGAGGGAACCTGCAATCTGCCCTGCCAACAGAGGCCACAAGCACAAGGGCACGTCGAGTGCTGGCTCTGTTCAACATGCCCCCTGTCATCTGTTACTCTTTCTTACGAAAAAAATCCATATAATTTGTGAAGTCAGCACAGTCTGTCAGACAGTACTTGCAGAGGAGCACACTGGGACAGTCAATGGGCACAATGTGCTGCTGGGGACAGGATGATTTGATATGGTCCCTGGTTTTTGATCGGGAAGTAAACGTGTAGTAGAGAGGATAGGGAAGTATTTGTGGGATGTGTCAGGAGTGGAGGCCCAGTTCCAGGGGAGTATTGAGCATGGCTAGGTCCTGGAGATGTGTAATTTGGAGGTAGCAGAAAGGGGCACGCTAGGCGAGGTGGAATCTGTCTGGCAATTGTAAAGACATAAACTTGCTTCTGTCAAGGAGTTTGTCAGGCTGGTTCAGAAACTACCCTTGCGGAATGTATTTAGGATTTGCCCATTATGCCAGGTTGGAGAGAGAGGACCAATAGATGGATTTCAGGGAGATACAGACCGCTCTCCAGGCAAATAGTGCTGCTGTTAATATTGGGTGTTTCTGGGCCTCTGCTTGCCTTTCTAGGGGTCTATGCAGGGTAGGCTTAATATAGGAATTGGCCAGGAGGCCCTGGTCTTCAAAGAGGAGGGTTGTGGATCAGGCCACTTCCAGGCCATCATTCCCTGGAGTTGAGCTGCCCAGTCATAGCAGCTGAGGTTGGATAGACTGGAGCCTTCCTCCTGCTTGGTGAGCTGCAGAGATATCTGCCCATAGACACTTGGAGATTGTGGTAAACCACTGTTTGTATACTGTTTGCATTCCATTGTGTACATGCCTGGACATGCCTCGGCTGACTCCTCCCACAAGTCCTAGTATAAAGGTGGCTGCTCCCCAGCCCTTTGTATTTCTGGACCGGTCGACCACTCGAGGCAGACCTCCATTCTTTTGTTAATAAAAGCCTTTAGTTACTCTTCTAACTCTCAGTCTTTTATGAGTAATTGATAGCGCATCAGAGATACAGGTGTCAAGGTCCTGGATTGGCTGCACTGGATCTTAACCAATAGCATCTGAAACAGGTAGAGGTTTTTATTCTGCTCATCCTTCCGAAGATCAATATGGGCAGGTTGCTCCATCTGGCCAGGTCAGTGCACATGCTGGCCAGGTCAGTGCACATGCTGGCCAGGTCAGTGCACATGCTGGCCAGGTCAGTGCACATGCTGGCCAGGTCGCTCCATCTGGCCAGGTCAGTGCACATGCTGGCCAGGTCGCTCCATCTGGCCAGGTCAGTGCACATGCTGGCCAGGTCAGTGCACATGCTGGCCAAGTGCGAGAAGTTATTTTGTACAGGTCAGTGAGTTTGGGCATCACTATTTCTCCTAGTTATTTGAAGCTGGATTCTGAGCAGGAATTAATTTGAGGATGGCCTGTTCAAGGGGCATCATCTTTTTGAAGAAGTTAAACATGCAGCCTGAGAATCAGGCAAACTACTTGATCTTAAGGAAAATATTGGGAATGAGATGGAGGGGTTAGTTACATAATGTAGGATGTCATCAGCATACAGTGGCATTGTACGATAGCAAAATACTGCAGATGTTGGAAATCCGAAATAACAACAGAAAATGCTGGAAAAACTCAGGTGGTCAGGCAACATCCGTGGAGAGAAATTTGAGTTGACGTTTCGGGTCGAACCCTTCTTCAAAACTGGAAAGAAAAGAAAATATATCGAAGGCAGGGCTGCGATCGGACAAAAGAAGTAAAAGAGACAAAAGAGCTAGACGAGATGGTAATAGGCTGAGATTAGGTGTAAAGTGTACTGGCAGGGCAAGAGATAGCTGCCAGGTGAGAGAGAGAAACAAAAGGAAAGGGGGGGGGGGGGGGGGGGGGGAAGGAGTGGAAAAATTACAAGAAAAAAATGTAATAGGGGCCGAGGTTATGATCTGAAATTGTTAAACTCGATATTGAGTCCGGAAGGCTGCAGAGTGCCTAATCGGAAGATGAGGTGCTGTTCCTCGAGTTTACGTTGAGCTTCCGTGGAACAATACAAGAGGCCAAGGACGGTGAGGTCCGAGTGGGAATGGGGCGGTGAATTAAAATGACAGGCGACCGGAAGCTCGGGGTCACCCTTACGGACTGAACGGAGGTGTTCCGCAAAGCGGTCGCCCAATCTGCGTTTGGTCTCCCCAATGTAGAGGAGACCACATTGTGAGCAGCGAATACAGTATACTAGATTGCAAGAAGTACAAGTAAATCGCTGTTTCACCTGGAAGGGGTGTTTGGGGCCCTGGACAGTGGGAAGGGGGGGAAGGTATAAGGGCAGGTGTTGCATCTCCTGTGCTTGCACGGGAAGGTGCCAGGCGAAGGGGAAGGGGTGCTGGGGTGATAGAGGAGTGGACTAGGGTGTCTCGGAGGGAGCGGTCCCTACGGAATGCTGAAAGGGGAGGGGAGGGGAAGATGTGTTTGGTGGTGGGATCACTTTGGAGGTAGCGGAAATGGCGGAGGATGATCCGCTCCCTCCGAGACACCCTAGTCCACTCCTCTATCACCCCAAACAGCCCTTCCCCTTCACCCGGCACCTTCCTGTGCAAGCGGAGGAGACGTAACACCTGCCCCTATACCTCCCCCCATCCCACTGTCCAGGGCCCCAAACACCCCTCCCAGGTGAAACAGCGATTTACTTGTACTTCTCGCAATCTAGTATACTGTATTCGCTGCTCACGATGCGGTCTCCTCTACATTGGGGAGACCAAACGCAGATTGGGTGACCGCTTTGCCGAACACCTCCGTTCAGTCCGTAAGGGTGACCCCGAGCTTCCGGTCGCCTGTCATTTTAATTCACCGCTCCATTCCCACTCGGACCTCACCGTCCTTGGCCTCTTGTATTGTTCCACGGAAGCTCAATGTAAGCTCGAGGAACAGCACCTCATCTTCCGATTAGGCACTCTGCAGCCTTCCGGACTCAATATCGAGTTCAACAATTTCAGATCATAACCTCGGCCCCTATTACACATTTTTTCTTGTAATTTTTCCACTCCTTTCTCCCCCCACCCCTTTCCTTTTGTTTCTCTCTCACACCTGGCAGCTATCTCTTGCCCTGCCAGTACACTTTACACCTAATCTCAGCCTATTACCATCTCGTCTAGCTCTTTTGTTTCGTTCACTTCTTTTGTCCGATCGCAGCCCTGCCTTCGATCTATTTTCTATTCTTTCCAGTTTTGAAGAAGGGTTCGACCCGAAACGTCAACTCAAATTTCTCTCCACGGATGTTGCCTGACCTGCTGAGTTTTTCTTTTCTGTTGTTTTTACAGTGGCATTGTGTTCAGTTCCTCCAGCTACTACACGGTGGATGTCCAAGCTCACTCTGCTTTCAAGGGTTCCATGGTCAGCACTAAGATGATGGGAATTAAGGGGCATCCTGTCTGGTTTCCTGTTAGAGGGGGGCGGGTGCTGGGGTATAGGATTCTCATTCACTAGTAAAGAGAAGGCTGAGGGGTGACCCGAGAGTGGTCTTTAAAATAATGAAATTGTTTGATAGGGTAGAAATGAAGAAAGTGTTTCAACTAGGGGCCATAAATACAAGATATCCACTAATAAATCCAATAGGGAATTCAGGAGAAACTTCCTTACCCAAGGAGTGGTAAGAATATGGAACTTGCCACCACAAGGAGTAGTTGAGGCAACTAGCATAGATACATTTAAGGGGAAGCTAGATAAGCACGAGGGGCAAAGGAAGGAAAGGGTATGCTGATGTGGTTAGATGAAGGGGGTGGGAGGAGGCTCGTGTGCAACATAAACACTGGCATGGGCCAGTTGGGCCGATTGGCCTGTTTCTGTGCTGTAGACTCAATGTAACTTCTGAAAAGTGTGAATTCTGAAATGAGTACAACGAGAAGGAATGCCCACATCACCCAGTCACATTCAGTGAGAGTTTTAGAGCAGGGAACATAAGAATTAAGAGTCGTCGGCCAAACGGCCCCTCGAGCCTGCTCCGCCACTCAATTAGATCATGGCTGATCTTCGATCTCAACTCCACTTTCCCGCCCGATCCCCATATACATTAATTCCCCTGGAGTCCAAAAATCTATGTCTCAGCCTTGAATATACTCAACAATTCAGCCTCCACAGCCCTCTGGGGCAGAGAATTCCAAAGATTCAGAACCCTCTGAGTGAAGAAATTCCTCCTCATCACGGTCTTAAATGGCCGACCCATTGTTCTTGCTGCATTGGTGAACATTGAATAGGCAACTCATGTTGCAGCGAATGGTGGCCCTGCATGAAGGTTGTTTGGTCATCGTGAACTGGATCAGGGCAACTGTGTCCAGTCTCGTGGTCAGGATCTTGGCCAGTGTTGAGTAGGAATATAGGTCTGTAGGAGGAACATGGGGGGGGGTGGACTTTGTGAAGGGGGTTGTGCATTTGTGAGATTGAGGCTGTCAAAGCACTGATAAGGCTGCTCATCTCCTTATAGTTGTGGAAGAGTTTCAGTAAGTGTGGATCTTTGCTGGCTGGTCATTGGTTTCTGAGACTTTCCCAGTTTACAAGCTGTTGGGATCTCCCAGTGCCTGTACTTGTGTCTGGGTGAGTCTACCCTATGTTTAAGGGATGAATAGACTGTGGATTGGAAGGGAAAGGAGGAGGGACAGACAGACCACCCCCCAAGAAGAGCAGTGACCTCAACCAGATGAAATGGGAGGTGCCCAGTGAATGTGCATACTGCTCACCTGCTCAGAGAGGTCCACTGCAGGAGCTGCTTGCTTCTCCGGCCAAGCGGACCATCTTGCAGCTTCTCTTTTTATGTTTGCTGGCATCTCAGCTTGAGGCCGCGCGTGTCTGGATGGCATTACGAGCCAAACACCTGCAGAGGGATGGAGATTCCATCTTAGCGACCAAAGCAGCTGAGATTACTGACCATTACTGCATCGAACATTCAGTACCAAACTGCATCCAAACAGTTCCTCATAGCGCTCCACACTGTGCCCCATTCCCTACCCACTATATACCCCAGTGCCCACCCCTACCCGCTATATACCCCAGATCCCACCCTACCCACTATATACCCCAGTGCCCACCCTACCCACTATATACCCCAGTGCCCACCCTACCCACTATATACCCCAGTGCCCACCCCTACCCGCTATATACCCCAGTGCCCACCCTACCCACTATATACCCCAGTGCCCACCCCTACCCACTATATACCCCAGTGCCCACCCCTACCCACTATATACCCCAGTGCCCACCCCTACCCGCTATATACCCCAGTGCCCACCCTACCCGCTATATACCCCAGATCCCACCCCTACCCACTATATACCCCAGTGCCCACCCTACCCACTATATACCCCAGTGCCCACCCTACCCACTATATACCCCAGTGCCCACCCTACCCACTATATACCCCAGTGCCCACCCCTACCCACTATATACCCCAGTGCCCACCCTACCCACTATATACCCCAGATCCCACCCTACCCACTATATACCCCAGTGCCCACCCTACCCACTATATACCCCAGTGCCCACCCTACCCACTATATACCCCAGTGCCCACCCTACCCACTATATACCCCAGATCCCACCCTACCCACTATATACCCCAGTGCCAAGCCCTACCCACTATACACCCCAGTGCCCACCCCTACCCACTATATACCCCAGTGCCCACCTTACCCACTATATACCCCAGTGCCCACCCTACCCACTATATACCCCAGTGCCAAGCCCTACTCGCTATATGCCCCAGTGCCAAGCCCTACTCGCTATATGCCCGTGCCCACCCCTACCCACTATATACCCCAGTGCCCACCCCTACCCACTATATACCCCAGTGCCCACCCTACCCACTATATACCCCAGTGCCCACCCCTACCCGCTATATACCCCAGTGCCCACCCTACCCGCTATATACCCCAGTGCCCACCCTACCCACTATATACCCGTGCCCACCCTACCCACTATATACCCCAGTGCCCACCCTACCCACTATATACCCCAGTGCCCACCCTACCCACTATATACCCCAGTGCCCACCCCTACCCACTATATACCCCAGTGCCCACCCTACCCACTATATACCCCAGATCCCACCCTACCCACTATATACCCCAGTGCCCACCCTACCCACTATATACCCCAGTGCCCACCCTACCCACTATATACCCCAGTGCCCACCCTACCCACTATATACCCCAGATCCCACCCTACCCACTATATACCCCAGTGCCAAGCCCTACCCACTATACACCCCAGTGCCCACCCCTACCCACTATATACCCCAGTGCCCACCTTACCCACTATATACCCCAGTGCCCACCCTACCCACTATATACCCCAGTGCCAAGCCCTACTCGCTATATGCCCCAGTGCCAAGCCCTACTCGCTATATGCCCGTGCCCACCCCTACCCACTATATACCCCAGTGCCCACCCCTACCCACTATATACCCCAGTGCCCACCCTACCCACTATATACCCCAGTGCCCACCCCTACCCACTATATACCCCAGTGCCCACCCTACCCACTATATACCCCAGTGCCCACCCTACCCACTATATACCCGTGCCCACCCTACCCACTATATACCCCAGTGCCCACCCTACCCACTATACACCCCAGTGCCCACCCTACCCACTATACACCCCAGTGCCCACCCTACCCACTATACACCCCAGTGCCCACCCTACCCACTATATACCCCAGTGCCCACCCTACCCACTATATACCCCAGTGCCCACCCTACCCACTATATACCCCAGTTCCCACCCCTACCCACTATACCCCAGTGCCAAGCCCTACTCGCTATATACCCCAGTTCCCACCCCTACCCACTATATACCCCAGTTCCCACCCCTACCCACTATATACCCCAGTTCCCACCCCTACCCACCATATACCCCAGTTCCCACCCCTACCCACTATATACCCCAGTGCCCACCCTACCCACTATATACCCCAGTTCCCACCCCTACCCACTATACCCCAGTGCCAAGCCCTACTCGCTATACACCCCAGTGCCCACCCCTACCCACTATATACCCCAGTGTCGAGCCTTACCCGCTATATACCCCCGTGCCCTACCCCCCCCATCCTCTATAAAGAATTACATAGCATGTGCAGCACAGAAACAAGCCATTTGGTCCAACTGGTCATAGTAAAAGAGGAGGTCGTTGAGATACTGGATGAGATAAAAATTGATAAAGGGGAGGTACTAGAAAGGCTTGTGGACTTAAAGTAGATAAGTCACCAGGACCGGATGGGATGGTGCCAGAGGACTGGTGAATTGCAAATAATACACCTTTGTTCAAAAAAAGGGGAGAAGAATAAACCCAGCAACTACAGGCCAGTCAGTTTAACCTCGGTAGTGGGGAAGCCTTTAGAAACGATAATCCGGGACAAAATTAACAGTCACTTGGACAAGTGTGGATTAATTAAGGAAAGCCAGCACGGATTTGTTAAAGGCAAATTGTGTTTAACTAACTTGATTGGGTTTTTTGATGAGGTAACAGAGAGGGTTGATGTGGTGTACGTGGACTTCCAAAAGGCGTTTGATAAAGTGCCACATAATAGGCTTACCAGCAAAGTTGGAGCCGATGGGATACAGGGACAGTGGCAGCATGGATACACAATTGGCTCAGTGACAAGAAACAGAGAGTAGTGGTGAACGGTTGTTTTTCGGACTGGAGAAAGGTATACAGTGGTGTTCCCCAGGGATCGGTTCTAGGACCACTGATTTTCTTGATGTATATTAATGACTTGGATGTGGGTGTACAGGGCACAATTTCAAAATTTGCAGATGACACAAAACTTGGAAGTATAATAAACAGTGAGGAGGATAGTGATAGACTTCAAGAGGACATAGACAGGCTGGTGGAATGGGCGGACACGTGGCAGATGAAATTTAACGCAGAAAAGTGCGAAGTGATAGATTTTGGTAGGAAGAATGAGGAGAGGCAATATAAACTAAAGGGTACAATTCTAAAGGGGTGCATGAACAGAGAGACCTGGGGGTATGTGCGCACAAATCGTTGAAGATGGCAGGGCAGGTTGAGAAAGCGGTTAAAAACACACACGGGATCCTGGGCTTCATAAATAGAGGTATAGAGTACAAAAGCAAGGACGTTACGATGAACCTTTATAAAACACTGGTTCGGCCTCAACTGGAGTATTGTGTCCAATTCTGGGCACCGCACTTTAGGAAGGATGTGAAGGCCTTAGCGAGGGTGCAGAAAAGATTTACGAGAATGGTTCCAGGGATGAGTGACTTCAGTTACGTGGATAGACTGGAGAAGCTGGGGTTGTTCTCCTTGGAGCAGAGAAGGTTGAGAGGAGATCTGATAGAGATGTTCAAAATCATGAGGGGTCTAGACAGAGTAGATAGAGAGAAACTGTTCCCATTGGCAGAAGGGTCGAGAACCAGAGGACACAGATTTAAGGTGATTGGCAGAAGAACCAAAGGCGACATGAGGGAAAACCTTTTTATGCAGCGAGTGGTTGGGATCGGGAATGCACTGCCTGAAAATTGCAGGATACGGGGAAAGGGCAGGGGAGTGGGACTAGCTGAAGTGCTCTTGCAAAGAGCTGGCACGGGCTCGACGGGCCGAATGGCCTCCTTCTGTGCTGTAACCATTCTATGATTCTGTGGTCGACGCCAGTGTTTGTGCTCCACACAAGCCCCCTCCCAGCCACCTTCACCTAACCCTATCAACATATCCTTCTATTCATTTCTCCATCATATGTTCATCTAGCTTCCCCTTAAATGCATCTATGCTATTTGCCTCAACTACTCACTGTGGTAGCGAGTTCCACACTTTAACCACTCTTTGGGTAAAGAAGTTTCTCCTAAATTCCATATTGGATCCCATATGACTATCCCATATTTATGGAGGCTAGTTTTGGTATCCACCACAACTGAAAACATCTTCTCTACATCTACCCTCTCAAACCCTTTCATAATCTTAAAGACCTCCATCGGGTCAACCCTCAGCCTTATCTTTTCCAGAGATAAAAAATCCCCAGTGCCCCACCCTTACCCGCTATATACCCCCGTGCCCCACCCAGTATATACCCCAGTGCCCCACCCTTACCCGCTATATACCCCCGTGCCCCACCCTTACCCGCTATATACCCTAGTTCTCCACCCCCTTACCCGCTATATACCCCCGTGCCCCACCCAGTATATACCCGTGCCCCACCCAGTATATACCCCAGTGCCCCACCCCTACTCGCTATATACCCCCGTGCCCCACCCAGTATATACCCCAGTGCCCCACCCAGTATATACCCCAGTGCCCCACCCCTACTCGCTATATACCCCCGTGCCCCACCCAGTATATACCCCAGTGCCCCACCCAGTATATACCCCAGTGCCCCACCCAGTATATACACCCGTGCCCCACCCCCTACTCGCTATATACCCCAGTGCCCCACCCTTACCCACTATATACCCCCGTGCCCCACCCAGTATATACCCCAGTTCTCCACCCCCTACCCGCTATATACCCCCGTGCCCCACCCTTACCCGCTATATACCCCCGTGCCCCACCCAGTATATACCCCCGTGCCCCACCCTTACCCGCTATATACCCCAGTGCCCCACCCAGTATATACCCCCGTGCCCCACCCTTACCCGCTATATACCCCCGTGCCCCACCCAGTATATACCCCCGTGCCCCACCCTTACCCGCTATATACCCCCGTGCCCCACCCAGTATATACCCTAGTTCTCCACCCCCTACTCGCTATATACCCCAGTGCCCCACCCTTACCCGCTATATACCCCAGTGCCCCACCCAGTATATACCCCAGTTCTCCACCCCCTACTCGCTATATACCCCCGTGCCCCACCCAGTATATGCCCCAGTTCTCCACCCCCTACTCGCTATATACCCCAGTGCCCCGCCCCCTACCCACTATATACGCATGACCCACCCTTACCCGCTATATACCGCGCGGTCAGCTTTCCATGAATTCAGTTCTATTGAGATTTTCAGATACAATAAAGTGAAGATAGAAAGAGTCTGGTCAGTGCTAAATGGAGCAAGTCCTTACCCAATAAACCCAGCAGCACCAGTAGACCCAGCAGCCCCAGCAGCAGCCACCTCTTTATACTGGGGACACACCTGGAAGGGGAATGAAACAAACATGTTGGTTGGTTCCTGCACACAGAATCGCCTTCCACTTTCACACACGACACTGACCCTTTCCCACCAATAACAAACCATCAATAACTAGAGTGACAAAGATGGCCATGCAAGGCCCTCCATCTACTAAATTTAACAATCACACTTTTTACTTTTTGGTTCCCATCTCCCTTAGCCTCATCCACATATTGTCCCAACGTGCCATTCTACCAGATACACCTGGAAGCACTGTTCTCTCTAAGGTGCGCACACGTCCCAGAGCTCGCGCGCAGAGAACTGGACTGTCGGACAGCTGGAGCAGGGGAGGGCCCAATACACAATGGCCCAGAATGTAGACAGAGTCTTTCGACCTCAGAGCCAATCCCAATTGGAAAGTAAGTAAACAGTTGGGGCAGCAGCCACATGATGAGGGAGTGGGTGAGGAGCTGGTTGTGTCGGCCTCTGGGAAGTTCCAGATGCTGCAGGCAGAAGCTGTTGAGGAGCCAGTTGCCATGGTGATGAGCGCCATGGTTCTGGGGGCCTGTGATTCACAAATTCCGCAGTCCCCGGTCACGGCCAGTCCGAGTGGGCCAGCGCAGTCCCCGGTCATGGCCAGTCCGAGTGGGCCAGCTCAGTCCCCAGTCACGGCCAGTCGGAGCGGGCCAGCTCAGTCCCCGGTCCCGGCCAGTCGGAGTGGGCCAGCTCAGTCCCCGGTCCTGGTCACGGCCAGTCCGAGTGGGCCAGCGCAGTCCCCGGTCCTGGTCACGGCCAGTCCGAGTGGGCCAGCTCAGTCCCCGGTCCCGGCCAGCCCGAGCGGGCCAGCGCAGTCCCGGTCACAGCCAGTCCGAGCGGGCCAGCTCAGTCCCCGGTCACGGTCACGGCCAGTCCGAGTGGGCCAGCTCAGTGCAACCAGCGGCTGAATGAAGCTTTAAAAATCGGTGGGAGAGATCGATAGCTAACCACGTGTACCTCATCTTATTAAACCTGTTACAGGTGAGCGAGTCGCCAAGTTTTACCTGCAACAGGTGAATAAGAAGGGACTTTGTCGCTGTCAGATGGCAGCAACATGTTTTAGGAGAGGAAATGAGAAACGAGTTTGTGCGAATTTTGAGCTTTTTAAAATAAAATGATCCTACTGCAGATGTGTTTGTAAGATCAGGCTTTCAATCATTCGGTGAAGCAAGGAAGCATTTTAGCAGAAGGAAGAAGAGTGATTAACATAAGTTTAACTTACTTTTATTTGCTACTTTTTAATAAATCCAATATCGCACCAGGGTGGATTTATGGTTTTAGTCTTGTTGCTGATGAAAGTTCATAAAAACCTTAACATAAAAAGTGGGGACAATTGGCGCTTACTTTTGAAAATCAGACTTCTGACGTCTGGTTTATATTTTTAGAAATGTTGAGGCACCTCACTTTCTACAGGCCAACCCAATTAGCACATCTATCTGCTGAAGAATTCAGACCGCCGGGAGGCAACAAAGGTTGCCTTTGCCAGAAACAAAAATGAGTTGCTTTTTTAAATTTGGAAAATTGTTTAAAGCCAGAACAAAATACGGGAAAGTGATGTTAATTTTACCGTAAACAACGTTGCAGAATGGGCATGTAAATGACAAATGAATTTCCACATAGAGAAGTGTGAGGTGGTGCATTTTGGTACGAGGAATAAGGAGGCCACCTGCTCCTTGGAAAATGAGAGTAAATGGAGTAGAGGTGCAAAGGGATCCAGGGTTATAGATTCATAAATCATTAAAAGTAGCAACGCAGGTTAAAAAAGCCATAAAAGTGTAAATAAAGCACTGAGGTTCATTTCTAGAGGAATAGAATTCAAAAGCAGAGAAGTTGTTAAACTTGTATAGAACCTTGTCTGATTGTCTCATGATTTGAGACGGTGGGGTGGCAGTATGGCATTACTGCACATTTGCTTTTAAGTGGTTGATGTTGCTGCTGTTGTTGGTGGTGTAAAAGTTGTTGTTGTTTTAAAATTTGCCCACGGGCGAAAAGGTCACGCTCAAAGGAGTTCGTGGCCCGCTCAGTACAAAAAATATTAGAGGGAACTTTGCCTGGAAGGTCAATACAGTGGGTTACTGTGGAGGCAAAACACCTTCCCAGCAAACAGAGGGCCCTGTAGGGTAGATGATCTAAACCATAATAAACTGGAGTACAGCAGCACTTACATCAGTACCAACTATCACCATCAGGACCAACACGAGGAGCCTGTGAAATCTGCAATATCTTCAGCGATTTACAGCCACCTGCAAAATCCTCAACGTGGCCATACCAGCAGAGCAACTACACTGGGAGCGGAAAACCAACAGGACGCTGGCCATGTATTGGGCACAGTGCCGTGTATTCTGTGGGGAGTGGAATGTCCTGCATTAGGTACAGTGAGTGTTGGGGTGGGTGGGGGAAATATCCTATATTAGGTACAGTGAGTGTGGGATATTGTGAGGTTGGGAGATGTCCTGTATTAGGCACAGCGTGTGCTGGGGGGGGGGGGGAAAAGAGAAATCCTTTATTAGGCACAGTGAGTGTGGGGTATTCGGGGGGGGGGGCAGGGCAGAGGAGATGACCTGTATTAGGTACAGAAAGTCTGTTATGCCTCAATTTCAAAATTCTCATCCTTGTTTTCAAATCCCTCCATTGCCTTGCCCCTCCCTATCTCTGTAATCTCCTCCAGCCCCACCCCCCCACCCCGAGAGATACCTGCACTCCTCTAATTCTGCCCTCTTGAGCATCCCGATTATAATCACTCAACCATTGGTGGCCGTGCCTTCTGTTGCCTGGGCCTGAAGTGCTGGAATTCCCTCCCTACACCTCTCCGCCTCGCTACCTCTCTTTCCTCCTTTAAGACGCTCCTTAAAACCTACCTCTTTGTCCAAGCTTTTGGTCACCTGCCCTAATTTCTCCTTATGTGGCTCGGTGTCAAATGTTTTGTCTTATAATACTCCTGTGAAGCGCCTTGGGACGTTTTACTACATTAAAGGCGCTATATAAATACAAGTTGTTGCGGGGGGGTCTAGAGTTATACAGCACAGAAAGAGGCCCTTCGGCCCATCGTGTCCGCGCTGGCCATCAAGCCCTGTCCAGTCTAATCCCATTTTCCAGCACTTGGTCCATAGCCTTGTATGCAATGGCATTTCAAGTGCTCATCCAAATGCTTCTTGAATGTTGTGAGGGTTCCTGCCTCTACCGCTCTTTCAGGCAGTGAGTTCCAGATTCCAACCACCCTCTGGGTGAAAAAGTTTTTCCTCAAATCCCCTCAACCTCCTGCCCCTTACCTTGAAACTATGTCCCCTGGTTATTGACCACTCTACTAAGGGGAAAAGTTCCTTTCTATCTACCCTATCTATGCCCCTCATAATTTTGTACACCTCAATCAGGTCCCCCCTCAGCCTTCCCTGCTCTAAGGAAATAAACCCCAGCCTGTCCCGTCTCTCCTCATAGCTGAAGCGCTCCAGCCCAGGTAACATCCTGGTGAATCTCCTCTGCACCCTCTCCAATGCAATCACATCCTTCCTATAGTGTGGTGACTAGAACTGCACACAGTATTCCAGCGGTGGCCTAACTAGCATTTTGTACAGCTCCATCATAACCTCCCTGCTCTTATATTCTATGCCTCGGCTAATGAAGGCAAGTATCCCATATGCCTTTTTAACCACCTTATCTACCTGTCCTGCTGCCTTCAGGGATCTATGTACATGCACACCAAGGTCCCTCTGATCCTCTGTCCTTCCTAGGGTCTTACCATTCATTGTGTATTCCCTTGCCTTGTTAGTCCTCCCAAAATGCATCACCTCACACTTTTCAGGGTTAAATTCCATTTGCCACTGTTCTGCCCATCTAACCATCCCGTCTAAATCATCCTGTAGTCTGAGGCTTCCCTCCTCGCTATTTACCACTCCACCAATTTTCATGTCATCTGCGAACTTACTGATCATACCTCCTACATTCATATCTAAATCATTAATGTACACTACAAACAGCAAAGGACCCAACACTGATCCCTGCAGTACACCACTGGACACAGGCTTCCAGTCACAAAAGCAACCTTCGACCATCACCTTCTGCCTCCTGCCACTAAGCCAATTTTGGATCCAATGTGCCAAATTGCCCTGGATCCCATGGGCTCTTACCTTCTTGACCAGTCTCCCATGTGGAACTTTGTCAAAAGCCTTACTGAAGTCCATGTAGACTACATCAACTGCACTACCCTCATCCACACACCTAGTCACCCCCTCGAAAAATTCATTCAAATTGGTCAGACATGATCTCCCCCTGACAAAGCCATACTGACTATCCCTGATTAATCCCTGCCTCTCCAAGTGGAGACGAATTCTGTCCCTCAGAATTTTTTCCAATAATTTCCCTACCACTGATGTTAGGCTCACTGGCCTGTAATTCCCTGGTTTATCCCTACTACCCTTCTTGAATAATGGTACTACGTTAGCTGTTCTCCAGTCCTCTGGCACCTCCCCTGTGGCCAGAGAGGTTCTGAAAATTTGTGTCAGAGCCCCTGCAATCTCCTCCCTTGCCTCACACAGCAGCCTGGGGATTTATCCACTTTTAAGCCCACTAAAACCGCTAGTACCTCCTCCCTCTCAGTGCTAATTTGTTCAAGTATATCACAATCCCCCTGCCTGATTTCTATGCCTACATCACCCTGCTCCATAGTGAACACAGATGTAAAATATTCATTTAAAACCTCACCTACATCTTCTGGCTCTACACACAGATTGCTGCTTTGGTCCCGAATGGGCCCTAATCTTTCCCTGGTTATCCTCTTGCCCTTAATATACTTATAAAACACCTTGGGATTTTCCTTTATTTTGCCCGCCAGTGTTTTTCATGCCCCCTCTTCGCTCTCCTAATTTATTTTTTTAAGTACCCCCCTGCACTTTCTATACTCCTCTCGGGCTTCCATGGTTTTTAGTCCTTTGTATCTGCCAAAAGCCTCCCTTTTTTTCCCTTATCCATTCTTGTATATCCCTTGACATCCAGGGTTCCCTGGGCTTGTTGGTCCCACCCTTGACCTTTACGGGAACATGTTGGCGCTGTACTCTATTTCCTTTCTGAAAGACTCCCATTGCTCTGATGTGGATTTTCCTACAAGTAGCTGCTCCCAGTCCATTTTGGCCAGATCCTGCCTTATCATATTAAAATCGGCCTTCCCCCAATTTAGAGCCTTTATTTCCGGACCATCTTTGTCCTTTTCCATGACCACCTTAAATCTCACTGAATTATGGTCACAGTCACCAAAATGTTCTCCTACTGACACATCTACCACTTGCCTGGCTACATTCCCTAGGATTAGGTCCAGTACCGCCCCCTCTCGTAGGACTTTCTACATGCTGGCTCAAAAAGCTCTCCTGGATGCACTTTAAGAATTCCGCACCTTCTAAGCCTTTCACACTCTGACTATCCCAGTTAATATTGGGGAAGTTGAAATCCCCTATTATTACTACACTTCTCTGACATTTGCCTACATATCTGTTGGGTGGGGTGTGGTTGGTGGGGAGATGTCCTGTTTTCAGGGAAAATGCCCATTTTGATAACTGAATATAGACAGTGAAGGAAAGTCTTCGACTCCCAGCAGCACTCACCTGGACAGTGTGTAGACGTCGAGCAGGGAGACTGCGGTTGTTAACTGGTACCAGGCTGTCCCGAGCCACCAGTACACCATGGACAGAGCTTTCCCTGAAACAGACAGCAAGCAGTCAGTCAGTCAGACAATACTGTGACCAGTACACTTCCTATCACCAGAAGGTAACACTGCCGAGGCTGTCCTACAGTGGCACCAACAGATATTGTAGACCATCTCTGGCTATGTAGTTACCCTCCAATTCCCCTTCTAAGTGGCCACTACACAAATCTGGGCACAGGGAGAATGGCAGAACCAGTTCTCATCTCCCGTACACACACACTTTCCTCCAGGGGGCAATTGGATAGCGATCTCGAGCACAAACTTGGTCTTATTGTTGCCCTCCTTAGCCCAGAGCACTCAGGCCAATTGGAATAGTCCTACTGTTAAGTGAGTTGCGATTAAACCCATCACCTTCCGGACCTTCTGGTCTGTACACCCAGATCATTAATTATGTAGGAAAACTTTTCATTAAATGGCATCTTTGAACACCAATGTACGGATCTAAACAACGCAACATAGTGAGGTTGGAGCACATCAACAGTGACTAGGCTCCTTCACCCAGACTAAGAGTTACCATAATAAGTCCTATACAGTACTAATAACCACGTGAAGTTTACTGCACAGAATAATAGGAACCATGGTTTCTGTAAATTGCTGCCTTTGAATTCAAGGAAGGATTCAGAGTGCTCCACCGCACTGGGACCCATTCATTAATCGGGTCCCGTTTCGTTGGATAGAATTTTGGGACCTTTGACACTGAAATATGTTAAGACAGGAAGGAATGATGACAGCACCTGGAGACAGCACAGAGATCCAGTTCCAGAGCCTGGCAATGGGCGAGGCCGGTGCTGAATATGTGGAACCTGGAAAGTGAAAAATAAAGGATCACATCACTGAAGTGAGCTTCTTTCATGGAACCATAGAAGTTTACAGTACAAAAGGAGGCCATTTGGGCAATTGTATCTGTGCCACTCTTTGCTAGAGCAATCCAAAACTAATCCCACACACTCCCCATACCCCTGGATCGTTCATTGCTTCAAATACCTATCCCATTTTCCCTTTAAAGATGCAATTGTCTCTGCCCCAACCACTACCTGTGGTAAAGCATTCGCTGCTCCAATAACCATCTGTGACAAAAAAAATTCTCCTAACATCTCTCCTCACTCTCGGTGACAATTTCCCCTAGTCACTAACTCCACAACCAGAGCAAATAATTTTTTCCTATTCACCCATCATAATTTTAAAAACACCTATTAAATCTCCACTTAGCCTTCTCTGTTCCAGTGGAAGTAGTCCCAACATCACAGATAATGAAGCAGTCGTGCCACACAAATGTCATGTGATGACTATCTACAACAAGAGAGTGTTTAACCACCTCCCCTTGACATTCAACAACATTACCATCAGAGACCCCACCATCAACATCCTGGGAGTCGCCATTAACCAGAAACTCAACTGGACCAGCTACGTAAATGCTGTGGCAACAAGAGCAGGTCAGAGGCTGGGTATTCTACAGCGAGGGGCTCACCTCCTGACTCCCCAAAGCCTCTCTACTACCTACAAGGCATAAGTCAGTATGAAATACTCTCCATTTGCCTGGATGAGTGCAGCTCCAACAATATTCAAGCGGCTCAACACCATCCAGGACAAAGCAGTCTGCTTGATCGGCACTCCAACCACCACCTTAAACATCCACCGGTGCACCGTGGCTGCAGTGCGTACAATCTACTAGATGCACTGCACCAAGGCTTCTTCGACAGCACCTCCCAAACCTGCGACCTCTGCCACCTAGTAGGACAAGGACAGCCAGTGCATTGGGAACACCATCACCGCCAAGTTCCCCTCCAAGTCACACACCATCCTGACACAGACATATATTGCCGCTCCTTCATTGTCACTGGGTCAAAATCTTGGAACTCCCTACCTAACAGCACTGTGGGAGTACCTTCACCACACGGACTGCAGCAGTTCAAGGCGGCGGCCCACCACCACCTTCTCAAGGGCAATTAGGGATAGGCAATAAACGTCAACCTTGCCAGCGATGCCCACATCCCGAGAATCAATATATAAAAAATTCCAAGTGTCCTCATTACTACAGATATCAATCTGGTGAATCTGCACGGCACGCTCTCTGTGGCTTTCATATCCTTACTATAAGAGAGCCCAAACTGCACCCAGTACTGTGACTGTGGCCTAACCAATGCATTGAACAAATTTATTATTACTCCTTTACTCTTGTACTCGATGCCCCTTATTTGTATAATTCTACAGGACTTTTATGGCTTTATCTTCCTGCACCCACACATTCAGGATATTATGTATCTGACCCCTTGGAGTCTCTTTATCCAAATCCATGGATTGAGGATTGGTTAATTTACAGAAAACAGTAGGAATAAATGGGTCATTTTCGGAATGGCAAGGTGCAACTAGTGGAGTGCTGCAAGGTTCATTGCTTGGGCCTCAGCTATTTACAATCTATATCAATGACTTCGATGAGGAGACCGAGTGCAATGTATCCAAATTTGCGGACGATACAAAGCTAGGTGGGAAAGTAAGCTGTGAGGAGGACATAAAGAAATTGCAAAGGGGTATAATACCGGTTAAGTAATTGGGCAAGAAGGTTGCAGATGGTGTATAATGTGGGGAAGTGTGAAATTATTTACTTTGGTAGGAAAAATGAAAAAGCAGATTTTTTTTTTTTTTTAAAAAGGTGAGAGACTAGTAAAATTTGGTATTCAGAGGAATTTTGGGGTCCTTGTACACGAATCTCAAAGTTAACATGCAATTAGGAAGAAAAATGGTATGTTATCCTTTATTGCAAGGGGGTTGGAATATAAGAGTAAGGAAGTCTTGCTAAAATTATACAGGCCTTTGGTAAGACCACACCTGGAGTACTGTGCACAGTTTTGCTCTCCTTACCCAAGAAAGGATATACAGGTCAACTATCCCTTATCCGCAATTCTGAAAATCGAAAAGCTCTGAAAACCGAAAGTTTTTTCATGGAGCGTCTCTCGGTATTGCCAGTGTAAAAGCTTGAGCAGCTTGCACGGGAGTTTGCAGATTACGGTGGCATAGTGGTTAGCACTGTTGCCTCACAGCGCCAGGGACCCGGGTTCGAACCCGGCCTCGGGTGACTGTCTGTGTGGAGTTTGCACATTCTCCCCGTGTTTGCGTGGGTTTTCTCCGGGTGCTCCGGTTTCCTCCCACAGTCCAAAGATGTGCGGGTTAGGTTGACTGGCTATGATAAATTGACCCTTAGTGTTAGGGGGATTAAATACGTGGGGTTACGGGGATAGGGTGGGATATGTGTTGGTGTAGGGGTTACGGGGATCGGGTGGGATATGTGTCGGTGCAGGCTCGATGGGCCGAAATGGCCTCTATCTGCACTGTGGGGTTTCTGTGATTACTGCGTGGCCGTGTGCAACTGAGGAAACATTGCTGTTAACTATTTCTTTATAGTAATCTGGTTACCTAGCCAGGTTTGCATCCATCACTAGTGGTGTAGTTGTAGGGTAAACCCGACAGCTGCCTCTTGTCCATTTATAAGCATTATTATCCGTTCTGAAATCCGAAAAATTCCAAACCACATCTGGCCCCAAGGGTTTCGGATAAGGGATCGTGCACCTGTACTTATCTTAAAGGCGGTGCAACAAAGGTTCACGAGATTGATTGCCAGGATGAGAGGGTTGTCCTATGAGGAGAGATTGAGTAGACTAGGCCGATATTCTCTGGAGTTTAGAAGAATGAGAGGTGATCTCATTAAAACAGATAAAATTCTTAGAGGGCTTGACAGGGTAGATGCAGGGAGGATGTTTCCCCTGGCTGGAGAGTCTAAAACTAGGGGTCACAGTCTCAAAATAAGGGGTCGGCCATTTAGGACTGAGATGAGGAGAAATTTCTTCACTCAGAGGGTGGTGAATCTTTGGAATTCTCTACCCCAGAGGACTGTGGAGGCTCAGTCGTTGAGTATATTCAAGACAGAGATCGACAGATGTTTGGGCTCTGGGGGAATTAGGGGATATGGGGATAAGGCGGGAAAGTGGAGTTGATGTAGAAGTTCAGCCATGATCCTATTGAATGGCGGAGCAGGCTCGAGGGGCCATACGGCCGACTCCTGCTCCTAATTCTCATGTTCTTCAGTGTTCTTCCATCAAGTTTTTCCTCATAAAATTACCTCACACTTCTCTGCGTAATACTTCATTGCCATCTGCTTGCCTATTCTGTTAATCTGTCTGTGTCCTCTTAAAGGGGGTGATTTTAACCCTCCCACCCATCTGAAACTGGGCAGGTGGGCAGCTGAAATTGCCCAAGTTACTTACCTGCCCTGAAGCTGCCAGGAAGCAACCAATTGCAATTTTAACCAGCTCAACTGAGCAGGCAGCATGCACATCTGCCGGGGTCCTTTGTTTTTATACATGTCCAGTCCCAATGACATTATCGGGACCCAACTGCAATTTTTATTAGGTGGCCTGGCCAGGAAGCGGCAGAGAGAGTTTTCCACCAGCCTAACTCTGTGAGGAAGCTGATCAAGGCAAGGAGAGGCCCAAAAAGGTAAGTTAGACTGGAGCTCCAGACAGTCCTGGCCAGTGGAGACCGGAGCTCTGAATTCTCAGAGATAGTTGCATCTGGTGGGTGTGGGTTGCCCCCCTTCATCAGAAGGGTTGTGGGTGCCCAAAAAACCCTCCCCCCGTGTAGGACTAACCAGCCTATCGGCTGATATAAAGGTGGTTACAGCCATGGCAGGAGCGCTCACTTCACCGCCTGTCAAACTGTTAATCAGCCGGAGAATCCTTCCACTGCTTCATGCTGTTCACCAAGGGAAGACCATGAAAACAATCTATTGCCTAACTCCTTAAACTCCCTGTACAAGACTGTATATTATGTTTTTTGAGTTTTTATGCAAGATATTTCCTTGGGTTCAGCATCACCACTTAGTAGATACAAGAACAGAGTCAGGCAGAGCCATAGGCTATAAATCACCAGACAAATACAGCTAGATATGAACAGTACTCAGTACAAACAGTATAGTTACAGTCATTGCAAACTTCTATTGAGCTGTTAACCCATTTCCTGTGCAAGTTTTCAATACAAGACTGACTCCAGAAATACAGCTGCTTACTTGTGAAGTGGCTCCTTGCTGACAGTTCTCTGCCCGAGCTTGTACCCAGATAGCGTCAGACTGACGGGTGAACTGAGCACAGGTGGCCAATGGCAGAAGCTCCTGGATACAGGGCTATTCATCAAAGGGATTAGTGACAAAAAGGAAGCATTTTTGTCTTTTTTTAGATTACTATTGGATTTTTTGTTGTTGGTCATTAATGTCGTCACTGCTAGCTCTCTGTAAGCGGAGGCTGTGGCTGGCGTTGGTCAAACATGGGGAAGTTGATAAGGTGGTTAAAAAAGTGTATGGGTTACTAATGTTAATAAATAGTGGCATAGAATATAAAAGCAAAGAGATCAGGCTAGAACCTTCTAAATCACTGGTTAGGCCTCAGCTGGAATATTATGGACAGTTCTGGGCCCCACACTTCAGGAAAGATGTAATGGCCTTAGAAAGGGTACACAGGAGGGTTACCAGGGAGGAGGGACTTCAGTTATGAGGAGAGGTTGGAAAAGTTCAGACTGTTCTTCTTGGAACACAGAAGAACATAAGAAATAGGAGCAGGAGTAGGCCACTTGGCCCCTCAAGCCTGCTCCGCCATTCAGTAAGATCATGGCTGATCTTGGGCTCAAAGCCACTTCCCCACCCGCTCCCCATAACCCTTCACTCCCTTATCTTGCAAAAATCTGTCTATCTCCACCTTAAATGTATTAATGACCCAGCCTCCACCGCTCTCTGGGGCAGAGAACTCCACAGATTTACAACCCTCAGAAGAAATTCCTCCTCATCTGAAACTATGCCCCGAGTTCTAGATTTCCCCACGAGGGGAAACATCCTCTCTGCATCTACCTTGTCGAGCCCCCTCAGTATCTTTATCCCAATATGTTTCAACAAGATCACCTCTCATTCTTCTAAATTCCAATGAGTATAGGCCCAGCCTGCTCAACCTTTCTTCATAAGTTAACCCCCTCATCTCAGGAATCAACCGAGTGAATCGTCTCTGAACTGCCTCCAATGCAAGTATATCCTTCCTTAAATAAGGAGTCCAAAAACTGTACGCAGTACTCAAGGTGTGGTCTCACCAATACCCTGTACAGTTGTAGCAGGACTTCCCTGCTTTTATACTCCAACCCCCCCCTTGCAATAAAGGCCAACATTCCATTTGCATTTTTGATTACTTGCTGTACCTGCATGCTAACTTTTTGTGTTTCATTCACAAGGACCCCCAGGTCCCTCTGAACTGTAGCATTTTGTAATTTCTCTCCATTTAAATAATAATTTGCTTTTTTATTTTTGCTGCCAAAGTGAATAACCTCACTTTCCCACATTATACTCCATCTGCCAAATGTTTGCCCACTCACTTAGTCTGTCTCTATCCCTTTGCAGATTCTTCGAGTCCTCTGCACAACTTGGCTACATTACACTCGGTCCCTTCATCCAAGTCATTAATATAGATTGTAAATAGTTGAGACCCCAGCACCGATCCCTGTGGCACCCCACTAGTTACAGTTTGCCAACCTGAAAATGACCCATTTATCCTGACTCTCTGCTTTCTGTTAGTTAGCCAATTCTCTAGCCATGCTAATATATTACTCCCAACTCCGTGAGCTCTTATCTTATGCAGCAACCTTTTATGTGGCACCTTATCGAATGCCTTCTGGAAATCCAAATACACCACATCCACTGGTTCACCCTTATCCACCCTGCTCGTTACATCCTCAAAGAACTCCAGCAAATTTGTTAAACATGATTTCCCTTTCATAAAAACCATGCTGACTCTGCTTGACTGCATTATGATTTTCTAAATGCCCTGCTACTGCTTCCTTAATGAAGGACTCCAGCATTTTCCCAACGACAGATGTTAGGCTAACTGGTCTATAGTTTCCTGCTTTCTGTCTCCCTCCTTTCTTAAATGGGGTGTTACATTTGCGGTTTTCCAGTCCGCTGGGACCTCTCCAGAATCCAGGGAATTTTTGTGGATTGCAACCAATGCATCCACGATCTCAGCAGTCACTTCTTTTAAGACCCAAGGATGCAGGCCATCAGGTCCAGGGGACTTGTTGTCTTTTAGTCCCATTATTTTACCAAGTACTTTTTCCTGGGCTCAGCTCCTCAGTCATTCTGAAGCCGGATGTGAAACAGCGCTATTCATCGACTGTGTGATAGCATTTTGCCATGCAAGAAGTAAATAACTTTGTATTAAGGGTTAGTGTGGGAGAAGCATCTTTGTTGTTTTGACATTGAGGAGAGATGTAATGTTTATAATTATTGTAAATGTCCTACTTGTATTGAGCACTGCTCATTTACAGTACCATGCTCAATAAATATCTTTGTAACAAAGTCTCAGTCTGACAGTCCATCTCCCTCCCAAAGATGAGATTACCATGTGGGTGCATATTCTTAAAGTGGAATGCACTGACAAAAGAGTTCTCTGACCTCTGCGTTTGCCACGTTTATCAAGGTAATCGGCATATTCTGGCCCTCAGTGACGTGTGGTTCACTTAGAGGAATGTGCAGTGACACTGGACCCAAGGAGAATATCTAGCATAAAACCCAATGTCACACTGTACAACAACATTCAATTAACAGCTCCTACCCATATTACAGATAGCCTGCTAAGCAAGCACTGCAGCCAATTCAGAACCATGTGATAACATGAGTGCTGAGAGCTATTTATAACAAAAACTGGTATTAAGCATTTACACATGGGTCGCACTGTCTAAAGGATCCCTCCATCATCAAGGCTGCACTGTCTAAATGTTTCCTCCACCATGAGTTGGGTGCAAAGATTATTTAAATTACAGGAAGCAGTGGGATTATCTTTCTGTGAGCTCACAGCCAGCAATGCAGTGTTTAGAAATTAGCTGTCTGAAATAACACAGCTGCTCTTTACTATCAAGAAGCCAGCATCAAGGACATGCTTATTCACACCACGCACCCACCCCGTCCGTATCAGCACCGAGTCCATCCAAACCCCGCCACCACCCCACCCCACCGAGTCGATTCATAGCACCCCCCGCAACCCCTCCCGCCCCCACCCCACTGAGTCGATTCACAGCACCCCCCGCACCTCCCCCCCCCGCCCCACCGAGTCGATTCATAGCACCCCCCGTAACCCCCCACCCCCACCCCACTGAGTCGATTCACAGCAGCCCCTGCACCTCCCCCCCCACCCCCCCACACAGTCAATTCACAGCACCCCCGCGCACACACACCCCCGCCAGAGGGTGGTTTGGGGAGGGCAAGAGAAGATGTTGAACACCCCACTTACCCAGATGCTCATCTTCGGAGGAGTATCCAGATGTGGAAGATGTGTAGATATCAGAGGAAGTTGGAGCTGCTGAGAGAATACTGCTCTTGTAGCCATTTGCTCTCCTTAACGTCCCAGACAGCCTCCCATAATTGTCCTCGATGCCGAGTGAGTCACCAGCTGTTAGACACATAACATATTACAGATCGAAAATCCTTCGATTAAACAGTAAGAGGGAAATCATTACAGCACAGAGTCCGTAATCTCTCCACCTCCCAGTCACTACAGCACCGAGTCTGTAATCTCTCCACCTCCCAGTCACTACAGCACCGAGTCTGTAACCTCTCCCCCTCCCAGTCACTACAGCACCGAGTCTGTAATCTCTCCCCCTCCCAGTCACTACAGCACCGAGTCTGTAATCTCTCCCCCTCCCAGTCACTACAGCACCGAGTCTGTAATCTCCCCACCCCCCAGTCATTACAGCACCGAGTCTGTAATCTCTCCACCTCCCAGTCACTACAGCACCGAGTCTGTAAACTCTCCACCTCCCAGTCACTACAACACCGAGTCTGTAATCTCTCCACCCCCCCAGTCACTACAGCAGAGTCTGTAATCTCCCCCCCCCAGTCATTACAGCACCGAGTCTGTAAACTCTCCCCCCCTCCCAGTCATTACAGCACCGAGTCTGTAAACTCTCCACCTCCCAGTCATTACAGCACCGAGTCTGTAAACTCTCCACCTCCCAGTCACGACAGCACCGAGTCTGTAATCTCCCCCCCCCCAGTCACTACAGCACCGAGTCTGTAATCTCTCCACCTCCCAGTCACTACAGCACCGAGTCTGTAATCTCTCCACCTCCCAGTCACTACAGCAGAGTCTGTAATCTCTCCCCCCTCCCAGTCATTACAGCACCGAGTCTGTAATCTCTCCACCTCCCAGTCACTACAGCACCGAGTCTGTAATCTCCCCCCCTCCCAGTCATTACAGCACCGAGTCTGTAATCTCTCCACCTCCCAGTCATTACAGCACCGAGTCTGTAATCTCTCCACCTCCCAGTCACTACAGCACCGAGTCTGTAATCTCTCCCCCTCCCAGTCATTACAGCACCGAGTCCGTAATCTCTCCCCCCCCCAGTCACTACAGCACCGAGTCTGTAATCTCTCCCCCTCCCAGTCACTACAGCACCGAGTCTGTAATCGCTCCTCCTCCCAGTCACTACACCACCGAGTCTGTAATCGCTCCACCTCCCAGTCACTACAGCACCGAGTCTGTAATCGCTCCACCTCCCAGTCATTACAGCACCGAGTCTGTAATCTCTCCACCTCCCAGTCACTACAGCACCGAGTCTGTAATCGCTCCTCCTCCCAGTCATTACAGCACCGAGTCTGTAATCTCTCCCCCTCCCAGTCACTACAGCACCGAGTCTGTAATCTCTCCACCTCCCAGTCATTACAGCACCGAGTCTGTAATCTCTCCACCTCCCAGTCACTACAGCACCGAGTCTGTAATCTCTCCTCCTCCCAGTCACTACAGCACCGAGTCTGTAATCTCTCCACCTCCCAGTCACTACAGCACCGAGTCTGTAATCTCTCCCCCCCCCCAGTCATTACAGCACCGAGTCTGTAATCTCTCCACCTCCCAGTCACTACAGCACCGAGTCTGTAATCTCTCCACCTCCCAGTCATTACAGCACCGAGTCTGTAATCTCTCCACCCTCCCAGTCACTACAGCACCGAGTCTGTAATCTCTCCCCCTCCCAGTCATTACAGCACCGAGTCTGTAATCTCTCCACCTCCCCAGTCACTACAGCACCGAGTCTGTAATCTCTCCCCCCTCCCAGTCATTACAGCACCGAGTCTGTAATCTCCCCCCCCCCAGTCATTACAGCACCGAGTCTGTAATCTCTCCACCTCCCAGTCACTACAGCACCGAGTCTGTAATCTCTCCACCTCCCAGTCATTACAGCACCGAGTCTGTAATCTCTCCACCTCCCAGTCACTACAGCACCGAGTCTGTAATCTCTCCCACCTCCCAGTCATTACAGCACCGAGTCTGTAATCTCTCCACCCTCCCAGTCACTACAGCACCGAGTCTGTAATCTCTCCCCCTCCCAGTCATTACAGCACCGAGTCTGTAATCTCTCCACCTCCCCAGTCACTACAGCACCGAGTCTGTAATCTCTCCCCCCTCCCAGTCATTACAGCACCGAGTCTGTAATCTCCCCCCCCCCAGTCATTACAGCACCGAGTCTGTAATCTCTCCACCTCCCAGTCACTACAGCACCGAGTCTGTAATCTCTCCACCTCCCAGTCACTACAGCACCGAGTCTGTAATCTCTCCACCTCCCAGTCACTACAGCACCGAGTCTGTAATCTCTCCCCCCCCCCCCAGTCACTGCAGCACCGAGTCTGTAATCTCTCCCCCCTCCCAGTCACTACAGCACCGAGTCTGTAATCTCTCCCCCCTCCCAGTCACTACAGCACCGAGTCTGTAATCTCTCCCCCCTCCCAGTCATTACAGCACCGAGTCTGTAATCTCTCCACCTCCCAGTCACTACAGCACCGAGTCTGTAATCTCTCCACCTCCCAGTCACTACAGCACCGAGTCTGTAATCTCTCCCCCCTCCCAGTCACTACAGCACCGAGTCTGTAATCTCTCCACCTCCCAGTCACTACAGCACCGAGTCTGTAATCTCTCCACCTCCCAGTCATTACAGCACCGAGTCTGTAATCTCTCCCCCTCCCCAGTCATTACAGCACCGAGTCTGTAATCTCTCCCCCCTCCCAGTCACTACAGCACCGAGTCTGTAATCTCTCCACCTCCCAGTCACTACAGCACTGAGTCTGTAATCTCTCCACCTCCCAGTCACTACAGCACCGAGTCTGTAATCTCTCCGCCCCCAGTCATTACAGCACCGAGTCTGTAATCTCTCCCCCTCCCAGTCACTACAGCACCGAGTCTGTAATCTCTCCCCCCCCCAGTCACTACAGCACCGAGTCTGTAATCTCTCCCCCCCCCAGTCATTACAGCACCGAGTCTGTAATCTCTCCTCCTCCCAGTCATTACAGCACCGAGTCTGTAATCTCTCCACCTCCCAGTCATTACAGCACCGAGTCTGTAATCTCTCCCCCTCCCAGTCACTACAGCACCGAGTCTGTAATCTCTCCACCTCCCAGTCATTACAGCACCGAGTCTGTAATCTCTCCCCCCTCCCAGTCACTACAGCACCGAGTCTGTAATCTCTCCCCCCCCCAGTCACTACAGCACCGAGTCTGTAATCTCTCCACCTCCCAGTCACTACAGCACCGAGTCTGTAATCTCTCCACCTCCCAGTCATTACAGCACCGAGTCTGTAATCTCTCCCCCTCCCAGTCACTACAGCACCGAGTCTGTAATCTCCCCCCCCCCAGTCATTACAGCACCGAGTCTGTAATCGCTCCACCTCCCAGTCACTACAGCACCGAGTCTGTAATCTCTCCCACCTCCCAGTCATTACAGCACCGAGTCTGTAATCGCTCCACCTCCCAGTCACTACAGCACCGAGTCTGTAATCTCTCCCCCCTCCCAGTCACTACAGCACCGAGTCTGTAATCTCTCCACCTCCCAGTCATTACAGCACCGAGTCTGTAATCTCTCCCCCTCCCAGTCACTACAGCACCGAGTCTGTAATCGCTCCACCTCCCAGTCATTACAGCACCGAGTCTGTAATCTCTCCCCCCTCCCAGTCACTACAGCACCGAGTCTGTAATCTCCCCCCTCCCAGTCACTACAGCACCGAGTCTGTAATCTCTCCACCTCCCAGTCACTACAGCACCGAGTCTGTAATCTCTCCCCCCTCCCCAGTCACTACAGCACCGAGTCTGTAATCTCTCCCCCTCCCAGTCACTACAGCACCGAGTCTGTAATCTCTCCCCCCTCCCAGTCATTACAGCACCGAGTCTGTAATCTCTCCACCTCCCAGTCATTACAGCACCGAGTCTGTAATCTCTCCACCTCCCAGTCATTACAGCACCGAGTCTGTAATCTCTCCCCCCTCCCAGTCACTACAGCACCGAGTCTGTAATCTCTCCACCTCCCAGTCATTACAGCACCGAGTCTGTAATCTCTCCACCTCCCAGTCATTACAGCACCGAGTCTGTAATCTCTCCACCTCCCAGTCACTACAGCACCAAGTCTGTAATCTCTCCACCTCCCAGTCATTACAGCACCGAGTCTGTAATCTCTCCCCCCTCCAGTCATTACAGCACCGAGTCTGTAATCTCTCCACCTCCCAGTCACTACAGCACCGAGTCTGTAATCTCTCCACCTCCCAGTCATTACAGCACCGAGTCTGTAATCTCTCCACCTCCCAGTCACTACAGCACCGAGTCTGTAATCTCTCCTCCTCCCAGTCACTACAGCACCGAGTCTGTAATCTCTCCACCTCCCAGTCATTACAGCACCGAGTCTGTAATCTCTCCACCTCCCAGTCACTACAGCACCGAGTCTGTAATCTCTCCCCCTCCCAGTCATTACAGCACCGAGTCTGTAATCTCTCCCCCCTCCCAGTCACTACAGCACCGAGTCTGTAATCTCTCCACCTCCCAGTCACTGCAGCACCGAGTCTGTAATCTCTCCTCCTCCCAGTCATTACAGCACCGAGTCTGTAATCTCTCCACCTCCCAGTCATTACAGCACCGAGTCTGTAATCTCTCCACCTCCCAGTCACTACAGCACCGAGTCTGTAATCTCTCCACCTCCCAGTCATTACAGCACCGAGTCTGTAATCTCTCCACCTCCCAGTCATTACAGCACCGAGTCTGTAATCTCTCCACCTCCCAGTCATTACAGCACCGAGTCTGTAATCTCTCCACCTCCCAGTCACTACAGCACCGAGTCTGTAATCTCTCCACCTCCCAGTCATTACAGCACCGAGTCTGTAATCGCTCCACCTCCCAGTCACTACAGCACCGAGTCTGTAATCTCTCCACCTCCCAGTCATTACAGCACCGAGTCTGTAATCTCTCCCCCCCCCAGTCATTACAGCACCGAGTCTGTAATCTCTCCCCCCCCCCAGTCATTACAGCACCGAGTCTGTAATCTCTCCACCTCCCAGTCATTACAGCACCGAGTCTGTAATCTCTCCCCTCCTCCCAGTCACTACAGCACCGAGTCTGTAATCTCTCCACCTCCCAGTCACTACAGCACCGAGTCTGTAATCTCTCCACCTCCCAGTCACTACAGCACCGAGTCTGTAATCTCTCCCCCTCCCAGTCACTACAGCACCGAGTCTGTAATCTCTGTACCTCCCAGTCACTACAGCACCGAGTCTGTAATCTCTCCCCCTCCCAGTCATTACAGCACCGAGTCTGTAATCTCTCCACCTCCCAGTCACTACAGCACCGAGTCTGTAATCTCTCCCCCTCCCAGTCACTACAGCACCGAGTCTGTAATCTCCCCCCCCCCCCAGTCACTACAGCACCGAGTCTGTAATCTCTCCACCTCCCAGTCACTACAGCACCGAGTCTGTAATCTCTCCCCCTCCCAGTCATTACAGCACCGAGTCTGTAATCTCTCCACCTCCCAGTCACTACAGCACCGAGTCTGTAATCTCTCCCCCTCCCAGTCACTACAGCACCGAGTCTGTAATCGCTCCTCCTCCCAGTCACTACACCACCGAGTCTGTAATCTCTCCACCTCCCAGTCACTACAGCACCGAGTCTGTAATCTCTCCCCCCTCCCAGTCACTACAGCACCGAGTCTGTAATCTCTCCACCTCCCAGTCATTACAGCACCGAGTCTGTAATCTCTCCCCCTCCCAGTCATTACAGCACCGAGTCTGTAATCTATCCCCCTCCCAGTCACTACAGCACCGAGTCTGTAATCTCTCCCCCTCCCAGTCATTACAGCACCGAGTCTGTAATCTCTCCCCCCTCCCAGTCATTACAGCACCGAGTCTGTAATCTCTCCTCCTCCCAGTCACTACAGCACCGAGTCTGTAATCGCTCCTCCTCCCAGTCATTACAGCAGTTTGTAATTTCTCCACCTCCCAGTCCTCGGGAGTCCAACCCTAATCCACCAGTTTCCCACTCAGCAGTTTAGGTTAAAATTGACCCCAAAATCTGTAATTGTACTACTGGCTGTTTTCTCCAGATTCACACCCCAGGCGTTACCCTTCAGGGACACAGCACTGCCTTTCATCCGCCTCTTTCCCACACAGCACTGGGGAGTGCTGTGTAAAAATCACAAATCGCTGGGCAGGTGTGGTCTTAAGTGGTAAGCATAAGTGATCGTGGAAGAACATTAACTTCAAAGTTAGATTTAGAAGCCAAAACAAGGGCAAAGCCCAAATGAGTCTTCGAGTAGAGAAGGTTAATGGGAGATTTACCTAAATGGTACCAAGGACGATGGACTTCAGTTACACGGAGAGACTAGAGAAGCTGGGGTAATTCTCCTTGGAACAGAGAAGGTTAAGGGGAGATTTAACGGAGGTGTTCAAACTCATGAACGGTTTTGATGCAGTAAATAAGGAGAAAGTGTTTCCAGTGGCAGGAGGGTCGGTAACCAGAGGACACGGATTGAAGGTCATTGGCAAATGAACCAGTGGTGAATTGAGGAGAATTTTTTTTACGCAGCAAGTTGTTACGATCTAGAACACACTGCCTGAAAGGGTGGTGGAAGCAGTTTCGATCATAACTTCAAAAGGGAATTGGATATAGAGTCATAGAGTTAGAGTCATATATAAAAGAAAGACTTGCATTTCTACAGCACCTTTCATGACTACCGGACATCCCAAGGCACTTTACAGCCAGTACTTTTTTTTTTTTTTTAATAAATGTTGTCACTGTTGTAATGTAGGAAACGCAGCAGCCAATTTGCGCACAGCAAGCTCCCACAAACAGCAATGTGATAATGACCAGATATTCAGTTTTAGTGATGTTGATTGAGGGATAGTCTAAGGATAAGGGGTAAGCCATTTAGGACTGAAATGAGGAATTTCTTCACCCAGAGAGTGGTGAACCTGTGGAATTCTCTGCCACAGAGGGCGGTGGAGGCCAGTTCATTAAATATATTCAAGAAAGAGTTGGATATATTTCTTGAGGCTAAAGGGATCAAGGGATATGGGGAGAAGGCAGGGACAGGGTACTGAATTTGGATGATCAGCCATGATCTCATTGAATGGCGGGGCAGGCTCGAGGGGCCGAATGGCCTACTCCTGCCTTCTATGTTTCTATGTCTATGATAAATATTGGCCAGGACACCGGGGAGAACTCCCCCTGCTCTACTTCGAAATAGTGCCGTGGGATCCTTTAACATCCACCTGAGAGCAGACGGGGCCTCGGTTTAACGTCTCATCCAACGACAGCACCTCCGACAGTGCAGCACTCCCTCAGCACTGCACTGGAGTGTCGGCCTAGATTTGTGTCTGGAGTGGGACTTGAACCCACAACCTTCTGACTCAGAGGCGAGTGCGCTGCCCACTGAGCCACAGCTGACACTGAAACTTGATGGGGAGAATTTTGAAAGGCTCTGGGGAAAGAGCAGGGGAGTGGGACTAATTGGAGAGCTCTTTCAAAGAGCTGGCACATGCACAATGGACCGAATGGCCTCTTTCTGAACTGCATCAGTCTATGAGTCAAATTCATAGTAAGAATGATAGCTGAGCATTGATCCTGGTGTTAAAGCTGCGGTAAGGTTTCCCGTGGTGTAAGAGTGATTATACAATACAGACAGAAGTACATTATTACACCCCTGCCCTCATTTACTAGTGCCTGGAATAACGATTTCTGAAGGACCAATATCCCTCGTGGGACACGTACCGACGGGCTCGGACTCGGGCTCCTGCCAGTAGTGATCGCTCCTTATCCGTTGCCCCAGCACAGAGGCACTGCTGATGTGGCTGGCTTGGCTGCATTGACTATTCACTGAGCTGTTGGATATTGAGCGCTTCATGCTGGGCACAGGAGTACTGTGTGGAGTGGGCCCTGAGCGTTTACTGTTCGGTTTTTTCTTGAATATTCTAAAAAGGTAAATAAAGGTGCATTAATTCAGGATGGAGACAGCATCTGGACATTTGAAGAAAAATTGAAGACGTGCATTTACATAACGCCTGATCACATCTTAGAAATGTACACATGATTTTGAAGTGCAGTGTGTTTGTTGTCATGGAGACAATTGTAGCAGCCATTTGTGTGCACAGCAAGATCCCACATACAACTCTAAAATGAGTGGCCTGTTAATCTGCTTTTGGTAGTGTTGGTTGGAGGAGGAATGTTGGCCCAGAAACCCGGGGAGCTTCCTGCACTTTGAATGCTGCAACAGTCAGACCGGCCTCTTAAATGAACCAATCTAGGAATAAGGGCCAAGGCCTACAGTGAGGGCACCACCCAGATTGATTGTTGAGAGCAGGAGATTAGTGGTTATGTACAGCCAAGCTTGGGTGGTAAAATTTTGAAGGGTGTAGGAGAAATGGTAGACGAGGGGAGGCAACAAGTTCCAGTTTTGAGTTCCTGAGAGAGAGAGTTGGAGTTGATGCAGGTCTTGAATTCAACACTGAGGATATATGGAGGAGGAACATGTAATGGAGTCCCTGCCACTGGACACAATAGCCCACCCCCCCCGCTGCACTGCAACAGCTGTGACGGCACCTCCCTCCCCGTGACCTCCATTACCAAGAGAGTCAAAGGCAGCAATATCATGGGAACATCACCACCTCCAGGTCACACACCATTCCGACATGGACATACATCGCCGTTCAGAATCCTGGAACTCCCTGCCTCACCGCACTGCGGAAGCACGGACAGCAGCGGTTCAAGGAGAAGGCCCACCAACACTTCCTCAGGGGAACTAGGGATGGACAATAACTGTAGCCACATCCTGAGAATAAAGAACAAATTTGAAGCTCAATTCCTCAGAACCCCTTTAAAACGGCTCCCTCATGTCGATCGGTCACTCATTGCCAGTGGCATGAAGCCTTGTCCGTTCCATAATCTTGATCAGTATCTTACACAGGGAGCTGTGGCACGACACCACTATCACGGTCACAGGGAGCTGTGGCACTGCACCACTATCACGGTCACAGGGAGCTGTGGCACTGCACCACTATCACGGTCACAGGGAGCTGTGGCACTACACCACTATCACGGTCACAGGGAGCTGTGGCACTACACCATTATCACAGTCACAGGGAGCTGTGGCACTGCACCACTATCACGGTCACAGGGAGCTGTGGCACTACACCACTATCACAGTCACAGGGTGCTGTGGCACGACACCACTATCACAGTCACAGGGAGCTGTGGCACTGCACCACTATCACAGTCACAGGGAGCTGTGGCACTGCACCACTATCACAGTCACAGGGAGCTGTGGCACGACACCATTATCACGGTCACAGGGAGCTGTGGCACTACACCACTATCACGGTCACAGGGAGCTGTGGCACTACACCACTATCAGTCACAGGGAGCTGTGGCACTACACCACTATCACGGTCACAGGGAGCTGTGGCACTGCACCACTATCACGGTCACAGGGAGCTGTGGCACTGCACCACTATCACGGTCACAGGGAGCTGTGGCACTGCACCACTATCACGGTCACAGGGAGCTGTGGCACTACACCACTATCACGGTCACAGGGAGCTGTGGCACTACACCACTATCACGGTCACAGGGAGCTGTGGCACTACACCACTATCACGGTCACAGGGAGCTGTGGCACTGCACCACTATCACAGTCACAGGGAGCTGTGGCACTACACCATTATCACGGTCACAGGGAGCTGTGGCACTACACCACTATCACGGTCACAGGGAGCTGTGGCACGACACCATTATCACAGTCACAGGGAGCTGTGGCACTACACCACTATCACGGTCACAGGGAGCTGTGGCACTGCACCACTATCACAGTCACAGGCAGCTGTGGCACTACACCACTTTCACGGTCACAGGGAGCTGTGGCACAACACCATTATCACGGTCACAGGGAGCTGTGGCACTACGCCACTATCACGGTCACAGGGAGCTGTGGCACTACACCACTATCACTGTCACAGGGAGCTGTGGCACGACACCACTATCACGGTCACAGGGAGCTGTGGCACTACACCACTATCACGGTCACAGGGAGCTGTGGCACTACACCACTATCACGGTCACAGATAGCTGTGGCACGACACCACTTTCACGGTCACAGGGAGCTGTGGCACTACACCATTATCACAGTCACAGGGAGCTGTGGCACTACACCACTATCAGTCACAGGGAGCTGTGGCACTACACCACTATCACGGTCACGGGGAGCTGTGGCACTACACCATTATCACGGTCACGGGGAGCTGTGGCACTACACCACTATCACAGTCACAGGGAGCTGTGGCACTGCACCACTATCACGGTCACAGGGAGCTGTGGCACTACACCACTATCACAGTCACAGGGAGCTGTGGCACTACACCACTATCACGGTCACAGGGAGCTGTGGCACTACACCACTATCACAGTCACAGGGAGCTGTGGCACTACACCATTATCACGGTCACGGGGAGCTGTGGCACTGCACCATTATCACGGTCACAGGGAGCTGTGGCACTACACCACTATCACAGTCACAGGGAGCTGTGGCACTACACCATTATCACGGTCACAGGGAGCTGTGGCACTGCACCACTATCACAGTCACGGAGCTGTGGCACTACACCACTATCACAATCACAGGGAGCTGTGGCACTGCACCACGATCAAGGTCACAGGGAGCTGTGGCACAACACTACTATCACGGTCACAGGGAGCTGTGGCACGACACCATTATCACGGTCACAGGGAGCTGTGGCACTACACCATTGTCACAGTCACAGGGAGCTGTGGCACTGCACCATTATCACGGTCACAGGGAGCTGTGGCACTACACCATTATCACAGTCACAGGGAGCTGTGGCACTGCACCACTATCACGGTCACAGGGAGCTGTGGCACGACACCATTATCACGGTCACAGGGAGCTGTGGCACTACACCACTATCACGGTCACAGGGAGCTGTGGCACTACACCACTTTCACGGTCACAGGGAGCTGTGGCACTACACCATTATCACAGTCACAGGGAGCTGTGGCACTGCACCACTATCACGGTCACAGGGAGCTGTGGCACTGCACCACTATCACAGTCACAGGGAGCTGTGGCACTGCACCATTATCACGGTCACAGGGAGCTGTGGCACTACACCATTATCACGGTCACAGGGAGCTGTGGCACTACACCACTATCACAGTCACAGGGAGCTGTGGCACGACACCACTATCACGGTCACAGGGAGCTGTGACACTACACCATTATCACGGTCACGGGGAGCTGTGGCACTGCACCACTATCACGGTCACAGGGAGCTGTGGCACTACACCACTATCACAGTCACAGGGAGCTGTGACACTACACCATTATCACGGTCACGGGGAGCTGTGGCACTGCACCATTATCACACTCACAGGGAGCTGTGACACTGCACCATTATCACGGTCACGGGGAGCTGTGGCATTACACCACTATCACAGTCACAGGGAGCTGTGGCACTACACCACTATCACGGTCACAGGGAGCTGTGGCACGACACCATTATCACACTCACAGGGAGCTGTGACACGACACCATTATCACGGTCACGGGGAGCTGTGGCACTACACCACTATCACGGTCACACGGAGCTGTGGCACTACACCACTATCACAGTCACGGGGAGCTGTGGCACTGCACCACTATCACGGTCACAGGGAGCTGTGGCACTGCACCACTATCACAGTCACGGGGAGCTGTGGCAGTACACCACTATCACAGTCACAGGGAGCTGTGGCACTGCACCACTATCACAGTCACAGGGAGCTGTGGCACTACACCACTATCACAATCACAGGGAGCTGTGGCACTGCACCACGATCAAGGTCACAGGGAGCTGTGGCACAACACTACTATCACGGTCACAGGGAGCTGTGGCACGACACCATTATCACGGTCACAGGGAGCTGTGGCACTACACCATTGTCACAGTCACAGGGAGCTGTGGCACTGCACCATTATCACGGTCACAGGGAGCTGTGGCACTACACCATTATCACAGTCACAGGGAGCTGTGGCACTGCACCACTATCACGGTCACAGGGAGCTGTGGCACGACACCATTATCACGGTCACAGGGAGCTGTGGCACTACACCACTATCACGGTCACAGGGAGCTGTGGCACTACACCACTTTCACGGTCACAGGGAGCTGTGGCACTACACCATTATCACAGTCACAGGGAGCTGTGGCACTGCACCACTATCACGGTCACAGGGAGCTGTGGCACTGCACCACTATCACAGTCACAGGGAGCTGTGGCACTGCACCATTATCACGGTCACAGGGAGCTGTGGCACTACACCATTATCACGGTCACAGGGAGCTGTGGCACTACACCACTATCACAGTCACAGGGAGCTGTGGCACGACACCACTATCACGGTCACAGGGAGCTGTGACACTACACCATTATCACGGTCACGGGGAGCTGTGGCACTGCACCACTATCACGGTCACAGGGAGCTGTGGCACTACACCACTATCACAGTCACAGGGAGCTGTGACACTACACCATTATCACGGTCACGGGGAGCTGTGGCACTGCACCATTATCACACTCACAGGGAGCTGTGACACTGCACCATTATCACGGTCACGGGGAGCTGTGGCATTACACCACTATCACAGTCACAGGGAGCTGTGGCACTACACCATTGTCACAGTCACAGGGAGCTGTGGCACTGCACCATTATCACGGTCACAGGGAGCTGTGGCACTACACCATTATCACAGTCACAGGGAGCTGTGGCACTGCACCACTATCACGGTCACAGGGAGCTGTGGCACGACACCATTATCACGGTCACAGGGAGCTGTGGCACTACACCACTATCACGGTCACAGGGAGCTGTGGCACTACACCACTATCACGGTCACGGGGAGCTGTGGCACTACACCATTATCACGGTCACGGGGAGCTGTGGCACTACACCACTATCACAGTCACAGGGAGCTGTGGCACTGCACCACTATCACGGTCACAGGGAGCTGTGGCACTACACCACTATCACAGTCACAGGGAGCTGTGGCACTACACCACTATCACGGTCACAGGGAGCTGTGGCACTGCACCATTACCACGGTCACAGGGAGCTGTGGCACTGCACCACTATCACAGTCACGGAGCTGTGGCACTACACCACTATCACAATCACAGGGAGCTGTGGCACTGCACCACGATCAAGGTCACAGGGAGCTGTGGCACAACACTACTATCACGGTCACAGGGAGCTGTGGCACGACACCATTGTCACAGTCACAGGGAGCTGTGGCACTGCACCATTATCACGGTCACAGGGAGCTGTGGCACTACACCATTATCACAGTCACAGGGAGCTGTGGCACTGCACCACTATCACGGTCACAGGGAGCTGTGGCACGACACCATTATCACGGTCACAGGGAGCTGTGGCACTACACCACTATCACGGTCACAGGGAGCTGTGGCACTACACCACTTTCACGGTCACAGGGAGCTGTGGCACTACACCATTATCACAGTCACAGGGAGCTGTGGCACTGCACCACTATCACGGTCACAGGGAGCTGTGGCACTGCACCACTATCACAGTCACAGGGAGCTGTGGCACTGCACCATTATCACGGTCACAGGGAGCTGTGGCACTACACCATTATCACGGTCACAGGGAGCTGTGGCACTACACCACTATCACAGTCACAGGGAGCTGTGGCACGACACCACTATCACGGTCACAGGGAGCTGTGACACTACACCATTATCACGGTCACGGGGAGCTGTGGCACTGCACCACTATCACGGTCACAGGGAGCTGTGGCACTACACCACTATCACAGTCACAGGGAGCTGTGACACTACACCATTATCACGGTCACGGGGAGCTGTGGCACTGCACCATTATCACACTCACAGGGAGCTGTGACACTGCACCATTATCACGGTCACGGGGAGCTGTGGCATTACACCACTATCACAGTCACAGGGAGCTGTGGCACTACACCACTATCACGGTCACAGGGAGCTGTGGCACGACACCATTATCACACTCACAGGGAGCTGTGACACGACACCATTATCACGGTCACGGGGAGCTGTGGCACTACACCACTATCACGGTCACACGGAGCTGTGGCACTACACCACTATCACAGTCACGGGGAGCTGTGGCACTGCACCACTATCACGGTCACAGGGAGCTGTGGCACTGCACCACTATCACAGTCACGGGGAGCTGTGGCACTACACCACTATCACAGTCACAGGGAGCTGTGGCACTGCACCACTATCACAGTCACAGGGAGCTGTGGCACTACACCACTATCACAGTCACAGGGAGCTGTGGCACTGCACCACTATCACGGTCACAGGGAGCTGTGGCACTGCACCACTATCACAGTCACAGGGAGCTGTGGCACTACACCACTATCACGGTCACAGGGAGCTGTGGCACTACACCACTATCACGGTCACAGGGAGCTGTGGCACGACACCACTATCACGGTCACAGGGAGCTGTGGCACTACACCATTATCACAGTCACGGGGAGCTGTGGCACTGCACCACTATCACAGTCACAGGGAGCTGTGGCACTGCACCACTATCACGGTCACAGGGAGCTGTGGCACGGCACCACTATCACAGTCACAGGGAGCTGTGGCACTGCACCATTATCACGGTCACAGGGAGCTGTGGCACGACACCACTATCACGGTCACAGGGAGCTGTGGCACGACACCACTATCAGTCACAGGGAGCTGTGGCACTACACCACTATCACAGTCACGGGGAGCTGTGGCACTACACCACTATCACAGTCACAGGGAGCTGTGGCACTACACCACTATCACGGTCACAGGGAGCTGTGGCACGACACCACTATCACGGTCACAGGGAGCTGTGGCACGACACCACTATCACAGTCACAGGGAGCTGTGGCACTACACCACTATCACAGTCACGGGGAGCTGTGGCACTACACCACTATCACGGTCACAGGGAGCTGCGGCACTGCACCACTATCACGGTCACAGGGAGCTGTGGCACGACACCACTATCACAGTCACAGGGAGCTGTGGCACTACACCACTATCACAGTCACGGGGAGCTGTGGCACTTCACCACTATCACGGTCACAGGGAGCTGTGGCACTACACCACTATCACGGTCACAGGGAGCTGTGGCACTACACCACTATCACAGGGAGCTGTGGCACTACACCACTATCACGGTCACAGGGAGCTGTGGCACTACACCACTATCACGGTCACAGGGAGCTGTGGCACTACACCACTATCACGGTCACGGAGCTGTGGCACTGCACCACTATCACGGTCACAGGGAGCTGTGGCACTGCACCATTATCACGGTCACAGGGAGCTGTGGCACGACACCATTATCACGGTCACAGGGAGCTGTGGCACAACACCATTATCACGGTCACAGGGAGCTGTGGCACTGCACCATTATCACGGTCACAGGGAGCTGTGGCACTGCACCATTATCACGGTCACGGAGCTGTGGCACTGCACCATTATCACGGTCACAGGGAGCTGTGGCACTACACCACTATCACGGTCACAGGGAGCTGTGGCACTACACCACTATCACGGTCACAGGGAGCTGTGGCACTACACCACTATCACGGTCACAGGGAGCTGTGGCACTACACCACTATCACAGTCACAGGGAGCTGTGGCACGACACCACTATCACAGTCACAGGGAGCTGTGGCACTACACCACTATCACAGTCACGGGGAGCTGTGGCACTTCACCACTATCACGGTCACAGGGAGCTGTGGCACTACACCACTATCACGGTCACAGGGAGCTGTGGCACTACACCACTATCACAGGGAGCTGTGGCACTACACCACTATCACGGTCACAGGGAGCTGTGGCACTACACCACTATCACGGTCACAGGGAGCTGTGGCACTACACCACTATCACGGTCACGGAGCTGTGGCACTGCACCACTATCACGGTCACAGGGAGCTGTGGCACTGCACCATTATCACGGTCACAGGGAGCTGTGACACTACACCATTATCACGGTCACAGGGAGCTGTGGCACGACACCATTATCACGGTCACAGGGAGCTGTGGCACAACACCATTATCACGGTCACAGGGAGCTGTGGCACTGCACCATTATCACGGTCACAGGGAGCTGTGGCACTGCACCATTATCACGGTCACGGAGCTGTGGCACTGCACCATTATCACGGTCACAGGGAGCTGTGGCACTACACCACTATCACGGTCACAGGGAGCTGTGGCACTACACCACTATCACGGTCACAGGGAGCTGTGGCACTACACCACTATCACGGTCACAGGGAGCTGTGGCACTACACCATTATCACGGTCACAGGGAGCTGTGGCACTACACCATTATCACAGTCACAGGGAGCTGTGGCACTACACCACTATCACGGTCACAGGGAGCTGTGGCACTACACCACTATCACAGTCACAGGGAGCTGTGGCACTGCACCACTATCACAGTCACAGGGAGCTGTGGCACTACACCATTATCACGGTCACGGAGCTGTGGCACTACACCACTATCACGGTCACAGGGAGCTGTGGCACTACACCACTATCACGATCACAGGGAGCTGTGGCACTACACCACTATCACGGTCACAGGGAGCTGTGGCACTGCACCACTATCACGGTCACAGGGAGCTGTGGCACTGCACCATTATCACGGTCACAGGGAGCTGTGGCACTACACCATTATCACGGTCACAGGGAGCTGTGGCACTGCACCATTATCACGGTCACAGGGAGCTGTGGCACTACACCATTATCACGGTCACAGGGAGCTGTGGCACTACACCATTATCACGGTCACAGGGAGCTGTGGCACTGCACCATTATCACGGTCACAGGGAGCTGTGGCACTGCACCACTATCACGGTCACAGGGAGCTGTGGCACTGCACCATTATCACGGTCACAGGGAGCTGTGGCACTGCACCATTATCACGGTCACGGGGAGCTGTGGCACTACACCACTATCACGGTCACAGGGAGCTGTGGCACTGCACCACTATCACAGTCACAGGGAGCTGTGGCACTGCACCATTATCACGGTCACAGGGAGCTGTGGCACTGCACCATTATCACAGTCACAGGGAGCTGTGGCACTGCACCACTATCACGGTCACAGGGAGCTGTGGCACTACACCACTATCACGGTCACAGGGAGCTGTGGCACTGCACCACTATCACAGTCACAGGGAGCTGTGGCACTGCACCATTATCACGGTCACAGGGAGCTGTGGCACTGCACCATTATCACAGTCACAGGGAGCTGTGGCACTGCACCACTATCACGGTCACAGGGAGCTGTGGCACTGCACCATTATCACAGTCACAGGGAGCTGTGGCACTGCACCACTATCACAGTCACAGGGAGCTGTGGCACTGCACCATTATCACAGTCACAGGGAGCTGTGGCACTGCACCACTATCACAGTCACAGGGAGCTGTGGCACTACACCATTATCACGGTCACAGGGAGCTGTGGCACGACACCATTATCACGGTCACAGGGAGCTGTGGCACTACACCACTATCACGGTCACAGGGAGCTGTGGCACTACACCATTATCACAGTCACAGGGAGCTGTGGCACTGCACCACTATCACGGTCACAGGGAGCTGTGGCACGACACCATTATCACAGTCACAGGGAGCTGTGGCACTACACCACTATCACGGTCACAGGGAGCTGTGGCACTACACCACTATCACGGTCACAGGGAGCTGTGGCACTACACCACTATCACGGTCACAGGGAGCTGTGGCACTACACCACTAGCACAGTCACGGGGAGGTGTGGCACTACACCATTATCACGGTCACAGGGAGCTGTGGCACTGCACCATTATCACGGTCACAGGGAGCTGTGGCACTACACCACTAGCACGGTCACGGGGAGCTGTGGCACTACACCACTATCACAGTCACAGGGAGCTGTGGCACTGCACCACTATCACGGTCACAGGGAGCTGTGGCACTGCACCACTATCACGGTCACAGGGAGCTGTGGCACTGCACCATTATCACGGTCACAGGGAGCTGTGGCACTGCACCACTATCACAGTCACAGGGAGCTGTGGCACTACACCACTATCACGGTCACAGGGAGCTGTGGCACTTCACCACTATCACGGTCACAGGGAGCTGTGGCACTGCACCATTATCACGGTCACAGGGAGCTGTGGCACTACACCACTATCACGGTCACAGGGAGCTGTGGCACTACACCATTATCACGGTCACAGGGAGCTGTGGCACTGCACCACTATCACGGTCACAGGGAGCTGTGGCACTGCACCACTATCACGGTCACAGGGAGCTGTGGCACTACACCACTATCACGGTCACAGGGAGCTGTGGCACTACACCACTATCACGGTCACAGGGCGCTGTGGCACTACACCACTATCACGGTCACAGGGAGCTGTGGCACTACACCATTATCACGGTCACAGGGAGCTGTGGCACTGCACCACTATCACGGTCACAGGGAGCTGTGGCACTACACCACTGTCACGGTCACAGGGAGCTGTGGCACTACACCACTATCACGGTCACAGGGAGCTGTGGCACTGCACCACTATCACGGTCACAGGGAGCTGTGGCACTGCACCACTATCACGGTCACAGGGAGCTGTGGCACTACACCACTATCACAGTCACAGGGAGCTGTGGCACTACACCACTATCACAGTCACGGGGAGCTGTGGCACTACACCATTATCACGGTCACGGGGAGCTGTGGCACTACACCATTATCACGGTCACGGGGATAGCTGATTGAAAGTGCCTACAGCACCCAGGGTGTGGGCTCCACAGTAACAGTCACTGCAGTGTCCCATCTGTGGGTTCTGGAATAACAGCTGCCCCTACCTCAAGAAGCTGCAAACCGCCTGCCCCCACAGTAACAGTGGCCGTATACACCACCCCGAGGGACGGTGTGAACTCAGCGGCTGCAGCCCTCAATGAGGAGCGTGGGCTTCCTCGTTAGTTCATTATTGAATCTCTCCAGTACACGGTGATCTTGGAGCAGAGATCAGTGATGTGAAGGAGACTGATTGTTGAGGTTTCTGTCTATCTTTAAGAGAGAGAGGGGAAAGTAAGGGGTTGGGCAAGAATGAGTGGGCAACAGACACACTAAGTGTGCAGGAAGTGTCACCAACTATAGCAACTCGAGCTCCGGGTTTCGGAGCTTGAGCAGCAGCTGGAGTCACTACAGTGCATCCGCAAGGCGGAGAAATACTTAGTTTCTAGAAGTGGTCACCCCGCAGCCTCAGAATGTGCAGTCAGAGAGGGAATGGGTGACCACCAGACAGAGAAGGAGGACCAGGCAGGTAGGGCAGGAATCCCCAGAGTGCATCTCACTCGCTAACCGGTTCACAGTTCTGGAAACTGGTGGGGCTGATGGCTCCTCTGGGGAGAGCAGCCAGAGCCAAGTCCACGGCACCACGGGTGGCTCAACTGCAGCGGGGGGGGGGGGGGTGGGGGGTGGGGAAGAAGAGCAGAAGAGTAATCGTGATAGGGGATTCATTGGTAAGGGGAACAGATAGGCATTTCTGTGGACGCAGACGTGACTCCAGGATGGTGTGTTGCCTCCCTGGTGTCAGGGTCAAGGATGTCACTGAGCGGCTGCAGGACACTCTGAGGGGGGAGGGTGAACAGTCAGAGGTCGTGGTCCATATCGGTACCAACGACAGACAGAAAGAGGGATGAGGTCCCGCAGGCAGATTTTAGGGAGCTAGGAAAGAGATTAAAAAGCAGGACCTCAAAAGGTAGTAATCTCTGGATTACGCCCGGTGCCACGTGCTAGAGTACAGGAGGAGGAGGACTGAACAGATAAATGCGTGACTGGAGAGATGGTGCAGGAGGGAGGGCTTTAGATTCCTGAGGCATTCGGACCATTTCTGGGGAAGGTGGGACTGTACAAGCCGGACGGGTTACACCTCAACAGAGCCGGGACCAATATCCTCGCGGGGAGGTTTGCTCGTGCTGTTGGGGAGGGTTTAAACTAGCTTGGCAGGGGGATGGGCACCAGCATGTCGGAGTGGAGGGGGGGAATGGGGTGCATGGAAGAGTGATTGTGTTGAATGTTACTGGAGGGCAATGTAGTGCTGGAGGCAGATGTAGTGCCATATTAGATAGGAGCAGACTAAGAAAAAATCAAAAATGGGTTTAGAATGCACGTACGTAAACGCACAAAGTGTGGTGAATAAGAGGTTGGTGAGCTACAAACACAATTAGCCGTGTGGCAATATGATGCTGTGACAATAACGGAAATGTGGCTTAAAAACAGTGAGGACTGGGCACTTAATATTCAAGGGTCCAAGGTATTCAGAAAAGATAGGGAAGAAAAAAAGGGAGGTGGGGTGGCAGTGCTGATTGAGGAAGACATTGTAGTGTTGGAAAGGGAGGATGTTCTTGAGGGGACAAGGACAGAATCCATTTGGTTAGAGTCGAGGAGCAAAAAGGGTTTGATCACGTTATTGGGGGTATTCTATAGGCCTCCAAATAGTGAGAGGGAGGTAGAGGAGCAAATCTACAGGGAAATCGCAGAGGTATGCAAGAACTATAGAGTGGTGATATTGGGGGGACTTTAATTACCCAAATATCGATTGGGATAATGCTAGGGTAAAGGGAAAGGAGGGGGAGGAATTTCTGAAATGTGTTCAGGAGAATTTCCTTGACCAGTATGTTCTTGGCCTAACTAGGAAGGAGGCATTGCTGGATCTGGTGCTGGGGAATGAAGTGGGCCAGGTCGACCAAGTGTCTGTGGGAGAACACTTGGGTACGAGTGATTATCGTATCATAAGATTTAGATTAGCAATGGAGAGAAGCAAGGAACAATCTAGAGTGAAACTTCTAAACTGGAATAGGACTAACTTCAATGGGATGCGAAAGGATCTAGCCATGGTAAAATGGAACCAAAGGCTGACAGGAAAAACTGTAATGGAACAATGGGTGATCTTTGAGGAGGAGATGTTCCAAGTACAGGCTAGGTAGATTCCAATAAGAGGGAAGGGTAAGGGAACCATAGCAAGGGCTCCTTCGATGGCGAGGGAGATAGAGAAGGTGATGAAACAAAAAAAGAGGGTGTACGATGCATGTCAGGTGAATTCTTCAAGGGAGAACCAGGCCAAATACAATAAGTTGAGAGGGGATGTGAAGATGAAAATAAGATTGGCTATGAGAGTAGAATGGCAGTTAACATAAAAGGGAACCCAAAAATCTTCTACCGGCATGTAAACAGTAAGTGGATAGTAAGAGGCGGGATGGGGCCTATTATAGACAAAGAAGGTGATATATGCTTCGAGACGCAGGGTAAGGCTAGAATACTCAATGAGTACTTTGTATCGGTGTTTACTAAGGAGGTGGATGCTGACAAAATATCGGTAACAGTGGAAAATGTAGAAGCAAAGGAAGGGGTGAAAATTGATAGACAGGATGTACTAGAAAGGCTGGGTATGCTTAGAGTGGACAAGTCGCCTGGGCCAGGTGGCTTGCATCCCAGGTTGCAAAGGGAATTGGGGGAGGAGATAGCGGAAGGGCTTGCCATAATTTTCCACTCTTCCCTAGATGCGGGGGAGGTGCCTGAGGATTGGAAAGTGGCAAATGTGACACCATTGTTCAAGAAAGGGTGTAAGGACAATCCTAGTAACTACAGGCCGGTCAGTTTAACATCAGTGGTGGGTAAAGTTTTAGAAACAATAATCAAGGAAAAAAATTAATGGGCACTTGGAGACGTTTAAACTAATTAAGGAGAACCAACATGGATTTGTAAAAGGCAGATCGTGTTTAACTAATCTAATTGAATTTTTTGATGATGTAGCAGGGAGGATTGATGAAGGGAATGCAATGGATGTTGTCTACATGGATTTTAGGAAGGCGTTTGACAAAGTACCACACAGAAGGCTGGTTAACAAAATTGAGGCTCATGGAATAGGTGGGTCAGTGGCAGATTTGATAAAGAATTGGCTTAAGGACAGAAAACAGCGAGTTGTGTTAAATGGCTGTTTTTCAGACTGGAGGATGGTAGACAGTGGTGTTCCAAGGGTCAGTGCTGGGGCCACCGCTTTTTTTGAAGTATATAAATGACCTGGATATTGAAATACAGAGTAGAATTTCTAAATTTGCTGATGACACCAAACTTGGGGGTGTGGCAAACAGTGAGGATGATACCAATCGACTGCAACAGGACATAGAAAGGCTAGCAGAATGGGCAGACAAGTGGCAGATGGGATTTAATACAGAGAAGTGTGAGGTGATGCATTTTGGCAGAAGGAACAGGGAGAGGCAATATACACTTAATGGCACAGTTTTAAAGAGTGTGCAGGGACAGAGGGACCTGGGAGTTAATGTGCATAGGTCCCTGAAGGTGGCGGGACATATTGAGAGAGTGGTTAGCAAAGCATATGGGATCTTGGGCTTCATAAATAGAGGTATTGAGTACAAAAGTAGAGAAGTTATGCTGAACCTTTATAAAGTGCTGGTTAGCCCACAACTGGAGTATTGTGTCCAGTTCTGGTCACCACACTTTAGGAAGGATGTGAAGGCCCTTGAGAGGGTGCAGAGGAGATTTACCAGAATGGTTCCGGGGATGGGGGATCTTAGCTACAAGGACAGGTTGGAGAAGCTGGATTTGTTTTCATTAGAGCAAAGGAGGGTGAGGGGTGATTTGATCGAGGTGTACAAGATTATGATGGGTTTGGATAGGCTAGACGGGGAAAGGCTGCTCCCACCAGTTGATGGTACAGGAACTAGGGGACACAGATTTGGCAAGAGATACAGGGGGAATATGAGGAAAGTTTTTTACGCACTGATTGGTGAGGACCTTGAACTTGCTGCCGATGGACGTGGTGGAAGCGGAGACACTCAATGTTTTCAAGGGGAGACTGGATAGGCACTTGAGGGAAATAAACTTGCAGGGCTCCGGGGATAGAGCGGGGGAATGGGACTGACTGGATTGCTCTACAGAGAGCCGGCACGGACTCGATGACCGCCTTCTTGTGCCGTTATGACTATGACTTCATGACAGTTGCTGGAAGCACCTGTTTCCTCTCAGTTGTTAGCAGAGTGCGTGGCTGTAAGAAATAGTGGAACCCACCTGACCGGACTCTCTTTGTAGGACACCACGCTTCCAGCAACAGATCCCCCACTGCTGCTTGAGGCATCATCGTCATCTTGATAATAACCGCTTGTTGCAAGACGCGAGCTACGCCGCGACATTCTCGATGAGTTCTGATACTCTCACACTGAGGGACGGTAACGCAAACTGAAATCGAAAGAGAAACAGAATCCATTAATACTCACATCTCCAGCTAGAGAGACAATAAACACGATGCGTACAGGAACTGTTTAACACCCAGTGTACAGGTGTGTCACTTTAAAAAAAACTAGCTACAGTACTAGTGGGTGCGGGGGCCCCGCCACTGCCCAACGCCGGGGGCCCCGCCACTGCCCAACGCCGGGGGCCCCGCCACTGCCCAACGCCGGGGGCCCCGCCACTGCCCAACGCCGGGGGCCCCGCCACTGCCCAACGCCGGGGGCCCCGCCACTGCCCAACGCCGGGGGCCCCGCCACTGCCCAACGCCGGGGGCCCCGCCACTGCCCAACGCCGGGGCCCGGGGCCCCGCCACTGCCCAACGAGATGCCTACGGCTGTACTGCATACGGTGCTCCCAGTATCAGCTATGTCTCAGAAGCAGGACAAATACAGAGCCACTGTTCAGCAATGGAACGATTCATATTAAACAATCCCAATTACAGAGCGGCTCATGGTTCAGTATTTCACTCCCTCAGCCTCGGAGTGACAGTCCCAAGTGGTTCCACCATTCCTCCAATCACATGTGCAGGTTGAGCAATAGAGAAAAAGAGAATGGCAGAACTACAGGAAAAGTCTTTGCATCAGAGAGAGCACCGACCACACCAGCAGCTGCTGGAGAAACTGCACCTTCAGAGAGAGCACCGACCACAACACCAGCAGCTGCTGGAGAAACTGCACCTTCAGAGAGAGCACCGACCACAACACCAGCAGCTGCTGGAGAAACTGCACCTTCAGAGAGAGCACCGACCACCACACTAGCAGCTGCTGGAGTAACTGCACCTTCAGAGAGAGCACCGACCACAACACCAGCAGCTGCTGGAGAAACTGCACCTTCAGAGAGAGCACCGACCACCACACTAGCAGCTGCTGGAGTAACTGCACCTTCAGAGAGAGCACCGACCACAACACCAGCAGCTGCTGGAGAAACTGCACCTTCAGAGAGAGCACCGACCACAACACCAGCAGCTGCTGGAGTAACTGCACCTTCAGAGAGAGCACCGACCACAACACCAGCAGCTGCTGGAGTAACTTCACCAGCTGCTGGAGTAACTTCACCATCAGAGAGCACCGACCACAACACCAGCAGCTGCTGGAGAAATTTCACCAGAGAGAGCACCGACCACCACACCAGCAGTTGCTGGAGTAACTGCAGCAGAGAGAGCACCGACCACAACCTACCTGATAAAGTCCAAGAAATATTCTTGTTTCTCTTCTCCAAACTCTTTGCCGTGTGTGAATTCCCTCTCGGATACCTGAAACCGGAGGCAAGCTGGGAAATTGCTCCTGGCCAACAGAACATCACCCGAGGGGAGCGAGACTCCTTTCAGTGGCCTGAATGGCTCCAACCACCGATCAGCTCCTCTCCCTCAAATGACATTGCTCGGAGCATCAGGTTCTCCAGTGTCCCACCCTCTCTCTACTGACCCTAACCCTCAGTCCCACCCTCTCTCTGTACTGACCCGAACCCTCAGTCCCTGTCCCTCTCTCTGTACTGACCCTAACCCTCAGTCCCTGTCCCTCTCTCTGTACTGACCCTAACCCGCAGTCCCACCCTCTCTGTACTGACCCTAACCCTCAGTCCCTGTCCCTCTCTCTGTACTGACCCTAACCCTCAGTCCCTGTCCCTCTCTCTGTACTGACCCGAACCCTCAGTCCCTGTCCCTCTCTCTGTACTGACCCTAACCCTCAGTCCCTGTCCCTCTCTCTGTACTGACCCTAACCCTCAGTCCCTGTCCCTCTCTCTGTACTGACCCTAACCCTCAGTCCCTGTCCCTCTCTCTGTACTGACCCTAACCCTCAGTCCCTGTCCCTCTCTCTGTACTGACCCTAACCCCCAGTCCCTGTCCCTCTCTCTGTACTGACCCCAACCCTCAGTCCCTGTCTCTGTACTGACCCGAACCCTCAGTCCCACCCTCTCTCTGTACTGACCCGAACCCTCAGTCCCTAACCCTCAGTCCCTGTCCCTCTCTCTGTACTGACCCGAACCCTCAGTCCCACCCTCGCTCTGTACTGACCCTAACCCTCAGTCCCACCCTCTCTCTGTACTGACCCTAACCCCCGTCCCTGTCCCTCTCTCTGTACTGACCCTGACCCTCAGTCCCTGTCCCTCTCTGTACTGACCCTGACCCTCAGTCCCTGTCCCTCTCTCTGTACTGACCCTAACCCCCAGTCCCTGTCCCTCTCTCTGTACTGACCCTAACCCTCAGTCCCTGTCTCTGTACTGACCCGAACCCTCAGTCCCACCCTCTCTCTGTACTGACCCGAACCCTCAGTCCCTAACCCTCAGTCCCTGTCCCTCTCTCTGTACTGACCCGAACCCTCAGTCCCACCCTCGCTCTGTACTGACCCTAACCCTCAGTCCCACCCTCTCTCTGTACTGACCCTAACCCCCGTCCCTGTCCCTCTCTCTGTACTGACCCTGACCCTCAGTCCCTGTCCCTCTCTCTGTACTGACCCTGACCCTCAGTCCCTGTCCCTCTCTCTGTACTGACCCTAACCCTCAGTCCCTGTCCCTCTCTCTGTACTGACCCGAACCCTCAGTCCCTGGCCCTCTCTCTGTACTGACCCTGACCCTCAGTCCCTGTCCCTCTCTCTGTACTGACCCTGACCCCCAGTCCCACCCTCTCTCTGTACTGACCCTGACCCTCAGTCCCTGTCCCTCTCTCTGTACTGACCCTAACCCTCAGTCCCACCCTCTCTGTACTGACCCTCACCCTCAGTCCCTGTCCCTCTCTCTGTACTGACCCTAACCCTCAGTCCCACCCTCTCTCTGTACTGACCCTAACCCTCAGTCCCTGTCCCTCTCTCTGTACTGACCCTAACCCTCAGTCCCTGTCCCTCTCTCTGTACTGACCCTAACCCTCAGTCCCTGTCTCTCTCTCTGTACTGACCCTAACCCTCAGTCCCTGTCCCTCTCTCTGTACTGACCCTAACCCTCAGTCCCACCCTCTCTGTACTGACCATAACCCTCAGTCCCTGTCCCTCTCTCTGTACTGACCCTAACCCTCAGTCCCTGTCCCTCTCTCTGTACTGACCCTAACCCTCAGTCCCACCCTCTCTCTGTACTGACCCTAGCCCTCAGTCCCTGTCCCTCTCTCTGTACTGACCCTAACCCTCAGTCCCTGTCCCTCTCTCTGTACTGACCCTAACCCCCAGTCCCTGTCTCTCTCTCTGTACTGACCCTAACCCTCAGTCCCTGTCCCTCTCTCTGTACTGACCCTAACCCTCAGTCCCACCCTCTCTCTGTACTGACCCTAACCCTCAGTCCCTGTCCCTCTCTCTGGACTGACCCTAACCCTCAGTCCCACCCTCTCTCTGTACTGACCCTAACCCTCAGTCCCTGTCCCTCTCTCTGTACTGACCCTAACCCCCAGTCCCTGTCCCTCTCTCTGTACTGACCCTAACCCTCAGTCCCTGTCCCTCTCTCTGTACTGACCCTAACCCTCAGTCCCACCCTCTCTCTGTACTGACCCTAACCCTCAGTCCCTGTCCCTCTCTCTGTACTGACCCTAACCCTCAGTCCCTGTCCCTCTCTCTGTACTGACCCGAACCCTCAGTCCCTGTCCCTCTCTCTGTACTGACCCTAACCCTCAGTCCCTGTCCCTCTCTCTGTACTGACCCTAACCCTCAGTCCCTGTCCCTCTCTCTGTACTGACCCTAATCCTCAGTCCCTGTCCCTCTCTCTGTACTGACCCTAACCCTCAGTCCCTGTCCCTCTCTCTGTACTGACCCTAACCCTCAGTCCCACCCTCTCTCTGTACTGACCCTAACCCTCAGTCCCACCCTCTCTGTACTGACCCTAACCCTCAGTCCCTGTCCCTCTCTCTGTACTGACCCTGACCCTCAGTCCCTGTCCCTCTCTCTGTACTGACCCGAACCCCCAGTCCCACCCTCTCTCTGTACTGACCCTAACCCTCAGTCCCACCCTCTCTCTGTACTGACCCTGACCCTCAGTCCCACCCTCTCTCTGTACTGACCCTAACCCTCAGTCCCTGTCCCTCTCTCTGTACTGACCCTAACCCTCAGTCCCTGTCCCCCTCTCTGTACTGACCCGAACCCTCAGTCCCTGTCCCTCTCTCTGTACTGACCCTAACCCTCAGTCCCACCCTCTCTCTGTACTGACCCTAACCCTCAGTCCCTGTCCCTCTCTCTGTACTGACCCGAATCCTCAGTCCCTGTCCCTCTCTCTGTACTGACCCTAACCCCCAGTCCCTGTCCCTCTCGCTGTACTGACCCTAACCCTCTCTCTGTACTGACCCTCACCCTCAGTCCCACCCTCTCTCTGTACTGACCCGAACCCTCAGTCCCACCCTCTCTCTGTACTGACCCTAACCCTCAGTCCCTGTCCCTCTCTCTGTACTGACCCTAACCCTCAGTCCCTGTCCCTCTCTCTGTACTGACCCTAACCCTCAGTCCCTGTCCCTCTCTCTGTACTGACCCTAACCCTCAGTCCCACCCTCTCTCTGTACTGACCCTAACCCTCAGTCCCTGTCCCTCTCTCTGTACTGACCCTAACCCCCAGTCCCTGTCCCTCTCTCTGTACTGACCCTAACCCTCAGTCCCTGTCCCTCTCTCTGTACTGACCCTAACCCCCAGTCCCTGTCCCTCTCTCTGTACTGACCCTAACCCTCAGTCCCACCCTCTCTCTGTACTGACCCTCACCCTCAGTCCCTGTCCCTCTCTCTGTACTGACCCGAACACTCAGTCCCTGTCCCTCTCTCTGTACTGACCCTAACCCTCAGTCCCACCCTCTCTCTGTACTGACCCTAACCCTCAGTCCCACCCTCTCTCTGTACTGACCCTAACCCTCAGTCCCTGTCCCTCTCTCTGTACTGACCCTAACCCCCAGTCCCTGTCCCTCTCTCTGTACTGACCCTAACCCTCAGTCCCTGTCCCTCTCTCTGTACTGACCCTAACCCTCAGTCCCACCCTCTCTCTGTACTGACCCTAACCCTCAGTCCCTGTCCCTCTCTCTGCACTGACCCTAACCCTCAGTCCCTGTCCCTCTCTCTGTACTGACCCGAACCCTCAGTCCCTGTCCCTCTCTCTGTACTGACCCTAACCCTCAGTCCCTGTCCCTCTCTCTGTACTGACCCTAACCCTCAGTCCCTGTCCCTCTCTCTGTACTGACCCTAACCCTCAGTCCCTGTCCCTCTCTCTGTACTGACCCTAACCCTCAGTCCCTGTCCCTCTCTCTGTACTGACCCTAACCCTCAGTCCCACCCTCTCTCTGTACTGACCCTGACCCTCAGTCCCACCCTCTCTCTGTACTGACCCTAACCCTCAGTCCCTGTCCCTCTCTCTGTACTGACCCTAACCCTCAGTCCCTGTCCCTCTCTGTACTGACCCTAACCCTCAGTCCCTGTCCCTCTCTCTGTACTGACCCAAACCCTCAGTCCCTGTCCCTCTCTCTGTACTGACCCTAACCCTCAGTCCCTGTCCCTCTCTCTGTACTGACCCTAACCCTCAGTCCCTGTCCCTCTCTCTGTACTGACCCAAACCCTCAGTCCCTGTCCTTCTCTCTGTACTGACCCAAACCCTCAGTCCCACCCTCTCTCTGTACTGACCCAAACCCTCAGTCCCTGTCCTTCTCTCTGTACTGACCCAAACCCTCAGTCCCTGTCCCTCTCTCTGTACTGACCCAAACCCTCAGTCCCTGTCCTTCTCTCTGTACTGACCCAAACCCTCAGTCCCTGTCCCCCGCTCTGTACTGACCCAAACCCTCAGTCCCTGTCCTTCTCTCTGTACTGACCCAAACCCTCAGTCCCTGTCCCTCTCTCTGTACTGACCCAAACCCTCAGTCCCTGTCCTTCTCTCTGTACTGACCCGAACCCTCAGTCCCTGTCCCTCTCTCTGTACTGACCCTAACCCTCAGTCCCTGTCCCTCTCTCTGTACTGACCCTAACCCTCAGTCCCACCCTCTCTCTGTACTGACCCTAACCCTCAGTCCCACCCTCTCTCTGGACTGACCCTAACCCTCAGTCCCTGTCCCTCTCTCTGTACTGACCCTAACCCTCAGTCCCACCCTCTCTCTGTACTGACCCTAACCCTCAGTCCCTGTCCCTCTCTCTGTACTGACCCTAACCCTCAGTCCCTGTCCCTCTCTCTGTACTGACCCTAACCCTCAGTCCCTGTCCCTCTCTCTGTACTGACCCTAACCCTCAGTCCCACCCTCTCTCTGTACTGACCCTAACCCTCAGTCCCACCCTCTCTCTGTACTGACCCTAACCCTCAGTCCCTGTCCCTCTCTCTGTACTGACCCTAACCCTCAGTCCCACCCTCTCTCTGTACTGACCCTAACCCTCAGTCCCTGTCCCTCTCTCTGTACTGACCCTAACCCTCAGTCCCTCTCTCTGTACTGACCCTAACCCTCAGTCCCTGTCCCTCTCTCTGTACTGACCCTAACCCCCAGTCCCTCTCTCTGTACTGACCCTAACCCCCAGTCCCTGTCCCTCTCTCTGTACTGACCCTCACCCTCAGTCCCTGTCCCTCTCTCTGTACTGACCCGAACCCTCAGTCCCTGTCCCTCTCTCTGTACTGACCCGAACCCTCAGTCCCACCCTCTCTCTGTACTGACCCTAACCCTCAGTCCCTGTCCCTCTCTCTGTACTGACCCTAACCCTCAGTCCCTGACCCTCTCTCTGTACTGACCCTAACCCTCAGTCCCACCCTCTCTCTGTACTGACCCTAACCCTCAGTCCCTGTCCCTCTCTCTGTACTGACCCTGACCCTCAGTCCCTGTCCCTCTCTCTGTACTGACCCTAACCCTCAGTCCCTGTCCCCCTCTCTGTACTGACCCTAACCCTCAGTCCCTGTCCCTCTCTCTGTACTGACCCTGACCCTCAGTCCCTGTCCCTCTCTCTGTACTGACCCTAACCCTCAGTCCCTGTCCCTCTCTCTGTACTGACCCTAACCCTCAGTCCCTGTCCCTCTCTCTGTACTGACCCTAACCCTCAGTCCCTGTCCCTCTCTCTGTACTGACCCTAACCCTCAGTCCCACCCTCTCTCTGTACTGACCCGAACCCTCAGTCCCTGTCCCTCTCTCTGTACTGACCCTAACCCTCAGTCCCTGTCCCTCTCTCTGTACTGACCCGAACCCTCAGTCCCACCCTCGCTCTGTACTGACCCTAACCCTCAGTCCCACCCTCTCTCTGTACTGACCCTAACCCTCAGTCCCTGTCCCTCTCTCTGTACTGACCCTAACCCTCAGTCCCTGTCCCTCTCTCTGTACTGACCCTAACCCCCAGTCCCTGTCCCTCTCTCTGTACTGACCCTGACCCTCAGTCCCTGTCCCTCTCTCTGTACTGACCCTGACCCTCAGTCCCTGTCCCTCTCTCTGTACTGACCCTAACCCTCAGTCCCTGTCCCTCTCTCTGTACTGACCCTAACCCTCAGTCCCTGTCCCTCTCTCTGTACTGACCCTAACCCTCAGTCCCACCCTCTCTCTGTACTGACCCTAACCCTCAGTCCCTGTCCCTCTCTCTGTACTGACCCTAACCCCCAGTCCCTGTCCCTCTCTCTGTACTGACCCTAACCCTCAGTCCCTGTCCCTCTCTCTGTACTGACCCTAACCCCCAGTCCCTGTCCCTCTCTCTGTACTGACCCTAACCCTCAGTCCCACCCTCTCTGTACTGACCCTCACCCTCAGTCCCTGTCCCTCTCTCTGTACTGACCCGAACACTCAGTCCCTGTCCCTCTCTCTGTACTGACCCTAACCCTCAGTCCCACCCTCTCTCTGTACTGACCCTAACCCTCAGTCCCTGTCCCTCTCTCTGTACTGACCCTAACCCCCAGTCCCTGTCCCTCTCTCTGTACTGACCCTAACCCCCAGTCCCTCTCTCTGTACTGACCCTAACCCTCAGTCCCACCCTCTCTCTGTACTGACCCTAACCCTCAGTCCCTGTCCCTCTCTCTGCACTGACCCTAACCCTCAGTCCCTGTCCCTCTCTCTGCACTGACCCTAACCCTCAGTCCCTGTCCCTCTCTCTGTACTGACCCTAACCCTCAGTCCCTGTCCCTCTCTGTACTGACCCTAACCCTCAGTCCCTGTCCCTCTCTCTGTACTGACCCTAACCCTCAGTCCCTGTCCCTCTCTCTGTACTGACCCTAACCCTCAGTCCCTGTCCCTCTCTCTGTACTGACCCTAACCCTCAGTCCCTGTCCCTCTCTCTGTACTGACCCTAACCCTCAGTCCCACCCTCTCTCTGTACTGACCCTGACCCTCAGTCCCACCCTCTCTCTGTACTGACCCTAACCCTCAGTCCCTGTCCCTCTCTCTGTACTGACCCTAACCCTCAGTCCCTGTCCCTCTCTGTACTGACCCTAACCCTCAGTCCCTGTCCCTCTCTCTGTACTGACCCAAACCCTCAGTCCCTGTCCCTCTCTCTGTACTGACCCTAACCCTCAGTCCCTGTCCCTCTCTCTGTACTGACCCTAACCCTCAGTCCCTGTCCCTCTCTCTGTACTGACCCAAACCCTCAGTCCCTGTCCTTCTCTCTGTACTGACCCAAACCCTCAGTCCCACCCTCTCTCTGTGCTGACCCAAACCCTCAGTCCCTGTCCTTCTCTCTGTACTGACCCAAACCCTCAGTCCCTGTCCCTCTCTCTGTACTGACCCAAACCCTCAGTCCCTGTCCTTCTCTCTGTACTGACCCAAACCCTCAGTCCCTGTCCCCCGCTCTGTACTGACCCAAACCCTCAGTCCCTGTCCTTCTCTCTGTACTGACCCAAACCCTCAGTCCCTGTCCCTCTCTCTGTACTGACCCAAACCCTCAGTCCCTGTCCTTCTCTCTGTACTGACCCGAACCCTCAGTCCCTGTCCCTCTCTCTGTACTGACCCTAACCCTCAGTCCCTGTCCCTCTCTCTGTACTGACCCTAACCCTCAGTCCCACCCTCTCTCTGTACTGACCCTAACCCTCAGTCCCACCCTCTCTCTGTACTGACCCTAACCCTCAGTCCCTGTCCCTCTCTCTGTACTGACCCTAACCCCCAGTCCCTGTCCCTCTCTCTGTACTGACCCTAACCCCCAGTCCCTCTCTCTGTACTGACCCTAACCCTCAGTCCCACCCTCTCTCTGTACTGACCCTAACCCTCAGTCCCTGTCCCTCTCTCTGCACTGACCCTAACCCTCAGTCCCTGTCCCTCTCTCTGTACTGACCCGAACCCTCAGTCCCTGTCCCTCTCTCTGTACTGACCCTAACCCTCAGTCCCTGTCCCTCTCTCTGTACTGACCCTAACCCTCAGTCCCTGTCCCTCTCTCTGTACTGACCCTAACCCTCAGTCCCTGTCCCTCTCTCTGTACTGACCCTAACCCTCAGTCCCTGTCCCTCTCTCTGTACTGACCCTAACCCTCAGTCCCACCCTCTCTCTGTACTGACCCTGACCCTCAGTCCCACCCTCTCTCTGTACTGACCCTAACCCTCAGTCCCTGTCCCTCTCTCTGTACTGACCCTAACCCTCAGTCCCTGTCCCTCTCTGTACTGACCCTAACCCTCAGTCCCTGTCCCTCTCTCTGTACTGACCCAAACCCTCAGTCCCTGTCCCTCTCTCTGTACTGACCCTAACCCTCAGTCCCTGTCCCTCTCTCTGTACTGACCCTAACCCTCAGTCCCTGTCCCTCTCTCTGTACTGACCCAAACCCTCAGTCCCTGTCCTTCTCTCTGTACTGACCCAAACCCTCAGTCCCACCCTCTCTCTGTACTGACCCAAACCCTCAGTCCCTGTCCTTCTCTCTGTACTGACCCAAACCCTCAGTCCCTGTCCCTCTCTCTGTACTGACCCAAACCCTCAGTCCCTGTCCTTCTCTCTGTACTGACCCAAACCCTCAGTCCCTGTCCCCCGCTCTGTACTGACCCAAACCCTCAGTCCCTGTCCTTCTCTCTGTACTGACCCAAACCCTCAGTCCCTGTCCCTCTCTCTGTACTGACCCAAACCCTCAGTCCCTGTCCTTCTCTCTGTACTGACCCGAACCCTCAGTCCCTGTCCCTCTCTCTGTACTGACCCTAACCCTCAGTCCCTGTCCCTCTCTCTGTACTGACCCTAACCCTCAGTCCCACCCTCTCTCTGTACTGACCCTAACCCTCAGTCCCACCCTCTCTCTGTACTGACCCTAACCCTCAGTCCCTGTCCCTCTCTCTGTACTGACCCTAACCCTCAGTCCCACCCTCTCTCTGTACTGACCCTAACCCTCAGTCCCTGTCCCTCTCTCTGTACTGACCCTAACCCTCAGTCCCTGTCCCTCTCTCTGTACTGACCCTAACCCTCAGTCCCTGTCCCTCTCTCTGTACTGACCCTAACCCTCAGTCCCTGTCCCTCTCTCTGTACTGACCCTAACCCTCAGTCCGTCCCTCTCTCTGTACTGACCCTAACCCTCAGTCCCTCTCTCTGTACTGACCCTAACCCTCAGTCCCTGTCCCTCTCTCTGTACTGACCCTAACCCCCAGTCCCTCTCTCTGTACTGACCCTAACCCCCAGTCCCTGTCCCTCTCTCTGTACTGACCCTCACCCTCAGTCCCTGTCCCTCTCTCTGTACTGACCCGAACCCTCAGTCCCTGTCCCTCTCTCTGTACTGACCCGAACCCTCAGTCCCACCCTCTCTCTGTACTGACCCTAACCCTCAGTCCCTGTCCCTCTCTCTGTACTGACCCTAACCCTCAGTCCCTGACCCTCTCTCTGTACTGACCCTAACCCTCAGTCCCACCCTCTCTCTGTACTGACCCTAACCCTCAGTCCCTGTCCCTCTCTCTGTACTGACCCTGACCCTCAGTCCCTGTCCCTCTCTCTGTACTGACCCTAACCCTCAGTCCCTGTCCCCCTCTCTGTACTGACCCTAACCCTCAGTCCCTGTCCCTGTCCCTCTCTCTGTACTGACCCTAACCCTCAGTCCCACCCTCTCTCTGTACTGACCCTAACCCTCAGTCCCACCCTCTCTCTGTACTGACCCTAACCCTCAGTCCCTGTCCCTCTCTCTGTACTGACCCTAACCCTCAGTCCCTGTCCCTCTCTCTGTACTGACCCTAACCCTCAGTCCCTGTCCCTCTCTCTGTACTGACCCTAACCCTCAGTCCCTGTCCCTCTCTCTGTACTGACCCTAACCCCCAGTCCCTGTCCCTCTCTCTGTACTGACCCAAACCCTCAGTCCCTGTCCCTCTCTCTGTACTGACCCTAACCCTCAGTCCCTGTCCCTCTCTCTGTACTGACCCTAACCCTCAGTCCCTGTCCCTCTCTCTGTACTGACCCTAACCCTCAGTCCCTGTCCCTCTCTCTGTACTGACCCTAACCCTCAGTCCCACCCTCTCTCTGTACTGACCCGAACCCTCAGTCCCTGTCCCTCTCTCTGTACTGACCCTAACCCTCAGTCCCTGTCCCTCTCTCTGTACTGACCCGAACCCTCAGTCCCACCCTCGCTCTGTACTGACCCTAACCCTCAGTCCCACCCTCTCTCTGTACTGACCCTAACCCTCAGTCCCTGTCCCTCTCTCTGCACTGACCCTGACCCTCAGTCCCTGTCCCTCTCTCTGTACTGACCCTGACCCTCAGTCCCTGTCCCTCTCTCTGTACTGACCCTAACCCTCAGTCCCTGTCCCTCTCTCTGTACTGACCCTGACCCTCAGTCCCTGTCCCTCTCTCTGTACTGACCCTAACCCTCAGTCCCTGTCCCTCTCTCTGTACTGACCCTAACCCTCAGTCCCTGTCCCTCTCTCTGTACTGACCCTAACCCTCAGTCCCTGTCCCTGTCCCTCTCTCTGTACTGACCCTAACCCTCAGTCCCACCCTCTCTCTGTACTGACCCGAACCCTCAGTCCCTGTCCCTCTCTCTGTACTGACCCTAACCCTCAGTCCCTGTCCCTCTCTCTGTACTGACCCGAACCCTCAGTCCCACCCTCGCTCTGTACTGACCCTAACCCTCAGTCCCACCCTCTCTCTGTACTGACCCTAACCCTCAGTCCCTGTCCCTCTCTCTGTACTGACCCTAACCCCCAGTCCCTGTCCCTCTCTCTGTACTGACCCTGACCCTCAGTCCCTGTCCCTCTCTCTGTACTGACCCTGACCCTCAGTCCCTGTCCCTCTCTCTGTACTGACCCTAACCCTCAGTCCCTGTCCCTCTCTCTGTACTGACCCTAACCCTCAGTCCCTGTCCCTCTCTCTGTACTGACCCTAACCCTCAGTCCCACCCTCTCTCTGTACTGACCCTAACCCTCAGTCCCTGTCCCTCTCTCTGTACTGACCCTAACCCCCAGTCCCTGTCCCTCTCTCTGTACTGACCCTAACCCTCAGTCCCTGTCCCTCTCTCTGTACTGACCCTAACCCCCAGTCCCTGTCCCTCTCTCTGTACTGACCCTAACCCTCAGTCCCACCCTCTCTCTGTACTGACCCTCACCCTCAGTCCCTGTCCCTCTCTCTGTACTGACCCGAACACTCAGTCCCTGTCCCTCTCTCTGTACTGACCCTAACCCTCAGTCCCACCCTCTCTCTGTACTGACCCTAACCCTCAGTCCCACCCTCTCTCTGTACTGACCCTAACCCTCAGTCCCTGTCCCTCTCTCTGTACTGACCCTAACCCCCAGTCCCTGTCCCTCTCTCTGTACTGACCCTAACCCCCAGTCCCTCTCTCTGTACTGACCCTAACCCTCAGTCCCACCCTCTCTCTGTACTGACCCTAACCCTCAGTCCCTGTCCCTCTCTCTGCACTGACCCTAACCCTCAGTCCCTGTCCCTCTCTCTGTACTGACCCGAACCCTCAGTCCCTGTCCCTCTCTGTACTGACCCTAACCCTCAGTCCCTGTCCCTCTCTCTGTACTGACCCTAACCCTCAGTCCCTGTCCCTCTCTCTGTACTGACCCTAACCCTCAGTCCCTGTCCCTCTCTCTGTACTGACCCTAACCCTCAGTCCCTGTCCCTCTCTCTGTACTGACCCTAACCCTCAGTCCCACCCTCTCTCTGTACTGACCCTGACCCTCAGTCCCACCCTCTCTCTGTACTGACCCTAACCCTCAGTCCCTGTCCCTCTCTCTGTACTGACCCTAACCCTCAGTCCCTGTCCCTCTCTGTACTGACCCTAACCCTCAGTCCCTGTCCCTCTCTCTGTACTGACCCAAACCCTCAGTCCCTGTCCCTCTCTCTGTACTGACCCTAACCCTCAGTCCCTGTCCCTCTCTCTGTACTGACCCTAACCCTCAGTCCCTGTCCCTCTCTCTGTACTGACCCAAACCCTCAGTCCCTGTCCTTCTCTCTGTACTGACCCAAACCCTCAGTCCCACCCTCTCTCTGTACTGACCCAAACCCTCAGTCCCTGTCCTTCTCTCTGTACTGACCCAAACCCTCAGTCCCTGTCCCTCTCTCTGTACTGACCCAAACCCTCAGTCCCTGTCCTTCTCTCTGTACTGACCCAAACCCTCAGTCCCTGTCCCCCGCTCTGTACTGACCCAAACCCTCAGTCCCTGTCCTTCTCTCTGTACTGACCCAAACCCTCAGTCCCTGTCCCTCTCTCTGTACTGACCCAAACCCTCAGTCCCTGTCCTTCTCTCTGTACTGACCCGAACCCTCAGTCCCTGTCCCTCTCTCTGTACTGACCCTAACCCTCAGTCCCTGTCCCTCTCTCTGTACTGACCCTAACCCTCAGTCCCACCCTCTCTCTGTACTGACCCTAACCCTCAGTCCCACCCTCTCTCTGTACTGACCCTAACCCTCAGTCCCTGTCCCTCTCTCTGTACTGACCCTAACCCTCAGTCCCACCCTCTCTCTGTACTGACCCTAACCCTCAGTCCCTGTCCCTCTCTCTGTACTGACCCTAACCCTCAGTCCCTGTCCCTCTCTCTGTACTGACCCTAACCCTCAGTCCCTGTCCCTCTCTCTGTACTGACCCTAACCCTCAGTCCCTGTCCCTCTCTCTGTACTGACCCTAACCCTCAGTCCCTGTCCCTCTCTCTGTACTGACCCTAACCCTCAGTCCCTCTCTCTGTACTGACCCTAACCCTCAGTCCCTGTCCCTCTCTCTGTACTGACCCTCACCCTCAGTCCCTGTCCCTCTCTCTGTACTGACCCTAACCCCCAGTCCCTCTCTCTGTACTGACCCTAACCCCCAGTCCCTGTCCCTCTCTCTGTACTGACCCTCACCCTCAGTCCCTGTCCCTCTCTCTGTACTGACCCGAACCCTCAGTCCCTGTCCCTCTCTCTGTACTGACCCGAACCCTCAGTCCCACCCTCTCTCTGTACTGACCCTAACCCTCAGTCCCACCCTCTCTCTGTACTGACCCTAACCCTCAGTCCCTGTCCCTCTCTCTGTACTGACCCTGACCCTCAGTCCCTGTCCCTCTCTCTGTACTGACCCTAACCCTCAGTCCCTGTCCCCCTCTCTGTACTGACCCTAACCCTCAGTCCCTGTCCCTGTCCCTCTCTCTGTACTGACCCTAACCCTCAGTCCCACCCTCTCTCTGTACTGACCCTAACCCTCAGTCCCACCCTCTCTCTGTACTGACCCTAACCCTCAGTCCCTGTCCCTCTCTCTGTACTGACCCTAACCCCCAGTCCCACCCTCTCTCTGTACTGACCCTAACCCTCAGTCCCTGTCCCTCTCTCTGTACTGACCCTAACCCTCAGTCCCTGTCCCTCTCTCTGTACTGACCCTAACCCTCAGTCCCTGTCCCTCTCTCTGTACTGACCCTAACCCCCAGTCCCTGTCCCTCTCTCTGTACTGACCCAAACCCTCAGTCCCTGTCCCTCTCTCTGTACTGACCCTAACCCTCAGTCCCTGTCCCTCTCTCTGTACTGACCCTAACCCTCAGTCCCTGTCCCTCTCTCTGTACTGACCCTAACCCTCAGTCCCTGTCCCTCTCTCTGTACTGACCCTAACCCTCAGTCCCACCCTCTCTCTGTACTGACCCGAACCCTCAGTCCCTGTCCCTCTCTCTGTACTGACCCTAACCCTCAGTCCCTGTCCCTCTCTCTGTACTGACCCGAACCCTCAGTCCCACCCTCGCTCTGTACTGACCCTAACCCTCAGTCCCACCCTCTCTCTGTACTGACCCTAACCCTCAGTCCCTGTCCCTCTCTCTGTACTGACCCTGACCCTCAGTCCCTGTCCCTCTCTCTGTACTGACCCTGACCCTCAGTCCCTGTCCCTCTCTCTGTACTGACCCTAACCCTCAGTCCCTGTCCCTCTCTCTGTACTGACCCTGACCCTCAGTCCCTGTCCCTCTCTCTGTACTGACCCTAACCCTCAGTCCCTGTCCCTCTCTCTGTACTGACCCTAACCCTCAGTCCCTGTCCCTCTCTCTGTACTGACCCTAACCCTCAGTCCCTGTCCCTCTCTCTGTACTGACCCTAACCCTCAGTCCCACCCTCTCTCTGTACTGACCCGAACCCTCAGTCCCTGTCCCTCTCTCTGTACTGACCCTAACCCTCAGTCCCTGTCCCTCTCTCTGTACTGACCCGAACCCTCAGTCCCACCCTCGCTCTGTACTGACCCTAACCCTCAGTCCCACCCTCTCTCTGTACTGACCCTAACCCTCAGTCCCTGTCCCTCTCTCTGTACTGACCCTAACCCCCAGTCCCTGTCCCTCTCTCTGTACTGACCCTGACCCTCAGTCCCTGTCCCTCTCTCTGTACTGACCCTGACCCTCAGTCCCTGTCCCTCTCTCTGTACTGACCCTAACCCTCAGTCCCTGTCCCTCTCTCTGTACTGACCCTGACCCTCAGTCCCTGTCCCTCTCTCTGTACTGACCCTAACCCTCAGTCCCTGTCCCTCTCTCTGTACTGACCCTAACCCTCAGTCCCTGTCCCTCTCTCTGTACTGACCCTAACCCTCAGTCCCTGTCCCTCTCTCTGTACTGACCCTAACCCTCAGTCCCTGTCCCTCTCTCTGTACTGACCCTAACCCTCAGTCCCACCCTCTCTCTGTACTGACCCTAACCCTCAGTCCCACCCTCTCTCTGTACTGACCCTAACCCTCAGTCCCTGTCCCTCTCTCTGTACTGACCCTAACCCTCAGTCCCACCCTCTCTCTGTACTGACCCTAACCCTCAGTCCCTGTCCCTCTCTCTGTACTGACCCTAACCCTCAGTCCCTGTCCCTCTCTCTGTACTGACCCTAACCCTCAGTCCCTGTCCCTCTCTCTGTACTGACCCTAACCCTCAGTCCCTGTCCCTCTCTCTGTACTGACCCTAACCCTCAGTCCCTCTCTCTGTACTGACCCTAACCCTCAGTCCCTGTCCCTCTCTCTGTACTGACCCTCACCCTCAGTCCCTGTCCCTCTCTCTGTACTGACCCTAACCCCCAGTCCCTCTCTCTGTACTGACCCTAACCCCCAGTCCCTGTCCCTCTCTCTGTACTGACCCTCACCCTCAGTCCCTGTCCCTCTCTCTGTACTGACCCGAACCCTCAGTCCCTGTCCCTCTCTCTGTACTGACCCGAACCCTCAGTCCCACCCTCTCTCTGTACTGACCCTAACCCTCAGTCCCACCCTCTCTCTGTACTGACCCTAACCCTCAGTCCCTGTCCCTCTCTCTGTACTGACCCTGACCCTCAGTCCCTGTCCCTCTCTCTGTACTGACCCTAACCCTCAGTCCCTGTCCCCCTCTCTGTACTGACCCTAACCCTCAGTCCCTGTCCCTGTCCCTCTCTCTGTACTGACCCTAACCCTCAGTCCCACCCTCTCTCTGTACTGACCCGAACCGTCAGTCCCTGTCCCTCTCTCTGTACTGACCCTGACCCTCAGTCCCTGTCCCTCTCTCTGTACTGACCCTAACCCTCAGTCCCACCCTCTCTCTGTACTGACCCTAACCCTCAGTCCCTGTCCCTCTCTCTGTACTGACCCTAACCCTCAGTCCCTGTCCCTCTCTCTGTACTGACCCTAACCCTCAGTCCCTGTCCCTCTCTCTGTACTGACCCTAACCCTCAGTCCCTGTCCCTCTCTGTACTGACCCTAACCCTCAGTCCCTGTCCCTCTCTCTGTACTGACCCTAACCCTCAGTCCCACCCTCTCTCTGTACTGACCCTAACCCTCAGTCCCACCCTCTCTCTGTACTGACCCTAACCCTCAGTCCCTGTCCCTCTCTGTACTGACCCTGACCCCCAGTCCCACCCTCTCTCTGTACTGACCCTAACCCTCAGTCCCTGTCCCTCTCTCTGTACTGACCCTAACCCTCAGTCCCACCCTCTCTCTGTACTGACCCTAACCCTCAGTCCCTGTCCCTCTCTCTGTACTGACCCTAACCCTCAGTCCCACCCTCTCTCTGTACTGACCCTAACCCTCAGTCCCACCCTCTCTCTGTACTGACCCTAACCCTCAGTCCCACCCTCTCTCTGTACTGACCCTAACCCTCAGTCCCTGTCCCTCTCTCTGTACTGACCCTAACCCTCAGTCCCACCCTCTCTCTGTACTGACCCGAACCCTCAGTCCCTGTTCCTAACCAGTGATCCATCCAGCTCTTTTTATAACCCTGTGCAATTGATCAGACAAGAACTGTTTGATCCGTGACTTTGCTCCATACCCGCTATTGGGAATAAATTCCTATAACTTTATAATGCTGTCCTCATCGTCTGCGCTTGAATCCACACTGCCCATTCCTTTTTGTATTTTAAAAGTCTGAATCAATCCCCTCAATCTGCTTTTCTCAAATGGGAACAAGCACATTTCTGAGTGTCACAATTTAAAGCATAAATTCAACTTCTCCCCAAACCTTCTAGAAGCTGTCAATATCCTTTTGATAGCTAGGTTTCCAGAACTGCAGACAACAGGCTAGGTTTTCCACTTGAGTGCTCTTGCTGGAAGTACCTTTGGGAAATTCTGCAGCTCCAGTACCTGATTTTTGATCCATTCATTTTAATGAAGTGGAAAATCTCCCAATTCTCCAAGTGTGTCTGCGCCAGGGATCCCTGTGAGCCCATTCAAAGATCCAGTATTAAACTGAAGCACTGTCTAAATCATTCCCTTATTATAGGGTATTAGCCTGCCACGGTCATCGAACTGGTGACAGCAGCAGATAAAATCTCAGACAGCACAGGCCACCGCCTTTGTGACAACTTGCAAAACTATACACATCTTCGCTCTTCACTCGGAGAATTTACACTGAAGAAAGTTTACCTACAAATAGTAAACGGGTAGTAAGAGGAGTGGTGGGGCCGATTAGGGAGCAAAAAGGAGACCTACACATGGAGGCAGAGGGTAAGGCTGAGGTGCTAAATGAGTACTTTGCATCTATCTTCACCAAGGAAGAAGATGCTGCCAAAGTCGTAGTGAAAGAGGAGGTAGTGGAGATATTGGATGGGATAAAAATTGATAAAGAGGAAGTACTAGAAAGGTTGGCTGTACTTAAAGTAGATAAGTCACCAGGATGGGATGGGATGCATCCTAGGATGCTGAGGGAAGTAAAGGCAGAAATTGCGGAGGTACTGGCCATAATCTTCCAATCCTCCTTGGATACGGGGATGGTGCCAGAGGACTGGAGAATTGCAAATGTTACACCCTTGTTCAAAAAAGGGTGTAAAGATAAACCCAGCAACTACAGGCCAGACAGTTTAACCTCGGTAGTGGGGAAGCTTTTAGAAACGATAATCCGGGACAAAATTAACAGTCACTTGGACAAGTATGGATTAATTAAGGAAAGCCAGCATGGATTTGTTAAAGGCAAATTGTGTTTAACCAACTTGATCGAGTTTATTGATGAGGTAACAGAGGGTTGATGAGGGTAATGCGGTTGACGTGGTGTACATGGACTTCCAAAAGGCGTTCGACAAAGTGCCACATAATAGGCTTGCCAGCAAAGTTGAAGCCCATGGAATAAAAGGGTCAGTGGCAGCATGGATACAGAATTGGCTAAGTGACAGGAAAGAGAGAGTAGTGGTGAACGCTTGTTTTTCAGACTGGAGGAAGGTACACAGTGGGTTCCCCATGGGTCGGTACTAGGACCACTGCTTTTCTTGATATATATTAATGACTTGTACATGGGTGTACAGGGCACAATTTCAAAATCTGCAGATGACACAAAACTTGGAAGTACAGGTAGACTATCCTTTATCCAAACTTCCGAAAACCGAAAACCTCTAAAAACCGAAAGTTTTTTCGTTCAGCGCAAGTCGTGCGCACGACCCCGACCCCCACCCCCCCCCCCGCCGACGCCGACCCCCCGCCCCAACAAATTTCCCAGTCTTATAAAATACCTTCTGAAATCCGAAATTTTCCGAAAACTGAAACACGGCTGGTCCCGAGGTTTTCGGATAAAGGATAGTCTACCTGTATAGCAAACAGTGAGGAGGATAGTGATAGACTTCAAGAGGACATAGAAAGGCTGGTGGAATAGGCGGACACGTGGCAAATGAAATTTAACGCAGAAAAGTGCGAAGTGATACATTTTGGTAGGAAGAACGAGGAGAGGCAATATAAACTAAAGGGTACAATTCTAAAGTGGGTGCATGAACAGAGAGACCTGGGGGTATATGTGCACAAATCATTGAAGGTGGCAGGGCAGGTTGAGAAAGCGGTTATAAAAAGCTTTCAGGATCCTGGGCTTCATAAATAGAGGTACAGAGTATAAAAGCAAGGAAGTTATGATAAACCTTTATAAAACACTGGTTCGGCCTCAACTGGAGTATTGTGTCCAATTCTGGGCACCGCACTTTAGGAAGGATTGAAGGCCTTAGAGAGGGTGCAGAAAAGATTCCCAAGAATGGTTCCAGGGATGAGGGACTTCAGTTATGTGGATAGAGTGGAGAAGCTGGGATTGTTCTCCTTAGAGCAGAGAAGGTTGAGAGCAGATTTGATCGAGGTGTTCAAAATCATGAGGGGTCTAGACAGAGTAGATAGAGAGAAACTGTTCCCATTGGTGGAAGGGTCGAGACCCAGAGGACACAGATTTAAGGTGACTGGCAAAAAAACCAAAGGCGACATAAGGAAAAACATATTTATTCAGCAAGTGGTTAGGATCTGGAATGCACTGCCTGAAAGGGTGGTGGAGGCAGTTTCAATCAAGGCTTTCAAAAGGGAATTGGATAAGTACCTGAAGGAAAAAAATGTGCAAAGCTACGGAGAAAGGGCGGGGGAGTGGGACTAGCTGAAGTGCTCTGGCAGAGAGCCGGCACGGACTCGATGGGCCGAATGGTTGTGCTGTAACCATTCTATGATTCTAAAAGATGGCTCATTTTAAAGAATTTCACTAGACCATACCTCAGCCCATTCATTGCCACTGTCTCCCTGAATCTCACTACAGCTCTGCACTTTGCTCTTGGGATAGTCTGCAGAACAGACAATTTATAGCATGAACAGCAGGCATCTGCAAACAAGACATGGTGGGAGTGGGTCAGCTGGGGTATCTGCATGCCTGTGTCACCAGTGGGTCAGTAGGTTATGTGCGCGTGTCACATCCAGTGGGCCAGGTGGGTCCGTACCCAGTGTCACACATCCAGTGGGTCAGTAGGGTCCGTGCCCAGTGTCACACATCCAGTGGGTCAGTAGGTTCCGTGCCCAGTGTCACACATCCAGTGTGCCAGGGGGGTCCATGCCCAGTGTCACTAATCCAGTGGGTCAGTAGGTTCCGTGCCCAGTGTCACACATCCAGTGTGCCAGGGGGGTCCATGCCCAGTGTCACACATCCAGTGGGTCAGTAGGGTCCGTGCCCAGTGTCACACATCCAGTGGGTCAGGGGGGTCCATGCCCAGTGTCACACATCCAGTGGGTCAGTAGGTTCCGTGCCCAGTGTCACACATCCAGTGTGCCAGGGGGGTCCATGCCCAGTGTCACTAATCCAGTGGGTCAGTAGGTTCCGTGCCCAGTGTCACACATCCAGTGTGCCAGGGGGGTCCGTGCCCAGTGTCACTCATCCAGTAGGTCAGTTGGGTCCATGTGCAGTCTCACACATCCAGTGGGTCAGTAGGTTATGTGTGCAGTCTCACACATCCAGTGGCAGAGAACAGCAGATGCAAAGTCATTTGTGGGTTTTGCTCAGACACTTTCTGTTACAGACAGATGTGACAGAACCTGTGAAACACTCACACACTCACTCAGGGAGGAGAGTCTGAAAAATAAAGTGTACTTGGAGTAAGGAAGGTGCAGCAAGAGCCAGATTGAATGGCAGCTGCAGCTCTCCGTAGTGTTAAACTACCTATGTGTGATAGGTCAGAACCCCGAACACACAGCGTCACTATCACCCCATCTGGTTGGCAGTACTCAAAATTGAAAAATCACCCGGTCCGGATGGGATGTCTGTAGGTTACGGAGGGAAGCAAGGGTGGAAATTGCAGAGGCTCTGGCCACAATCTTCCAATCCTCCTTAGATATGGGGGTGGTGCCAGAGGACTGGAGGGCTGCAAATGTTACACCCCTGTTCAAAAAAGGAAAGAGATCAACCTGGCAACTGCAGGCCAGTCAGCCGAACGTCAGTGGTGGGGAAACTTTGAGACAATAATCCAGGACAAAATTAATTGCCATTTGGAAAAGTATGGGCTAATAAAAAAGTCAGCATGATTTGTGAAAGGTAAATGGTGTTTGACTAACTGAATTGAGTTCTTGAAGTAACGGAGAGGATTGTCGAGGGTAGTGCGGTTGATATTGTGTATATGGACTTTTGAAAAGGCATATGACAAAGTATCACATAATAGACTGGTTAGAAGAAATAAAGCCCATGGGATCAATGAGTGGCAGCATGGATACAAGATTGGCTATGGGACAGAAAACAGCGAGTAGTGGTGAAAGGTTGTTTTTCAGATTGGTGGGAAGTGTACAGTGGAGTTCCCCAGGGGAAGATAGATATTAATGACCTGGATTTGGGTATACAGGGGGTAATTTCAAAGTTTGCAGAAACTCAGACATGTAGTAAACAAAAAGAGGCTAATAGTAACAGATTTCAGGAGGACATGGGCAGACACGTGAAACGGGCAGACACGTGGCAGATGAAATTTAACAGAGAAGTGGGAAGTGACACATTTTAGAAGGATGAGGAGAGGCAACATGAACTGAATGGGACAACGATAAAGGGGGTGCAGGAAGAGAAAGACCCGGGGGTGTTCGCACACAAACCTTTGAAGGTGGCAGGATAAGTTGAGAAGGCTGTTAAAAAAGCGTATGGAATCCTTGGCTTTATTAATAGTGTAATAGAGTACAAAAGCAATGAAGTTATGCTGAGCATTTATAAAACACTGTTTAGGCCTCAGCTTGAGTGTTGTGCTCAATTCTGAGCATCACACTTTAGGAAGGATGTCAAGGCCTTGGAGAGGGTGCACATTTACTAGAATGGTACCAGAGATGAGGGACTTCAGTGATGTGGAGAGACTGGAGAAGCTGGGGTTGTTCTCCTTGGAGCAGAGAAGGTTACGAGGAGATTTAATCGAGGCGTTCAAAATGATGAAGGGTTTTGATGGAGTAAATAAGGAGAAACTGGTTCCAGTGGCAGGAGGGTCGGTAACCAGAGGACACAGATTTCAGACAATTGGATAAAGAGCCAGAGGCGGCATGAGAAAACAATTTTTTTTAAAACACAGCGGGGGAGAAATTCGGTGGGCTGCGCCACCAGTTAGCGCCTAAAGAGGGCACTCAGTGGCTTTAGCGCCACTGGCCACGCCTCCCGTGATATTTAGTTGGGGCGCTAATGGCGGCGTTAGCCTATTACGCTGCGCCACCACCGATGACGTCATCTGTGTGCACAGCGCCCCGCTACCGCCCCGATCGCGATATTTGGCAGTGACCGCCTCTGTAGCGCCGCTCACTAATCACGCCCAGTTCATGGGGCCTACCTGTGGCGGCAGTGGCGCAAATGAAGGTGGAGGTGTGGGGCGGCCGTTTTTTCCGGCGGCCGCCTGCCAGCACCTCCGTCCCCGGCCTCCTGTTCTCCCCCTGGGCAGTGCCGGCTGTTTTCCGAGAGCCCGGCACTTCTCCTCGGTGCCGGGCTCTTTTGCCGGCACTCGCGATCGCTCATTGCGCTGGTGCAGGCCCCTCCCCCTTAAGAATGGGAGGAAGGCCTGCAGTACCGCAGCGTGCCGTGCCGCAGCGTGTGGCGCTGAGGCACGTTGCGCTGCGATATTCAGCTTGAGCGCCCTAAGAGGGACGCGGAGCGCCTCGAGCCTCGCCTCATGTCCCTCTTGGGGCGCTCAAGCTGAATTTCCGGCGGTCGCTACTGCTCCAAACGCTGCGCTAAAGCCGGCGCCCAGGCGAGCTTGGCGCCCCATTTGCGGCTCCACCCAATTTCTCCCCCAGCGAGTTGTTGTTATCAGAAATGCACTGCCTGAAAGGGTGGTGGAAACAGATTCAAAAGTGTGGAGGGAGTGAATGTTTAAGGTGGTGGATGGGGTGCCAATCAAGCGGGCTGCTTTGTTCTGTAGGGTGTCGAGCTTCTTGAGTGTTGTTTTTAAATTCGTTTATGGGAACTGAACACTTTGCAATCATCCAAAGATGTGCGGGTTAGGTTGATTGGCTATGATAAATTGACCCTTAGTGTTAGGGGGATTAAATACGTGGGGTTACGGGGATCGGGTGGGATATGTGTCGGTGCAGGCTCGATGGGCCGAAATGGCCTCTATCTGCACTGTGGGGTTTCTGTGATTCTGTGATCAGTGAACATCCCCACTTTTGACCTTATGATTGAGGGAAGGTCATTGATGAAGCAGCAGCAGATGGTTGAGCCCAGGTTTTGGGGACGGTAGTGTAGTGGTAATGTCACTGGGCTAGTAATCCAGAGGCCTGGACTAATGATCCAGAGACGCGAGTTCAAATCCCACCACGGCAGCTGGGAATTTAAATTCAGTTAATTAAAAAAGCCTGGAATAAAAAGCTAGTATCAGTAATGGTAACCATGAAACTACCGGATTGTTGTAAAAACCCATCTGGTTCACTAATGGGAAGGAAATCTGCCGTCCTTACCCGGCCTGGCCTATATGTGACTCCAGACCCACAGCAATGTGGTTGACTCTTAACTGCCCTCTGAAATGGCCGAGCAAGTCACTCAGTTGTAACAAACCGCTACGAAACACAATAATAAGAATGAAACCGGACGGACCACCCAGCATCGACCTCGGCACCGGCTACAGACACGGCAACGGCACACCCAGCCCAGTCAACCCTGCAAAGTCCTCCTCACCAACATCTGGGATTTGTGCCAAAATTGGGAGAGCTGTCCCACAGACTAGTCAAGCAACAACCTGACATCGTCATACTCACAGAATCATACCTCGCAGCCAATGTCCCGAACTCCTCCATCACCATCCCTGGGTATGTCCTGTCCCACCGGCAGGACAGACCCACCAGGGGTGGCGGCACAGTGGCCCTAGGAGTCCTCAACATTGACTCCAGGCCCCATGAAGTCTCATGGCTTCAAGTCAAGCATGTGCAAGGAAACCTCCTGCTGATTACATAGAAACATAGAAGATAGGAGCAGGAGTAGGCCATTCGGCCCCTCAAGCCTGCTCCGCCATTCAATGCGATCATGGCTGATCATCCAAATTCAGTACCCGGTCCCTGCTTTCTCCCCATACCCCTTGATCCCTTTAGCCTTAAGAAATATATCCAACTCCTTCCTGAATATATTTAATGAATTGGCCTCTACTGCCTTCTGTGGTAGAGAATTCCACAGGTTCACCACTCTCTGGGTGAAGAAATTCCTCCTCATTTCTGTCCTAAAAGGCCTACCCCTTATCCTTAGACTGTGACCCCTGGTTCTGGATTCCCCGACCATCAGGAACATCCTCCCTGCATCTAGTCTGTCCAGTCCTGCCAGAATTTTATAAGTTTCAATTAGATCCCCTCTCATTCTTCTAAACTCCAGCGAGTACAAGCCCAATCTCTCTTCATACGTCATTCCTGCCATCCCAGGTATCAGTCTGGTGAGTCTTCGCTGAACTCCTTCCATGGCAAGAATATCCTTCCTCAGATAAGGCGACCAAAACTGCACACAATACTCAAGGTGTGGTCTCACCAAGGCCCTGTACAACTGCAGCAAGACATCCTTGTTCCTGTACTCAAACCCTCTCGCTACGAAGGCCAACATACCATTTGCCTTCTTAACCGCCTGCTGCACCTGCATGCTTACCTTCAGCGACTGGTGCACAAGGACACCCAGGTCTCGTTGCACTTCCCCTTCTCCCAATCTATTGCCATTCAGATAATAATCTGCCTTCCTGTTTTTGACACCAAAATGGATAACCTCACATTTATCCACGTTATATTGCATCTGCCATGCTTCTGCCCAATCACCCAACCTGTCCAAATCATCCTGTCGTTTCACAGAGTCCCCACAGTGCAGATAGAGGCCATTTCGGCCCATCGAGCCTGCACCGACACATATCCCACCCTATCCCCGTAACCCCACGTATTTAATCCCCTAATACTAAGGGTCAATTTATCATAGCCAAATCAACCTAACCCGCACATCTTTGGACTGTGGGAGGAAACCGGAGCACCCGGAGGAAACCCACGCAGACACAGGGAGAATATGCAAACTCCACACAGACAGTCGCCCGAGGCCAGATTTGAACCCGGGTCCCTGGTGCTGTGAGGCAACAGTGTTAACCACTATGCCACAGTTTCTAGGCATTCTCCTCAAAGCACACACGTCCACCCAGCTTTGTGTCATTTGCAAATTTGGAGATATTACATCTAGTTCCCTTGTCTAGATCATTAATATATATTGTGAATAGCTGGGGTCCTAGGACCGATCCTTGCGGTACCCCACTAGTCACTGCCTGCCACTCGGAAAAAGACCCGTTTATTCCAACTCTTTCCTTTCTGTCTGCCAACCAGTTCTCTATCCAAGTCAATACCTTGCCCCCAATCCCATGTGCCTTAACTTTACACGCTAATCTCTTATGTGGGACCTTATCGAAAGCCTTCTGAAAGTCCAAATGCACCACATCCACTGGTTCTCCCTTACCTATTTTACTAGTTACATCCTCAAAAAATTACCACTTACTGCCCTCCCTCAGCTGATGAATCAGTACTCCTCCATGTTGAACACCACTTGGAAGAAGCACTGAGAGTAGCAAGGGCACAAAATGTCCTCTGGGTGGGGGACTTCAATGTCCATCACCAAGAGTGGCTCGGTAGCACCACTACTGACCGAGTCCTGAAGGACATAGCTGCCAGTCTGGGCCTGCGATAGGTGGTGAGTGAACCAACACGAGGGGAAAAACGTACTTGACCTCGTGCTCACCAATCTACCTGTCGCAGATGCATCTGTCCATGACAGCATTGGCAGCAGTGACAGTCATTGTGGAGACGAAGTCGCATCTTCACACTGAGAACACCCTCCACCGTGCTAAATGGGAAAGATTCAGAACAGATCTGGCAGCTCAAAACTGGGCATCCATGAGGCGGTGAGCCATCAGCAGCAGCAGAATTGTATTCTACCACAATCTGTAACCTCATGGCCCGGCATATCCCTCACTCTACCATTACTATCAAGCCAGGAGACCAACCCTGGTTCAATAAGGAGTGCAGAAGAGCAAGCCAGGAGCAGCACCAGGCATACCTAAAAATGAGGTGCCAACCTAGGCAAGCTGCAACACAAGACTACATGCATGCTAAAAAGCGGAAGCAGAATGCTATAGACAGGGCTAAGCGATCCCACAATCAACGGATCAGATCAAAGCTCTGCAGTCCTGCCACATCCAGTCGCGAATGGTGGTGGACCATTAAACAACTAACGGGAGGAGGAGGCTCCAAGAATATCCCCATCCTCAATGATGGTGGAGCCCAGCACGTGAGTGCAAAAGACAAGGCTGAAGCGTTTGCAACCAACTTCAGCCAGAAGTGTCGAGTGGATGATCCATATCAACCTCCTCCTGAGGTCCCACCATCACAGAAACTAGTCTTCAGCCAATTCGATTCACTCCACGTGATAAAGAAACGGCTGAGTGCACACTGGATACAGCAAAGGCTATGGGCCCCGACAACATCTAGGGCAGCACGGTGGCATAGTGGTTAGCACTGTTGCCTCACAGCGCCAGGGACCCGGGTTCAAATCCGGCCTCAGGTGACTGTGCAAACTCCACACAGACATTCTCCCCGTGTTTGCGTGGGTTTCCTCCGGGTGCTCCGGTTTCCTCCCACAGTCCAAAGATGTGCGGGTTAGGTTGATTGGCTATGATAAATTGACCCTTAGTGTTAGGGGGATTAAATACGTGGGGTTACGGGGATAGGGTGGGATATGTGTTGGTGCAGGCTCGATGGGCCGAAATGGCCTCTATCTGCACTGTGGGGTTTCTGTGATTCTGTGGAATATCCCGGCTGTCGTGCTGTAGACTTGTGCTCCAGAACTAGCTGCGCCTCTAGCCAAGCTGTTCCAGTACAGCTACAACACTGGCATCTATCCGACAATGTGGAAAATTGCCCAGGTATGTCCTGTCCACAAAAAGCAGGACAAATCCAATCCGACCAATTACTGCCCCATCAGTCTACTCTCAATCATCAGCAAAGTGATGGAAAGTGTCATCGACAGTGCTATCAAGCAGCACTTACTCACCAATAACCTGCTCACCGATGCTCAGTTTGGGTTCCGCCAAGACCACTCAGCTGCCGACCTCATTACAGCCTTGGCCCAAACATGGACAAAAGGAGCTGAATTCCAGAGGTGAGGTGAGAGTTTCTGCCCTTGACATCAAGGCAGCATTTGACCGAACGTGGCATCAAGGAACCCTAGTAAAACTGAAGTCAATGGGAAATATGGGGGGGGGAACACTACTGGCTGGAGTCATACCTCACACAAAGAAAGATGGTTGTGGTTGGCGGTCAATCATCTCAGCCCCAGGACTTGCTGCAGAAGTTCCTCAGGGCAGTGTCCTAGGCCCAACCATCTTCAGCTGCTTCATCAATGACCTTCCCTCCATCATAAGGTGAGGATGTTCGCTGATGATTGCACAGTGTTCAGCGCCATTCACAACTCCTCAGATAATGAAGCAGTCCATGCCCGCATGCAGCAAGACCTGGACGACGTTCAGGCTTGGGCTGATAAGTGGCAGGTAACATTCGCACCACACAAGTGCCAGGCAATGACTATCTCCAACAAGCGAGAGTCTAACCATCTCCCTTGACATTCAATGGCATTACCATCACCGAATCCCCCACTAACAACATCCTGGGGGTCACCATTAATCAGAAACTTAACTGGACCAGCCACATAAATACTGTGGCAACAAGAGCAGGCCAGAGGCTGGGAATTCTGCGGCGAGTGTCTCACCTCCTGACTCCCCAAAGCCTTTCCACCATTTACAAGGCACAAGTAAGGAGTGTGATGGAATACTCTCCACTTGCCTGGATGAGTGCAGCTCCAACAACACTCAAGAAGCTCAACACCATCCAGGACAAAGCAGCCCACTTGATTGGCACCCCATCCACCACCTTAAACATTCACTCCCTCCACCACCGGCGCACCGTGGCTGCAGTGTGTACCATCTACAAGATGCACTGCAGCAACTCGCCAAGGCTTCTTCGGCAGCACCTCCCAAACCCGCGACCTCTTCCACCTAGAAGGACAAGGGCAGCAGGCGCATGGGAACACCACCACCTCCAAGTTCCCCTCCAAGTCACACACCATCCTGACTTAGAAATATATCGCCGATCCTTCATCGTCACCGGCTGGGTCAAAATCCTGGAACTCCCTAACAGTACTGTGGGAGTACCTTCAGCACACGGACTGCAGCGGTTCAAGGCGGTGGCTCACCACCACCTTCTCAAGGGCAACTAGGGATGGGCAATAAATGCTGGCATTGCCTGCGACGCCCTGATCCCATAAACGAATTTTAAAAAACTGCCTTGAGGAACTCCTGCAGTGATGTCCTGGAGCTGATATGATTGGCCTCCAACAACCACAACGATCTTCCTTTGTGCTAGTTATGACTCCAACCAGTGGAGAGTTTTCCCTTGATTCCTATTGACTTCAATTTTACTAGGGCTCCTTCATGGCACACTCAGTCAAATGCTGCCTTGATGTCAAGAGCAGTCATTCCCACCTCACCTCTGGAACTCAGCTCCTTTGTCCATGTTTGGACCAAGGCTGCAAATAGGTCTGGAGCCAAGTGGTCTTGGCGGAGCCCAAACGGAGCATCAGTGAGTAGGTTATTGGTGAGTAAGTGCCGCTTGATAGCTCTTTCGATGATACCTTCCATCACTTTGCTGATGATTGAGAGTAGACTGATGGGGCGGGAATTTGCCGGGTTGGGTTTGTCCTGCTTTTTGTGGCCAGGACATACCTGGGCAATTTTCCACTTTGTCGGGTAGATGCCAGTGTTGTAGCTGTACTGGAACAGCTTGGCTAGAGGCGCGGCTAGTTCTGCAACACAAGTCTTCAACACTATAGCCAAGATGTTGTCGGGGCCCAAAGCCTTTGCTGTATCCAGTGTGCTCAGCCGTTTCTTGATATCACGTGGAGTGAATTGAATTGGCTGAACACTGGCTTCTGTGATGGTGGGGACCTCAGGAGGAGGCCGAGATGGATCATCCACTCGGCACTTCTGGCTGAAGATGTTGCAAACGCTTCAGCCTTGTCTTTTGCACTCGCGTGCTGGGCTCCGCCATCATTGAGGATGTGGATGTTCATGGAGCCTCCTCCTCCAGTTAGTTGTTTAATGGTCCACCAACATTCATAACTGGATGTGGCAAGACTGCAGAGCTTTGATCTGATCCGTTGATTGTGGGATTGCTTAGCTCTGTCTATAGCATGCTACTTCCTCTGTTTAGCATGCATGTAGTCCTGTGTTGCAGCATCAGGTTGGCACCTCATTTTTAGGTATGCCTGTTGCTCTTCTACACTCTTCATTGAATCAGGGTTGGTCCCCTGGCTTGATGGTAATGGTAGAGTGAGGGATATGCGGGGCAGTGGGATTAGTTTGGGATTGATACAGGGCCCTGGGGAGAGAGCGGGGCAGTGGGATTAGTTTGGGATTGATACAGGGCCCTGGGGAGAGAGTGGGCAGTGGGATTAGTTTGGGATTGATACAGGGCCCTGGGGAGAGAGCGGGGCAGTGGGATTAGTTTGGGATTGATACAGGGCCCTGGGGAGAGAGCGGGGCAGTGGGATTAGTTTGGGATTGATACAGGGCCCTGGGGAGAGAGCAGGGCAGTGGGATTAGTTTGGGATTGATACAGGGCCCTGGGGAGAGAGCGGGCAGTGGGATTAGTTTGGGATTGATACAGGGCCCTGGGGAGAGAGTGGGCAGTGGGATTAGTTTGGGATTGATACAGGGCCCTGGGGAGAGAGCAGGGCAGTGGGATTAGTTTGGGATTGATACAGGGCCCTGGGGAGAGAGTGGGCAGTGGGATTAGTTTGGGATTGATACAGGGCCCTGGGGAGAGAGCGGGGCAGTGGGATTAGTTTGGGATTGATACAGGGCCCTGGGGAGAGAGTGGGCAGTGGGATTAGTTTGGGATTGATACAGGGCCCTGGGGAGAGAGCGGGGCAGTGGGATTAGTTTGGGATTGATACAGGGCCCTGGGGAGAGAGCGGGGCAGTGGGATTAGTTTGGGATTGATACAGGGCCCTGGGGAGAGAGCAGGGCAGTGGGATTAGTTTGGGATTGCTTTAGCAAAATGCCAGCACATACATGATGGGCCAAATGAAATCAAAGCCACTGGAGAATGCTGGAAGTCCCAGCGATCATGGAACAGCTCCCTTGGCAATTTCTCACCTCAGATCTACCACTAAATTGCCAGGCAGGGTGCAGAACATCCTCCCCACCAACTTTAAGTCCCATTAATTATTTTAATACAGCTTCCCTTTTAATATTTATATCTCTATTATTAGTGGTTCCTGCAATCCTTCCTTCTTGCTCCTCAGTAAATATGGAGGTCAAGTGCCCAATTGCTTCATTCTGTACAAGATCTGATGGGATGCTCGGAATGCCTGTATATTAATGGTACCCAATGTAGATATGGTGCAGCGACTGTGCCCAAGGAAAGCGAGCGAACCCGTCAGTGACTCCCACCCACAGTGACTCAGCATCCTGGATAACAGCAATTACCTGATCAATGGCTCGGCACATTCCCCATCATCAGGAGCCAGTTTCTAGCCAATACTCAGCATAATGCACAGACCTCTCGCATCACAGAGACAAGAATCCGATAGGACCAGGCCTGTGCTTCAGCTGTCTGTCTCTGAAAATCAAAGAAGCTGATCTATCCAAAAACAGAGAGGTGAGCACACAGGAAATGGGTAGAGGTGTGAGTGCAGGAGGGCAGACGCGGTCCAGGTGCGAGTGCAGGAGCGGTCCAGGTGCGAGTGCAGGAGCGGTCCAGGTGCGAGGGCAGGAGCGGTCCAGGTGCGAGGGCAGGAGCGGTCCAGGTGCGAGGGCAGGAGCGGTCCAGGTGCGAGGGCAGGAGCGGTCCAGGTGCGAGGGCAGGAGCGGTCCAGGTGCGAGGGCAGGAGGGCAGACGTGGTCCAGGTGAGAGTACAGGAGGGCAGGAGCGGTCCAGGTGTGAGTGCAGGAGGGCAGGAGCGGTCCAGGTGCGAGGGCAGGAGCGGTCCAGGTGCGAGTGCAGGAGGGCAGACGTGGTCCAGGTGAGAGTACAGGAGGGCAGGAGCGGTCCAGGTGTGAGTGCAGGAGGGCAGGAGCGGTCCAGGTGCGAGGGCAGGAGCGGTCCAGGTGCGAGTGCAGGAGGGCAGACGCGGTACAGGTGAGAGTACAGGAGGGCAGGAGCGGGCCAGGTGCGAGGGCAGGAGGGCAGACGCGGGCCAGGTGTGAGCGCAGGAGGGCAGACGCGGGCCAGGTGTGAGCGCAGGAGGGCAGACGCGGGCCAGGTGCGAGTGCAGGAGGGCAGACGCGGGCCAGGTGTGAGCGCAGGAGGGCAGACGCGGTCCAGGTGCGAGTGCAGGAGGGCAGACGCGGGCCAGGTGCGAGTGCAGGAGGGCAGACGCGGTCCTGGTGTGAGTGCAGGAGGGCAGACGCGGGCCAGGTGTGAGCGCAGGAGGGTAGATGCGGGCCAGGTGTGAGCGCAGGAGGGCAGACGCGGGCCAGGTGTGGGCGCAGGAGGGTAGATGTGGTCCAGGTGCGGGTGCAGGAGGGCAGACTTGGTCCAGGTGTGAGGGCAGGAGGGCAGACGTGGTCCAGGTGCGAGTGCAGGAGGGCAGACGCGGGCCAGGTGTGAGGGCAGGAGGGCAGACGCGGTCCAGGTGTGAGGGCAGACGTGGTCCAGGTGTGAGGGCAGACGCGGTCCAGGTGTGAGGGCAGACGCGGGCCAGGTGCGGGTGCAGGAGGGCAGACCTTGACTGTCTGGATTTTTCTGTCCAGTTTTTAATGATGACAATGCCTTGGTAGCTCTAGACTGGACAGATGACCATCCCGTGGCCGCTTTTGCCCACATGCTCTGACACTGGCGCCCCAGGGGACAGCATGGCAGCGAGGAGATATTAAAATGGCACAAACACAGTCTGCTAATTGCACACCTACCTCCGAGGCCAGACACTGCAGCAGTCCCCAGGAACACTCGCACCGATCCCGGGCTCTCGGATCCACTTTAAACCAGCAGGAGGCCGCACGGCTCCACATCCCCTGCGGGCGATCGGCGGGCGAGGCGCGATACCGGAGCGCGGTGCCTGAGGTAGCGGAATGTCTGAGTCCCCGCCCCGCCCCGCCCTCCGACAGACATTGCAACCCGGCCCCGCCCAGCCCAGCCCCGCCCCGCCCCCTCCTCACACCCTCCAATCAGCGATCGCCGGCTGGGCCCACCCGCATAACTTTACACCCAATCACAGCCTATCACCATCTCGTCTAGCTTCTAATCTCTTTTACTTCTTTTGGTTCTTTTATTCTTTTGTCCGATCGCAGCCCTGCCTTCGATCTAGTTCCTTTTCTCTCCAGTTTTGAAGAAGGGTCAAACCCGAAACGTCAACTCAAATTTCCCTCCACGGATCTTGCCTGACTTGCTGAGTTTTTCCAGCATTTTCTGTTGTTATTTCGGATTTCCAACATCTGCAGTATTTTGCTATCGTAACGTCATCCCAGCCCGCAGCACCCATTGGCCAAGCTGGCATCAATCAAATACAATGCCTTCTCCTATTGGCTGCTGTATTCAAAAGCTTCACTTCCTTGTGTCAGTTGCAGGAGCGGAGAATGAATTAAAGGGACAGGCACCCTGACTCGCTCAATTTTGTTTTTGACTTGTCCTCTCCCCCTTTCTCCCTAAAGACACTGATTCTCACTCCCACAGGCACGGTCAGACCTCAGGCGTGGCCATTCTTCATATCCAAGTCTAGATAACAGGCTATTGAACAACAGAGGGCAAACGAGACTCCAGGATGGTGTGTTGCCTCCCTGGTGCAAGGGTCAAGGATATCTCCAAGCGGCTGCAGAACATTTTGGAAGGGGAGGGTGAACAGCCAGTTGTCGTGGTGCATATAGGTACCAACGATATAGGTAAAAAGCGGGATGAGGTCCTAAAAGTGGAATATATGGAGTTAGGAGATAAATTTAAAAATAGGACCTCAAAGGTAGTAATCTCAGGATTGCTACCAGTGCCACGTGCTAGTCAGAGTAGAAATAGAAGGATATTTCAGATGAATACGTGGCTAGCGGAATGGTGCCAGGGGGAGGGATTCAAGTTCCTGGGACATTGGAACCGGTTCAAACCGGACGGTTTGCACCTGGGCAGGGCTGGAACCGATGTCCTAGGGGGAGTGTTTGCTAGTGCTGTGGGGGAGGGTTTAAAGTAAAATGGCAGGGGGTTGGGAACCTGAGCAGGGAGACAGAGGAAAGGGAAACAAGGATAAAAGCAAAAGATAGGAAGGAGAAAAACAAAAGTGGCAGTCAGAGAAATCAACGGTTTAAATCAAACATGGCCACAGTAAATAATAATTCTAATAGGTCTAAGAGCATTAAAAAAACAAACCTGAAGGCTTTGTGTCTTAATGCGAGGAGCATTTGTAATAAGGTGGATGAATTGGCTGCGCAAATAGAGGTAAACGAATATGATTTGGTTGGGATTACGGAAACATGGCTCCAGGATGGCCAAGACTGGGAACTCAACATCCAGGGGTATTCGATATTCAGGAAAGATAGGCAAAAAGGAAAGGGAGGTGGGGTAGCATTACTGGTTAAAGAAGGGATTAACACAATTGTAATGAAGGATATTAGCTCTGATGATGTGGAATCTGTATGGGTAGAATTGAGAAATACTAAGGGGAAATAAACATTAGTGGGAGTGGTATATAGACCTCCAAACAGTAAGGCAGAGGTTGGGGATGGCATTAAAAGGGAAATTAAAGAAGCGTGCAATAAGGGCACAGCAGTCATCATGGGTGACTTTAATCTACATATAGATTGGGCCAACCAAATTAGTAACAATACTGTGGAGGAGGAATTCCTGGAGTGTTTACAGGATGGTTTCCTGGACCAATATGTCGAGGAACCAACCAGAGATCAGGCCATCTTAGACTGGGTATTATGTAATGAGAAAGGATTAATTAGCAATCTTGTTGTACGAGGCCCCTTGGGTCAGAGCGATCATAATATGATCGAATTCTTCATTAAGATGGAGAATGAAGTAGTTGACTCAGAGACTAGGGTCCTCAATTTAAATAAAGGAAACTACGATGGTCTGAAGAGCGAGTTGGGTAGGATTGATTGGGGAATGGCACTCAAAGGGTTGATGGTGGATAGACAATGGCAAACATTCAAAGACCAAATGGATGAGGTCCAGAATTTGTTCATCCCAGTTTGGCATAAAAATAAAACAAAAAAGGTGACTCAACCGTGGCTAACAAGGGAAATTAGGGATAGCATAAGATCCAAGGAGAGGACATATAAATTGGCCAGAAAAAGCAATAATCCTGAGGATTGGGAACAGTTTAGGATTCAAAGAGCCACAGTTGGAGTACTGTGTGTAGTTCTGGTCACCACACTATAGGAAGGATGTGATTGCTTTGGAGAGGGTGCAGAGGAGATTTACTAGGATGTTACCTGGGCTGGAGCGCTTCAGCTATGAAGAAAGACTGGACAGGCTGGGGTTGTTTTCCTTGGAGCAGAGAAAGCCGAGGGGGGACCTGATTGAGGTGTACAAAATTATGAGGGGCATAGATAGTATTAAATCCGTGTGTTAATGGAGACACGGAATGCAGGAGTTGGTTTAACAAGTCTTTACTGAATGGAGACACTCTGGAAACTGAAACTACAGAAGGCTGCTAGTGCCTTTTATACAGGGATGGTCACTGCCGGTACTGCAGTCTGAGACCAGTTATTCCCTTAAAGGTACATACACAACAATTCCTCCCCTTTTAGATAAACAGTACATAACATTCATTTAACAACTAAATGATAACTAATTACAATTACAATTACAGTTGCTAGATACATTGGTTGAGGTTAAGCAATTATAAGTTCAGTCTTTGAGGAGGCTTCCTGATTCTGTCTGGATAACGCCTCTTTGGGGTATCAGGTTCTTCTGGTAAAGTTGAGTCGGGATCAATGTCGTTGTTTGGTTCGTCTGCTTCCAATATCACCGATTCTGCGGTAGATGTAATTGGTACGTCGGTTTCATCGCCAGGTGTATCAGATCGTGGTGTGGAATTGACGTTTTCCAGTGACTCTAGAGTCTGGTCAGCATGGCGTCTTACAATGCTCTCTCCAACGTCCACGGCATACATTAGAGGTCCTTGCCGTGTACAGATCGTTCCTGGCTGCCATTTCTCTGTGCGGTAGTCCCGGGCCAAAACTGGTTGACCTATCTTAAAACTCCTGGTCGGCCTTTCATTCATATTCTGAAACTGCCTGTTCTCCACATCTCTTCTGATGTTCAGCTTAACCAAATCCAAGTGGCATCATAGTCTTCGATTGAAGAACATCATGGCAGGAGTTTGGTTGGTAACCGCATGTGTCGCATTCCGGTAGGCAAACAAGAAGTTGTCCACCTTGTGTTGTAGGGGTATATCTTCTTACACATTGCCTTGATAGCCTTCTTGAATGTTTGAACAAACCTCTCGGCCAATCCATTAGTGCCTGGATGATATGGGGCGGATGTGTAATGCTTAACACCATTGTTCTTGAAGAACCTCCGGAACTCTTCAGACACAAACTGTGGTCCATTGTCAGAGCAAATCTGTTCAGGCAGCCCATTCCTGGCGAATATGGTTCGTAAGACTGTGATAGTTTTTTCTGTGGTGGTTGAGGACATTTTTATTACCTCTGGCCACTTTGAATGTGCATCCACCGCAATTAAAAACATCGAGTCCATGAAGGGACCAGCAAAATCAATGTGCACCCTTTGCCATGGAGATGAGGGCCACTCCCATGGATGTAGAGGGGCTTGCGGTGGGGCGTTTTGGACCTTCTGGCATCCTGTACAGCTCTTGGTCATCTCTTCGATTTCTCTATCGATTCCCGGCCACCACACAAACGCTCTAGCTAAGTTCTTCATTTTTACCCCTCCCAGATGACCCTCATGAAGCTCATTGAGCACTCTATCCTTCAATTTGGGTGGAATCATTACTCTGGATCCACACATCAAGGTTCCTCTGCACACTGACAGCTGTTCTCTTCTCGGCGAGAATGCTGGCAGCAGTGGTTCGCCATGTGCTGGCCATCCCTTCACTGTTAAATCATAGACCCGGGATAGTGTCGGGTCATTTCGTGTTTCCTTTTCTATGTTTGCATTCGTCACAGGGAGACATTCGACTATGGTCGAGTGGAATATCTCCATTGGATCCACTGCAAGGTCTTCTTCTTCCACCGTCGGCAACGGTAGGCGCGACAATCCATCAGCATTCCCATGCTGTTTAGTTCCTTTGTACTTGATGTCATATTGGTGTGCCCCTAGGAAAAGGGACCACCTCTGTAGCCGTTGTGCTGTCATTATCGGTACGCCCTTCTGAGGGTTGAAAATGGAGACAAGAGGTTGGTGATCGGTTAGTAGAGTAAATTTTTGACCGTGCAGGTAGTGATTGAACTTCTTCACCCCCCACACTAGGCTGAGGGCCTCTCTGTCAATCTGGGCGTAGTTACGCTCGGCTGAAGTTAACGAGCGTGACGCAAAAGCTATCGGCCTCTCTAAACCATCAAGGAATTTATGTGACAGTACCGCTCCAACGCCGTAGGGAGACGCATCACATGCCAGTCTGATCGGCAGTGCTGGGTTGTAGTGAGCCAATACTTCTCTTGAAGTGATTAAGTCCTTACTCTTCTGAAAGGCCCGCTTACAGTCATTGCTCCATTTCCATGCTACTCCCGTTCGTAGTAGGGCGTTCAGTGGGTGCAGAATTGTGGACAAATTCGGTAAAAACTTATGGTAGTAATTCACCAATCCGAGGAATGACCTCAGTTGCGACACATTTTCAGGCGCTGGGGCCTTAACAACCGCTTCAATTTTGTTAGGGGACTTATGTAACCCCTCTTCATCAATCACGTGGCCACAATATGATATCTGTTTCTTAAAAAACTCGCACTTGGGGCGGTTGGCTCGTAGCCCATGTTCACGTAGTCTAGTGAGCACCTGTTCTAGGTTGGCAAGGTGTTCACTGTCATCTTCACCTGTCACTAGGATGTCGTCCAAGTAACACTGAGTTCCCGGAATCCCCTGCAGGACTTGTTCCATCGCTCTTTGCCATATCGCTGGAGCCGATGCTACTCCGAATACCAATTGATGATACCGGTAAAGACCTTTGTGAGTGTTTATCGTGAGATACTTACTGGAGGATTCTTCAACCTCCATCTGTAAATATGCTTGTGCTAGGTCAATTTTTGTAAAAAGCTTCCCTCCAGATAGTGAGGCGAAGATGTCTTCTATCCTTGGAAGAGGATATTGTACTGTGTGAAGGACTGGGTTCACCGTCACCTTGAAGTCCCCACAGATGCGAACCTTCCTTGGCTCCTCAGACTTATTGTTTAACGTTTTCTTCATGACAGGAACGATGGGTGTCGCCCACTCGCTCCAGTCTACCTTAGACAATACGCCTGCATTCTCCAGATTCTCCAGCTCTGCCTCGACGGCTGGGTGAATTGCATTTGGTACCGGTCTTGCTTTGAAAAACTTGGGAATTGCATTCTCTTCTATTTTTATCGAGGCGGTTACGCCTTTAAGAGTGCCCAGTTCTTGTTGAAATACCTCTTTGGCGTCAGCTAAGATTGTTGACAACCGTCCAGGAGTGACGTCGTCATCCTTTTTACCAGCCACCGTCAGTGCCTGAATGGAGTGCCAGTCTAAACTTATCTTTCTGATCCATTCACGTCCCAATCACGGTGGTCCACCATCTTGCAGAATGTAGAGATACAATTTCCGTATTTTCTTGCCGTTGTATTCGACAGGCACCCTTATTTTTCCTCTGGGGTATACTTTTTGCCCCGTATATGTCCTCAAGACAATGGATGTCTCTCTCAAGGGTATGTGTGAGAATAGCCGCTCGTAGTCTCGTCGATTCATGATGGTTAGAGCTGATCCTGTATCCAATTCCATTTTGACTTGGGACCCTGCTATCGTGAGGGTGACCCAAATGGTTCGGTGATCCTCTTTTGCGATTACGTTGTGAAGTTTGAGACAGCTTAGACTCTTGTTCCCGGATTCACTATTGCTCATCTGGTCTTCGGAACTACTGTCCGTCATCTTTTGTACTTTCCTGTACGGTTCCTTAGTAGCCTTTTTGTTGTCGTTGGTCTTCTTCTCAGACCTGCAAACTCGTGCAATGTGTCCCATCTTTCCGCATTGCCTGCATATTTTGTCCTTGGACCAGCAGTCCTTCTGGTCATGGTTTGTTCTGCCGCAGCGATAACATTTTGCAAATCCCCGTCTCATTTCATGGGTGCCGTATTCCTGTGGCTTTTGTTGTATTTCCGCAGCTCCCCTTGCTGCTGCTTCGTACGATACTGCCACGCTGAAAGCCTTATCTAGCGTCAGCTCTTTCTCTGAGAGTAACCTCTTCTGGGTTCCTTCACTCAGGAGCCCACAGACAAATTTGTCCCGTAAGGTATCTGCCAGTCCTGCTCTGAACTGGCAGTGCTTTGATAGCTTGCGTAGTTCCGTAAGGTAATTAGCATTGCTCTCATTTTTATGCTGATTTCTCCTGTGGAATTTAAATCTTTCTGTTATCAGCAGCAGTGTAGGATTTAAGTGTTCCTGTAGGATAGCAACAATTTTGTTAAAACTCTTCGCCTTCGGTTTGGCTGGAGTAATCAGGTCCCGCAATAGGCCGTACGTTCTTGCGCCCATTAAATTTAGCAATACCGATGCCTTTTTCTCCTCGGCTATTTTGTTTGCCTCGCAATATACCTCGACTCTTTCCACATACGTGGTCCAGCCTTCTATTGCATTATCGAAGGCAGTGATATCACCAGTCTTTGGCATCTTGAAAATCTAAGATGGCGTCTCCCGCGCTTTTCCTTCGTCCCCGATTTAACAAAATGGCGCCTCCCGCGCTTTTCCTTCATCCCCGCCGAGTTAAGATGGCGCCTCCCGCGCTTTCCCGACGCTGCCGCTGCTGTCAACGCCGCTCTCCGTGGTATTTTTATTTTTAACCGTTCCCGTCGTGGAGCGGACCCTCTGGGACACTTCCCTCCCTCTTCTTAGGTCCAAACACTGCCCGGCTGCGAAGCACCGGCCGCGCCCTGTGTGCTCCACCCTCTCTCTCTCTCTTTGCTTCCCGACTCGCTGCCCGGCCCCGTTGCAGAGCCACCCGATCGAGCTCTAGCCCGCCGCAGCCCAGGAAGGATCAGTGCACTACCTGCCACCAGCCCGATTAGCTGGGAAACCACAGACTGGAGACCAAGCCTGGCTCTTGACAGTATCTCCTGCACTTTTCAAGTCGATGATTTGGAGGGCGGTTGCCCACGGTCGACGCCCGTTTCTCGAGTTTCTGTGGATTATATTTTTTTTCTTTCTTCTGGCTTCGACCTTCAATAACATCGTCTGAGGTGCTGCCGAGTTGCAGGTAAGTTTGTTTCTTACTCGTCGCCAGTATTAAATCCGTGTGTTAATGGAGACACGGAATGCAGGAGTTGGTTTAACAAGTCTTTACTGAATGGAGACACTCTGGAAACTGAAACTACAGAAGGCTGCTAGCGCCTTTTATACAGGGATGGCCACTGCCGGTACTGCAGTCTGAGACCAGTTATTCCCTTAAAGGTACATACACAACAGATAGGGTAGGTAGAAAGGAACTTTTCCCCTTAGTAGAGGGGTCAATAACAAGGGGGCATAGATTCAAGGTACAGGCAACCGGCAAAATGCCATCTATTTGGAGGGAGACTAAAATAATTGCCCTCCTGAAGCCGGGGAAGGATGCTTGTGAGGCCTCCAGCTTCCGGCCAATCTCCTTACTTTGCACTTATTATAAAGTGCTGGAGAGGCTACTACTATTCTCGCGGGGAGGTTCGCTAGTGCTGTTGGGGAGGGTTTAAATTAGCTTGGCAGGGGGATGGGCACCAGCATATAGGAGTAGAAAAGAGGAATAAGGTGCATAAAAGAGTGAGTGTGTTGGACAGTACTAGAGAAGAAAGTACTAGAGGCAGAAGCAGTACCATATTAGATAGGAGCAGACCAAGAAAGACTACGAAAAATTCAAAAATGGGTTTACAATGCATGTACGTAAACGCACAAAGTGTGGTGAATAATTTGGTGAGCTACAAGCACAATTAACCGTGTGGCAACATGGTGTTGTGGCAATAACGGAAATGTGGCTTAAGAACAGTGAGGACTGGGCACTTAATATTCCAGGGTACAAGGTGTTCAGAAAAGATAGGGAAGGAAAAAAGGGAGGTGGGGTGGCAGTGCTGATTAAGGAAGACATTGTAGTGTTGGAAAGGGAGGATGTTCTTGAGGGGACAAGGACAGAATCCATTTGGTTAGAGTCGAGGAGCAAAAAGGGTTTGATCACGCTATTGGGGGTATTCTACAGGCCACCAAATAGTGAGAGGGAGGTAGAGGAGCAAACCTGCAGGGAAATCGCAGAGATATGCCAGAGCTATAGAGTGGTGATATTGGGGGACTTTAATTAACCAAATATCGATTGGGATAATGTCAGAAAGAAAAGAAAGACTTGCATTTATATAGCACTTTCACGACTACTGGACGTCTCAAAGCGCTTCACAGCCAATTAAGTACCTTTGGAGTGTAGTCACTGTTGTAATGTGGGAAGCACAGCAGCCAATTTGCGCACAGCAAGCTCCCACAAACAGCAATGTGTTACTGACCAGATAATCTGTTTTGTTATGTTGATTGAGGGATAAATAGTGGCCAGGACACCGGGGATAGCTCCCCTGCTCTTCTTCGAAATAGTGCCATGGGATCTTTTGTGCCCACCTGCGAGAGCAGATGGGGCCTCGGCTTAATGTCTCATCTGAAAAACAGCACCTCCAACAGTGCAGCACTCCGTCAGCACCGCACTGGAGTGTCAGCCTAGATTTATGTGCTCAAGTCCCTGGAGTAGGATTTTAACCCACAACCTTGTGACCCAGAGGTGAGAGTGCTACCCACTGAACCACAGCTGACACTGGTAAAGGGAAACGGGGGGGGGGAGGAATTTCTGAAATGTGTTCAGGAGAATTTCCTTGACCAGTATGCTCTTGGCCCAACTAGGATCTGGTGCTGGGGAATGAGGTGGGCCAGGTCGACCAAGTGTCTGTGGGAGAACACTTGGGTACGAGTGATCATCGTGTCATAAGATTTAGATTAGCAATGGAGAGAAGCAAGGAACAATCTAGAGTGGAACTTCTAAACTGGAATAGGGCTAACTTCAATGGGATGCGAAAGGATCTAGCCAGGGTAAAATGGAACCAAAGACTGACAGGAAAAACTGTAATGGAACAATGGGTGATCTTTAAGGAGGAGATGTTCCAAGTACAGGCTAGGTAGATTCCAACAAGAGGGAAAGGTAGGGGAACCAAAGCAAGGGCTCCTTGGATGACGAAGGAGATAGAGAAGGTGATGAAACAAAAAAAGAGGGTGTACGATGCATGTCAGGTGAATTCTTCAAGGGAGAACCAGACCAAATACAATAAGTTGAGAGGGGATGTGAAGATGAAAATAAGATTGGCAAAGAGAGAATATGAGAGTAGAATGGCGGTTAACATAAAAGGGAACCCAAAAATCTTCTACCGGCATGTAAACAGTAAGAGGATAGTAAGAGGCGGGATGGGGCCTATTAGAGACAAAGAAGGTGATATATGCTTCGAGGCGCAGGGCAAGGCTAGAATACTCAATGAGTACTTTGTATCGGTGTTTACTAAGGAGGTGGAAGCTGAAAAAATATCGGTAGAAATGAAAATGGTAGAAGCAATGGAAGGGGTGAAAATTGATGGACAGGATGTACTGGAAAGGCTGGGTATGCTTAGAGTGGATAAGTTGCCTGTTCCAGATGGCTTGCATCCCAGGTTGCTAAGGGAATTCACAGAATCACAGAAACCCCACAGTTCAGATAGAGGCCATTTCGGCCCATCGAGCCTGCACCGACACATATCCCACCCGATCCCTGTAACCCCACGTATTTAATCCCCCTAACACTAAGGGTCAATTTTATCATAGCCAATCATCCTAACCTGCACATCTTTGGACTGTGGGAGGAAACCGGAGCACCCGGAGAAAACCCACGCAACCACGGGGAGAATGTGCAAACTCCACACAAACAGTCACCCGAGGCCGGATTCGAACCCGGGTCCCTGGCGCTGTGAGAACATAAGAACATAAGAAATAGGAGCAGGAGTAGGCCAATCGGCCCCTCGAGCCTGCGCCACCATTCAATAAGATCATGGCTGATCTGATCCTAACCTCAAATCTTCTATCACTCTGCATCCACCCGAACCCATGTGATCTCCCGGGAGAGGCGAAAAACCAGATAAAGACCCAATGGCCAATTTGGGAGAAAAAAATCTGGGAAATTCTTCTCCGACCCATCTAGGCGATCGAAATTCTTCCAGGAGATCACTCTGTCCCTATATTTTCTACAGTACTTACCTTCTGTAAAGGCGATCTCCACCCCAGCCAGGAACAGGAATAAAACCATCTCCTGAAATCTAACAGAATTAGAACACAGTAGGAGCAGAACAAGGCTACACGGCCCCTGGGCCCGCTCCACTACCCACAGGGCCATGACCATTCCGAACCCAGACTCATGTCCAATTTCCTGCCCGCTCCCCGTAACCCTTTATTCCCTTTACTTCTAGGAAACTATCTATTTCTGTTTTAAATTTATTTAATGATGTAGCTTCCACAGCTTTCTGGGGCAGCAAATTCCACAAACCTACCACCCTCTGAGTGAAGAAGTTTCTCCTCATCTCAGTTTTGAATGAGCAGCCCCTTATTTTAAGATTATGCCCCCTAGTTCTAGTTTCACCCATCATTGGGAACATCCTCACCGCATCCACCCGATCAAGCCCCTTCACAATCTTATATGTTTCAATAAGATCGCCTCTCATTCTTCTGAACTCCAATGAGTAGAGTCCCAATCTACTCAACCTCTCCTCATATGACCACCCCCTCATCCCCGGGATTAACCGAGTGAACCTTCTTTGTACTGACTCGAGAGCAAGTATGTCTTTTCTTAAGTATGGACACCAAAACTGTATGCAGTATTCCAGGTGCGGCCTCACCAATACCTTGTACAACTGCAGCAATACCTCCCTGTTTTTATATTCCAACCCCCTAGCAATAAAAGCCAACATTCCATTGGCCTTCTTAATCACTTGCTGCACCTGCATACTAACTTTTTGAGTTTCGTGCACCAGGACCCCCAGATCCCTTTGTACTACAGTACTTTCCAGTTTCTTGCCATTAAGATAATAGCTTGCTCTATGATTTTTCCTGCCAAAGTGCATAACCTCACACTTTCCAGTATTGTATTCCATCTGCCAAATCTCTGCCCACTTACTTAGCCTGTCTATGTCCCTTTGCAGGTTTTTTATGTCCTCCTCACTCACTACTTTCCCTCCCATCTTTGTATCATCTGCAAACTTTGATATGTTACACTCGGTCCCCTCCTCCAAATCATTAATATAGATTGTAAAGAGTTGGGGACCCAGCACTGACCCCTGCGGAACACCACTAGTTACTGGTTGCCAATCTGAGAACGAACCATTTATCCCAACTCTCTGCTTTCTGTTAGAGAGCCAATCCTCCACCCACGCCAGAATATTACCCCCAATCAGTGCTAACCACTATGCCACCGTGCATTGGGGGAGGAGATAGCAGAAGGGCTTGCCATAATTTTCCAATCTTCTCTAGATGTGGGGGAGGTGCCTGAGGATTGGAAAGTGGCAAATGTGACACCATTGTTCAAGAAAGGGTGTAAGGACAATCCTAGTAAGCCGGTCAGTTTAACATCAGTGGTGGGTAAAGTTTTAGAAACAATAATCAAGGAAAAAAATTAATGGGTGCTTGGAGAGGTTTAAGCTAATTAAGGAGAGCCAACACGGATTTGTAAAAGGCAGATTGTGTTTGATTAATCTAATTGAATTTTTTGATGATGTAGCAGGGAGGATTGATGTAGGGAATGCAATGGATGAAGGGAATGCAATGGATGTTGTCTACATGGATTTTAGGAAGGCGTTTGACAAAGTACCACATAGAAGGCTGGTTAACAAAATTGAGACTCATGGAATAGGTGGGTCAGTGGCAGCTTGGATAAGGAATTGGCTTAAGGACAGAAAACAGCGAGTTGTGGTAAATGGCTGTTTTTCAGACTGGAGGATGGTCGACAGTGGTGTTCCTCAAGGGTCAGTGCTGGGGCCACTGCTTTTTTTGATATATATAAACTACCTGGATATTGGAATACAGAGTAGAATTTCGAAAATTTGCCGATGACACCAAACTTGGGGGTGTGGCAAACAGTGAGGATGATACCAAACGACTGCAACAGGACATAGAAAGGCTAGCAGAATGGGCAGACAAGTGGCAGATGGGATTTAATACAGAGAAGTGTGAGGTGATACATTTTGGCAGAAGGAACAGGAAGAGGCAATATACACTTAATGGCACAGTTTTAAAGAGTGTGCAGCGACAGAGGGATCTGGGAGTTAATGTGCACATATTGAGAGAGTAGTTAACAAAGCATATGGCTTCATAAATAGAGGTATTGTGCACAAAAGTAGAGAAGTTATGCTGAACCTTTATAAAGCGCTGGTTAGGCCACAACTGGAGTATTGCATCCAGTTCTGGTCACCACACTTTAGGAAGGATGTGAAGGCCCTTGAGAGGGTGCAGAGGAGATTTACCAGAATGGTTCCGGGGATGGGGGATCTTAGCTACAAGGACAGGTTGGAGAAGCTGGATTTGTTTTCATTAGAGCAAAGGAGGGTGAGGGGTGATTTGATCGAGGTGTACAAGATTATGACGGGTTTGGATAGGCTAGACGGGGAAAGGCTGTTCCCACTAGTTGATGGTACAAGGACTAGGGGACACAGATTTAAGGTTTAGGGCAAGAGATACAGGGGATGTGAGGAAACTTTTTTATGCAGCGAGTGGTGAGGACCTGGAACTCACTGCCGACGGAAGTGGTGGAAGCGGAGACACTCAATGTTTTCAAGGGGAGACTGGATAGGCACGTATACGAAATAAACTTGCAGGGCTACGGGGATAGAGTGGGGGAATGGGACTGACTGGATTGCTCTACAGAGAGCCGGTACGGACTCGATGGGCTGAATGGCCTCCTTCTGAGCCATTATGCCTCTAGTGGGGGAAAATTCGGTTGCTTTGTGCCTCCCGTTAGCGTGGGGCGCAAAGCAACTAGTGCCCCGGCGTGGCAATGTTTGAGCCGCTCGCGAAATTAACCAGACATATTGCGGCGGCGCTAAACACTACCACCACGATCTCCTGCGCCTGCAGATCGTGACGTCAGTCAAGCATGCAATGCCCCGGTAGCGCTCCAGACCGGATATTGAGTGGCGCCACCTGCCTTACCGCCTACCGCTAGCGACGACAGGTTGAGGGGAGCATTTTGCAGTCAGGAAGGGACTGGGGGAGCGCTATTTAAAGGCGACCGCTTCCTGCCTTTTTTTGTCAGCGTCATTTTTGAGCCACGCATTCTGAGAGAGAGAGAGAGACTTCTGGAGAGATTCAACGCTGTGTGAAGGAGTTTTGGGTACTGAGCAGCACTTTGCAGGTTCATTTTGATTTGCCCTTCCTTTTATCGATTTAGAAGAGACTATGGGGGCTGCACTCTGAGCTCTTTCCCTGGGCCTCTCCATTGTTCTTTCCAGCAGATTTGATGTACAGGTCTCTCCAGGGCGAGATTCAAGGCTGCAATGAGCAGGGTGTGGATGGAGAACAAGATCGACCCTCCCCTTTAAGAACTGGCCGGCGCCAGTGTGTCTGTGTTCCATCGCTGACTGACATCACATGAGCTTCGCCAGCGCTCTGAGGTAGCGCCTCGCTCCTTGGCGTTAGCGCCTTAAGAGAAATACCAAATTTCTCCCCCATGACTCTACTCCACAGACTAGCCCACATCTTTGAACCAACCATACCTAATAAGGAGCAAGCAGGCTGCCAGAGCACCTCCAGAATCTTGGGATGAAACTAAAGAGCAGGGTCAACTTGATCCAGAAACTCGCCAGACCCACATGGGGCGCACAAGCGCAAACCCTCCGTACGGCAGCACTTGCCCTGGTTACTCTACAGCAGAGTACAGCTCTTCGGCGTGGCCACCAAGTCCGCATGTCAAATCTGTTGATGTCCATAGAGATATAGGGGGAAAAGTTCGGTTGCTTTGCGCCTTCCGTTAGCGCCCTAAGAGGAACTAGCAAAGCAACTAGCACCCGGGCGTGGTGTCGCCAACGCCTCCCGTGAAATTCAGCGGGAGGTTAGCAACGGCGGTAACCGGTAGCACCCCGCGGCGCTGCGCCGCCGGCGATGACATCATTGTCATGCGAAGCGCCCTGCTCACGCCCCGGCTGCAATCTTCGGGAGCGCCCCCTGATTTACCACCGGACGCTATGTCCGCCAGGGTCAGGGGGGTCTACCTGTGGCCGGGGAGGCGCTATTTAAAGGCGAGGTGCGGGGCGGCCATTTTTGTTGCGGCCCCTGGTCGCGCTGCGCAAGGCCCCGGGTCGTGCTGCGCAAGGCCCCTGGTGCGCTGCGCAAGACCTCGCCCCTTTAAGAAGGGGAGGAAGGCCTGCAATACCACGGCACGTAGCACTGCGATATTCACTAGCAGCGTCCCAAGAGGGAGGCGGGGTGCTTCCACTAGCGCCCCTCTTCCCTCTTGGTGCGCTACCACTCAATTTCCGTGGCGGGGGCACTAAAAGTAGCGCCCCGGCGACGTTGGCTCCCCAAAGGGGGCGCTACTCAAAGTTTAACCCATAGAGTCATAACGGCACAGAAGGAGGCCATTCAGCCCATCGAGTCCGCTCCGGCTCTCTGTAGAGCAATGCAGTCAGTCCCATTCCCCCGCTCTATCCCCGTAGCCCTGCAAGTTTATTTCCCTCAAGTGCCTATCCAGTCTCCCCTTGAAAACACTGAGTGTCTCCGCTTCCACCACATCCGTCCGCAGTGAATTCCAGGTCATCACCACTCGCTGTGTAAAAAGTTTTTCCTCACATCCCCCCTGTATCTCTTGCCCAAAACGTTAAATCTGTGTCCCCTAGTCCTTGTGCCATCAACTGGTGGGAACAGCCTTTTCCCGTCTAGCCTATCCAAACCCGTCATAATCCTGTACACCTCTATCAAATCACCCCTCAACCTCCTTTGCTCTAATGAAAACAAATCCAGCTTCTCCAACCTGTCCTTGTAGCTAAGATCCCTCATCCTCGGAACCATTCTGGTAAATCTCCTCTGCACCCTCTCAAGGGCCTTCACATCCTTCCTAAAGTGTGGTGACCAGAACTGGACACAATACTCCAGTTGTGGCCTAGCCAACGCTTTATAAAGGTTCGGCATAACTTCTCTATTTTTGTACTCAATACCTCTATTTATGAAGCCCAAGATCCCATATGCTTTGTTAACCACTCTCTCAATATGTCCTGCCACCTTCAGGGGGACCTATTCACATTAATTCCCAGGTCCCTCTGTCCCTGCACACTCTTTAAAACTGTGCCATTAAGTGTATATTGTCTCTCCCTGTTCCTTCTGCCAAAATGCATCACCTCACATTTCTCTGTATTAATTTGCATCTGCCACTTGTCTGCCCATTCTGCTAGCCTTTCTATGTCCTGTTGCAGTCGATTAATGTCATCATCACTGTTTGCCACACCCCCAAGTTTGATGTCATCGGCAAATTTAGAAATTCTACTCTATATTCTAATATCCAGGTCATTTATATATATCAAAAAAGCAGTGGCCCCAGCACTGACCCTTGAGGAACACCACTGCCTACCATCCTCCAGTCTGAAAAACAGCCATTTACCACAACTTGCAGTTTTCTGTCCTTAAGCCAATTCCTTATCCAAGCTGTCACTGACCCACCTATTCCATGAGCCTCAATTTTGTTAACCAGCCTTCTATGTGGTACTTTGTCAAACGCCTTCCGAAAATCCATGTAGACAACATCCATTGCATTCCCTTCATCAATCCTCTCTGTTACTTCATCAAAAAATTCAATTAGATTAGTCAAACACGATCTTCCTTTTGGAAACCCGTGTTGGCTTTCCTTAATTAGCTTAAATCTCTCCAAATACCCGTTCATGTTTTCCTTGATTATTGTTTCTAAAACTTTACCCACCACTGATGTTAAACTTTTACTGGGATTGTCCTTACACCCTTTCTTGAACAATGGTGTCACATTTGCCACTTTCCAATCCCCAAGCACCTCCCCCGCATCTAGGGAAGATTGGAAAATTATGGCAAGCCCTTCCGATATCTCCTCCCCCAATTCCCTTAGCAACCTGGGATGTAAGCCATCTGGACTAGGCGACTTGTCTACTCTAAGCATACCCAGCCTTTCTAGTACATCCTGTCTATCAATTTTCACCTTCCATTCCTTCTACCTTTTCCACTTCTACCGATATTTGGGCAGCATCCTTAGTAAACACCGATACAAAGTACTCATTGAGTATTCTAGCCTTGCCCTGCGTCTCTAAGCATATATCACCTTCTTTGTCTCTAATAGGCCCCACCCCGCCTCTTACTATCCGCTTACTGTTTACATGCCGGTAGAAGATTTTTGGGTTCCCTTTTATGTTAACCGCCATTCTACTCTCATATTCTCTCTTTGCCAATCTTATTTTCATCTTCATATGCCCTCTCAACTCATTGTATTTGGTCTGGTTCTCCCTTGAGGAATTCACCTGACATGCATCGTACACCCTCTTTTTTTGTTTCATCATCTTCTCCATCTCCCTCATCATCCAAGGAGCCCTTGCTATGGTCCCCTACCCTTCCCTCTTGTTGGAATCTACCTAGCCTGTACTTGGAACATCTCCTCCTTAAAGATCACCCATTGTTCCATTACAGTTTTTCCTGTCAGTCTTTGGTTCCATTTTACCCTGGCTAGATCCTTTCGCATCCCATTGAAGTTAGCCCTATTCCAGTTTAGAAGTTTCACTCTAGATTGTTCCTTGCTTCTCTCCATTGTTAATCTAAATCTTATGATACGATAATCACTTGTACCCAAGTGTTCTCCCACAGACACTTGGTCGACCTGGCCCACCTCATTCCCCAGCACCAGATCCTAGTTGGACCAAGAACATACTGGTCAAGGAAATTCTCCTGAACACATTTCAGAAATTCCTCCCCCTCCTTTCCCTTTACCCTAGCATTATCCCAATTGATATTTGGGTAATTAAAGTCCCCCAATATCACCACACTATGGGGAAAAAATTCAGTATCGCCCCGAGGGCACGATTATCGGCCGCACGCAAAGTTTAGCGCCTGGCGCTAATTATCGCCTCTGACGGCAAACTTGGCTTTTATCGCCCCTGGAGGTGATTGGAGCGCTAAATCAGGCGCTTCACACCTGTCTTAAGGCGCAAAGGCCGAGGAGCGAGGCACTACCTCACAGCGCTGGCGAAGCTCACGTGATGTCAGTCAGCGATGGAACACAGACCCACTGGCACCGGCCAGTTCTTAAAGGGAATTCTGACGAATGGTCATCGACCTGAAACGTTAACTCTGTTTCTCTCTTCACAGATGCTGCCTGGCCTGCTGAGTTTCTCCAGTATTTTCTGTTTTTATCTTAAAGGGGAGGGTTGATTTTGTTCTCCATCCACACCCTGCTCATTGCAGCCTTGAATCTCGGCCTGGAGAGGCCTGTACATCAAATCTGCTGGAAAGAACAATGGAGAGACCCAGGGAAAGAGCTCAGAGTGCAGCCCCCACAGTCTCTTCTAAATCGATGCAAGGAAGGGCAAATCAAAATGAACCTGCAAAGTGCTGCTCAGTACCCAAAACTCCGTCACACAGCGTTGAATCTCTCCAGAAGTCTCTCTCTCTCTCAGAATGCCTGGTGCAAAAATGTCACCAACAAAAAAAGGCAGGAAGCGGTCGCCTTTAAATAGCGCTCCCCCAGTCCCTTCCTGACTGCAAAACGTTCCCTCAACCTGTCGTTGCCAGCGGCAGGCGGTAAGGCAGGGGGCGCTACCGGGGCATTGCGCAGTCAACTGACGTCACGATCTGCTGGCACAGGAGATTGTGACGGTAGTGTTTAGCGCCGCTGCAAAATGTCTAGTTAATTTCGCGAGCGGCGCGCCCGGGCCCTAGTTGCTTTGCGCCCCATTAGCGCCCTCTTAAGGCACTAACGGGAGGCACAAACAACTGAATTTTTCTCCCTATAGCTCTTGCATATCTCTGCGATTTCCCTGCAGATTTGCTCCTCTCCCTCCCTCTCACTATTTGGAAGCCTGTAGAATACCTCCAATAGCGTGACCATACCCTTTCTGCTCCTCAACTCTAACCAAATGGATTCTGTCCTTGTCCCCTCAAGAACATCCTCCCTTTCCAACACTACAATGTCTTCCTCAATCAGCACTGCCACCCCACCTCCCTTTTTTCCTTCCCTATCTTTTCTGAACACCTTGTACCCTTGAATATTAAGTGCCCAGTCCTCACCGTTTTTAAGCCACGTTTCCGTTATTGCCACAGCATCATATTGCCACACGGCTAATTGTGCTTGTAGCTCATCAACCTTATTCACCACACTTTGTGCGTTTATGTACATGCATTCTAAACCCAGTTTTGAATTTTTCATCATCTTTCATAGTCTGCTCCTATCTAATATGTTACTACTTCCGCCTCCAGTACTATTGAACTCTAATGTGAGAATTATCACTGGTACGCTTTTATCGACACCAACACCTTGGTTGCCTGTGCTTGCAAACATAAGAACATAAGAAATAGGAGCAGGAGTCGGCCATTTGGCCCCTCGAGCCTGCTCCACCATTCAGTGAGATCATGGCTGATCTTCTGCCTCAACTCCATTCACCGGCCCTATCGCCATATCCCTTGATGCCCTTACTAGTCAGAAATCTATGACTTCTGTTTTGAATATACCCAATGACTGAGCCTCCACAGCCCTCTGGGGTAGAGAATTCCAAAGATTCACCACCATGTGTGAAGAAATTTCTTCTCATCTCAGTCCTGAATGTCCTACCCTTTATCCTGAGGCTGTGGCCCCTGGTTCTAGACTCCCCGGCCAAGGGAAACATTCTCCCAGCATCCACCCTATCAAGCCCTGTTGTGGCGGAGCCACTAAGGGACTCCGATCAATTGTATATAATTCCCTTTAATAATATGTTAGCTACAGCCTGAGTCTGTATCTTTGTTTTCACTGTTTACAAGTACAGAGCGCGATCACTTTAACAGCACGGGTAAACGCGATGACGTCATGCCGTTCATCACGTGATCCCCCACCGGCGGGAAAAATGTGATGACGTCACGGGACCGCCCAAGCAGTCCTCGTGGAGCCTCTGAACTGACTAGACCTATATTCGATGTTCTCCTGTAGTTATCCGTTAAACTCTGTTAGTTTTCATTAAACTCTGGAACGCTGTGGCTCAGGGGCTCGGCGTCAAGCTACATCGCACCACTGCCTACCATCCACAGGTGAATGGCCTGTGCGAACGATTCCACAGCTCGCTCAAGGCCGCACTGCGAGCCAGCCTTCAAGGCGCGGGCTGGGTGGACAGGCGTCCATGGGTCCTTTTGGGTCTTCGTACGGCGCCTAAAGAGTATCTTCAATAGTCCATGGCGGAGCTCGTCTATGGCCAGCCGCTACGCGTACCAGGGGATTTCTTTCCGACTCCAACGGAGCCATGGTCCGCATCCCAGCAGCTCGTCAGACACCAGGAGGCAGCCAGAAGTTTCGCTCCAGTGCCTACGTCGCATCACGGCTTGCAGAGCTCCCATGTCCCAGCTGTGCTGAAGAATGCCGACTATGTGTTTATCCGCCACGACGCTCATCGGGACCTGCTCAAACCCCTTTACACTGGTCCTTTCCGTGTGATAGAGCCGGGAGACAAATCTTTTTCGGTCGATGTCGGAGGTAAACCGGGCCACATTTCGGTTGACCGGTTGAAGCCGGCTCACTTGGACCTTGACCACCCAGTCGAGATCGCACAACCGCCGAAACGTGGCCGACCGCCCACAGTCGCCGTGCCAGATCAAATGCAACCGCCCGCCAGCTCGCCCGCTGTCCATCAGCTTCCACTTCAAGGCTACAGAAGTCGATCTGACAGGCTTGTCAGGCCTCCTCGCCATTTTACTTTTGCTATTAAAGACAAAGGGGGTGCATGTGGCGGAGCCACTAAGGGACTCCGATCAATTGTATATAATTCCCTTTAATAATATGTTAGCTACAGCCTGACTCTGTATCTTTGTTTTCACTGTTTACATGTACAGAGCGCGATCACTTTAATAGCGCGGGTAAACGCGATGACGTCACGCCGTTCATCACGTGATCCCCCACCGGCGGGAAAAACGTGATGACGTCATGACATCAGCCACGGGACCGCCCAAGCAGTCCTCGTGGAGCCTCCGAACTGACTAGACCTATATTCGATGTTCCCCTGTAGTTATCCGTTAAACTCTGTTAGTTTTCATTAAACCTCGTTTATTTGATCGCCTGAGTGGACCTCAGTCTTTTGGACAGGAACTAGACATTCCTACATTGGTGACCCCGACTTTTGCGAACGGTTTTCACAGAAGTGACTGAACGTGGAATCGAACGCCGTTGCTTTGAAGCTACCACAGTTCTGGGAGCAACAGCCAGCCGCGTGGTTCATCTAGGCTGAAGCCCAGTTCGCAATCAGGAACATCGTTGCAGATCAGACCCGTTACTATCACGTGGTCTCCGCCCTCGACAGTGCCACAGCCTCATGGATCGTCAGCCTGCTTGGTAATCCACCAGAAGATCGCAAGTATGAAACGACAAAGGCGCGGTTGTTACAGGTCTTCGGGCTCACGAAGTCGGAGCGCGCCCGCCGGCTGCTCAATATGCCTGGCCTCAGGGACTCCAAGCTGTCCGAGCTCATGAGCCAAATGCTCACGCTCCTGTGCTCCGAACCGGAATGCTTCCTCTTCAGGGAGCTATTCCTCAGCCAGCTACCGGAGCAATTTCAGGCTGCCCTAGCCAGGTCGGAAGTCACCGACTACGCAGAGCTGGCTGCCAATGCGGACAAGATCTTCGCGGTGACACAGCAGTACTGCGCTGCCACGAGGCGCCCATCCCCCACAGACGCTGCTCCAGCCCCATAACCTGCGGGGTTGTGCTTCTACCACATCCGTTTTGGCGCGAAAGCAAGATGCTGCCGACCTCCCTGCAGCTTTTCGCTCAAAAAAGATAAACAGCAGCCACCCTGTCGAAAGAGGACCGGTTATAACGAGCGCCCCGCGGCTGCGATGGCAATCGGTAATTCGGGAAAACTCCTCTTCATCAACGACTCCCTATCTGGTCAACGTTTCCTCTGCGACACCGGGGTGCAGTGTAGCATCCTACCCGCGTCAAATCTTGATCTACAAGCCGGGGGGCATGGCCCCTCCCTCCAGGCAGCTAATGGCGGGGCCATTCGGACCTTCGGAAGCCGGCGGATCCAGGTGTGCTTCGGCGGCCAGCGGTTTTACTGGGATTTCATCACGGCCAAAGTCTCTCAAGCCATCCTCGGGGCGGATTTTTTGTGCGCCAACGGCCTCCTGGTGGATGTACGGCACCGGCGGTTGATCAATGCGGCCACTTTTCACTCCATTCCGTGCCACCGCGGTAACACTGTGGCGCGCACTGTCTCCTGCGTGTTCCCGCCTCCGGATGACTTCACTCGCCTCCTCGGAGATTTCCCAGATCTGACCAGACCCACTTTCTCTTCCACGGCCACGAAACATGGTGTCGAACATCACATCACCACTACTGGCTCCCCGGTCTACGCACGGGCCTGGCGCCTCGAACCTGGCAAGCTCGCGGCTGCGAAAGCGGAGTTCGACACGATGGAGCGGCTAGGGATTATTTGCTGGTCGAATAGTCCCTGGTCTTCGCCTCTCCACATTGTTCTGAAACCTGGCGGCGGATGGCGGCCTTGCGGCGACTACCGACGCCTGAACGACGCCACTACTCCTGATCGGTACCCGATCCCTCATATTTAGGATTTCTCTGCACATTTGGTGGGAAATACCATTTTTTCCAAAGTTGACCTCGTCCGTGGCTACCACCAGGTCCCCGTACACCCGCAAGACGTCCCGAAAACTGCAGTCATCACCCCATTCGGCCTGTTTGAATTTCTGCGGATGCCGTTTGGATTGAAGAACGCTGCACAGGCTTTCCAGCGCTTGATGGACTCCGTGCTTCGGGACCTCAAGTTTCTATTCGTCTACCTCGACGACATCCTCATCACCAGCCCTAATAAAGAGGAGCACATCTGCCATTTGCGCACCCTCTTTAGACGCCTCAGCCAACACGGCTTGATCATCAACCCGGCCAAGTGCCAGTTCGGCCTGCAGCAGATTGATTTCTTAGGCCATCGCATCACATCGGACGGCGCAATTCCCTGCCAAACGAAGGTGGAGGCAGTTACTTCGTTCCCGCGCCCGCAGACCGTCAAGGCCCTGCAGGAGTTCCTCGGGATGGTAAATTTTTATCACCGGTTCGTCCCTAATACAGCTCTGCTCATGCAGCCCCTGTACGAGGCCCTCAAGGGCAAGTCCGGCAAGGATCCGATTAGCTGGACGGTCGACATGGACCGGGCGTTCGTCGACACAAAAGGCGCTTTAGCCAACGCAACCATGCTGGCACACCCGCTGCCAGGTGCCACCATCGCCCTTACCACCGACGCGTCAGACTACGCCATTGGCGCAGTGCAGGAACAGTGGGTGCATGGGACGTGGCAACCGCTGGCGTTTTTCAGCCGTCAACTACGGCAAAATGACCGGAAGCACAGCACGTTCGACCGGGAGTTGCTGGCCCTTTTTCTGCCATCCACCATTTCTGGTTCTTGCTAGAGGGACGTCCGTTCACGGCTTTTGTGGACCATAAGCCACTAACGTTCGCTATGGCCAAGACCGCCGAACCGTGGTCAGCTCGGCAACAACGTCAGTTGACGTTTATTTCAGAATTCACCACTGACATTCAGCATGTGTCCGGTAAAGACAACCTGGTGGCGGATTGCCACTCACGCGCGAGCGTTCATGCAGTCCAGCTCGGCATCGACTATGCCCTCATGGCTGCGGATCAAGCCTCGGATCCGGAAGTCCAATCTTACAGAACCAACTCCTCTAGCCTCCAAGCGACCGACGTCAAATTTCATGCCGCGGGCACTACGCTACTCTGCAACGTCTCCATAGGAGATCCTCGCCCTATCGTCCTGGTCGCCTGGCGCCGAAAAGTTTTTGACGCCATACACGGGTTGTCGCACCCTGGCATGAAGGCCTCGCAATGGCTGATGTCATCCAAATTCGTGTGGCGGGGCATGCACATAGATGTTCGCGACTGGGCCAACACCTGCGTGGTCTGCCAAAAGGCCAAGGTGCAGCGTCACGTCAAGTCTCCAAATTGCCACTTTCGCTGTTCCGGAACGTAGGTTTGATCATGTGCATGTGGACCTGGTGGGGCCACTTCCGCCTTCGCATGGGTTTACTCATCTTCTTACAATGGTGGACCGCACCACCCGATGGCCGGAGGTGGTTCCTTTGTCATCCACCACTTCCGCAGACGTTGCCAGGGCATTCATCTCCTCTTGGGTCGCCCGTTTCGGGGTACCGGCGGACATCTCATCTGATCGTGGGCCGCAGTTTTCTTCGGAGCTCTGGAACGCTGTGGCTCAGGGGCTCGGCGTCAAGCTACATCGCACCATCCACAGGCGAACGGCCTGTGCGAACGATTCCACAGGTCGCTCAAGGCCGCACTGCGAGCCAGCCTTCAAAGCACGGGCTGGGTGGACAGGCTTCCATGGGTCCTTTTGGGTCTTCGTACGGCGCCTAAAGAGGATCTTCAATCGTCCACGGCGGAGCTCGTCTATGGCCAGCTGCTACGCATACCAGGGGATTTCCTTCCAACTCCGCATCCCAGCAGCTCGTCAGACACCAGGAGGCAGCCAGAGGTTTCGCTCCAGTGCCTACGTCGCATCACGGCTTGCAGAGCTCCCACGTCCCAGCTGTGCTGAAGAATGCCGACTATGTGTTTATCCACCACGACGCTCATCGGGACCCGCTCAAACCCCCTTACACTGGTTCTTTCCGCGTGATAGAGCCGGGAGACAAATCTTTTTTGGTCGATGTCGGAGGTAAACCGGGCCACATTTCGGTTGACCGGTTGAAGCCGGCTCACTTGGACCTTGACCGCCCAGTCGAGATCACACAACCGCCGAAACGTGGCCGACCGCCCACAGTCGCCGTGCCAGATCAAATGCAACCGCCCGCCAGCTCGCCCACCGTCCATCAGCTTCAAGACTACAGAAGTCGATCTGACAGGCTTGTCAGGCCTCCTCGCCGTTTTACTTTTGCTATTAAAGACAAAGGGGGTACATGTGGCGGAGCCACTAAGGGACTCTGATCAATTATATATAATTCCCTTTAATAATATGTTAGCTACAGCCTGAGTCTGTATCTTTGTTTTCACTGTTTACATGTACAGAGCACGATCACTTTAATAGCGCGGGTAAACGCGATGACGTCACGCCGTTCATCACGTGATCCCCCACCGGCGGGAAAAACGTGATGACGTCATGACGTCAGCCACGGGACCGCCCAAGCAGTCCTCATGGAGCCTCTGAACTGACTAGACCTATATTCGATGTTCCCCTGTAGTTATCCATTAAACTCTGTTAGTTTTCATTAAACCTCGTTGATTTGATCGCCTGAGTGGACCTCAGTCTTTTGGATAGGAACTAAACATTCCTACACTGTAATAATTTTGTATGCTTCAATGAGATCCTCTCTCATTCTTCTGGATTCAAGAGAATACAGGCCTAGTTTACTCAATCTCTTCTCATACAACAGTCCCGCCATCCCAGGAATCAATCTCGTGAACCTTCGTTGCACTCCCTCTATGGCAAGTATATCCTTCCTTAGGTAAGGAGACCAATTGTACACAGTACTCCAGGTGTGGTCTCACCAAGGTCCTATATAATTGGAGTAAGACTTCTTTACTCCTATTCTCAAACATTGCACCACGACACCTGTGCCGTGAATATGCGGTCTCCAGAGAACACAGCCGCTACACCAGCAAAGACATGCCGATCCAGGCCGACTTGAACAACCTGTCACCAACCCGTCTCAAATCCAGAAGGTCATTTTGGACTGTCGCCGAAACCCTTCCGCGATCTCCCCTCAGCCTTGATGACCGATGGTGAAATGCTTGGAAGAACTGTGACATACAAAATGGATTCTTTATAGAGGACCCCACAGTCCAATTGGAAGGATCAAACCTTCCTCGCAAACAGTGGACAACCATCAACCGCCTCAGAACCGGTCATGGTAGATGCTACCACCTTCTCCATCGATGGAAGATTAAAGCATCCCCATCATGCGACTGTGGAGCTCCTGGTCAGACCCTGGAGCACATCATTGAGCACGGCCCTCAGAGGAAATTTACAGGCAGCCTAGAAGATAACCACGCTGTTACATCAGAAGCTTTGGCCTGGATATCTGACTTAGATATTGACATCTGATTTGCTTTGCAACCACCATACGAAAGAAGAAGAAGAAGAAGACAGACTGAGTATTTTAAAGCAAAATGTGTAGTGTGACACCGTTAGGCACTGTGAGACAGAGAGCGACACCGTAAGACACCATGAGGCACTGTGAGGTACCATGAGATGTCGTGAGGCACCGTGAGACAATGTGAGAAAGAGAGCGACACTGTGAGGCACCGTAAGACAGAGAGCGACACCGTGAGACACCGCAAGGCAGAGAGCAACATCGTGAGATAGAAAGCGACACTGTGACACATCGTGAGACACCGTGAGACAGAGAGCGACACCGTGAGACATCGTGAGACACCGTGAGACAGAGAGCGACACCGTGAGACACTATGAGACAGAGAGCTGCACCGTGAGACATCGTGAGACACCGTGAGACAGAGAGCGACACCGTGAGACACTGTGAAGCAGACAGCAACATGGTGAGATAGAGAGCAACACCATGAGACACCGTGAGACATCGTGAGATACCGTGAGACAGAGAGCGGCACCGTGAGACATCGGGAGACATCGTGAGACAGAGAGCGACACCGTGAGGCACCGTGAGACAGAGAGCGACACCGTGAGGCACCGTGAGGCACCGTGAGACAGAGAGCGACACCGTGAGACAGAGAGCGACACCGTGAGACAGAGAGCAGCACCGTGAGACACAGAGTGACACCGTGAGACACTGTGAGGCAGTGAGCAGCACCGTGAGACACCGTGAGGCAGGGAGCAGCACAGTGAGACACCGTGAGACAGAGAGCAGCACCGTGAGACACCGTGAGACTGAGCAGCACCGTGAGACACCGTGAGACAGAGAGCAGCACCGTGAGACATCGTGAGACACCGTGAGACAGAGAGAAGCACCGTGAGACAGAGAGCGACACCGTGAGACAGAGAGTGACACCATGAGGCAGAGAGTGACACCGTGAGACATCGTGAGACAGAGAGCGACACCGTGAGACACCGTGAGGCAGAGAGCGACACCGTGAGGCAGAGAGCGACACCATGAGGCAGAGAGTGACACCGTGAGACACCGTGAGACAGAGAGTGACACCGTGAGACACCGTGAGACAGAGAGTGACACCGTGAGACACCGTGAGGCAGAGAGCGACACCGTGAGACACCGTGAGGCAGAGAGCAGCACCGTGAGACATCGTGAGACAGAGAGCGACACCGTGAGACACCGCGAGGCAGAGAGCAGCACCGTGAGACAGAGAGCAGCACCGTGAGACACCGTGAGACAGAGAGCAGCACCATGAGACATCGTGAGACACCGTGAGACAGAGAGTGACACCGTGAGACAGAGAGCAGCACCGTGAGACATCGTGAGACAGAGAGCGATACCGTGAGACACCGTGAGGCAGGGAGCAACACCGTGAGACACCGTGAGGCAGAGAGGAACACCGTGAGACACCGTGAGGCAGAGAGCAGCACCATGAGACATCGTGAGACAGAGAGCATAAGAACATAAGAACATAAGAACATATGCGTCAGCGGGAATCCTGAGCGGCAGCAGCGGGGCTATAAAAGTCCCCAGAGACCAGGTAAGGCCTCAGTGCGTCGGCGGGAATCTCGAGCAGCAGAGCGAGGCTATAAAAGGCCCAGAGACCCAGGTAAGGCCTCACAGCGTCGGCGGGAAACTCGAGCGGCAGAGCGGGGCTATAAAAGTCCCAGAGACCAGGTAAGGCCTCAGTGCGTCGGCGGGAATCTCGAGCGGCAGAGTGGGGCTATAAAAGTCCCCAGAGACCAGGTAAGGCCTCACAGCGTCGGCGGGAATCCTGAGCGGCAGAGCGGGGCTATAAAAGTCCCAGAGACCAGGTAAGGCCTCAGTGCGTCGGCGGGAATCTCGAGCGGCAGAGCGAGGCTATAAAAGGCCCCAGAGACCAGGTAAGGCCTCACAGTGTCGGTGGGAATCTCGAGCGGCAGAGCGGGGCTATAAAAGTCCCAGAGACCAATCTCCAGTCTGGGAACTCGGAGGGAAGGAGAAAGGTAAAAAGTAATCCAAGTGTGACGTCACCAGAAAGCGGGTAAGTGATTGGTTGGTAAGTATTTCTCCCTTTTTAAGCTTAAATCTCTTTGGTTTATAGTTTCTAAGGTGTGATATTCACCATCTAGAATCGGGGCAGAGGGTATTTAAGAATAATATTAATAAATTTAATTAATTATGTAGTAACCTGGGAGGTTATGTGTAACCTGATCCACCAGGTGGTGCTGTGGCAATTGCTCTCCTGAGTTAAGTCTGATCTGTACTGTTGTACTCTTTGTTTATGCTGCCTCATGGCAGAAGCTTTTATGTGCAAGAGTTGATTAAACCATGTTATGAAGTTAACCTGTGTCTGTCTCCATCTATGGCCCGCTCAAGGTACCACATATGGTGACGAGAATAAAGGACGGAAGAGTTTTGGAGTATTCGGAAGAGGTGCTCGGGTTGGTTAGCAAACTAGTCAGAAAAGCACGAGGCTAGGCCGCGGGAGTCGAAACGGAGTTTGATTTTTTGGCTGAAGTGACCGGACTCCAAGGATGGCAGGAACGGTAGGCTCCGTGGTACCTTTTGACAGCAAGTCGCAGTCTTGGGAGGAGTATATTGAAATACTGAGCCATTTCTTTATGGCAAACGAGGTGGACAGTGCTGAAAAGAAAAGGGCCATTTTACTGAGTTGTGTGGGAGCGCAAACCTATACACGGATGAGGAATCTGCTGAGCCCGGAGCGGCCAGGAGAAAAATCTTTTGACAAGTTGGTGAGTCTACTAAAGAATCATTTCAATCCGAAACCTAGTGAAATAGTACAGAGATGGAAATTCAATTCGAGGATTAGGAGGCCGGAAGAAAGCATTACCGAGTATGTGGAGGAGCTTCGGAAGCTCGCACAGGACTGTAATTTTGGAAATGCGCTCACAGTCATGTTAAGGGACAGACTAGTATGCGGAGTTAACGACGACAGTATACAGCAAAGGTTGCTGTCAGAAGAAGGATTAACGTTTGAGACGGCACTTAAAAAAGCACAAGCCATGGAGATGGCTAACAAGGACATTAAGGACTTAAACAGTATGAGCAAGGAGAAATGGAGTAAACCAGTGGGAGGAGCTGTTTTCAAGATGGAAGCTGGCGCGAAAAGTCCACCAGTCGGGGTTGGGGATTGCTACCGATGTGGCGGGACGAGCCATTATGCAAAGGACTGCAGGTTTGCAAAGGCAAAGTGCCACAATTGTGGAAAAATAGGGCACTTAAAGAAAGTCTGTAAAAGGGCAGTGAGTGAGAGAAGCAGTGCTAAAGGGGCAAAGCATGCTAAGGGGGGAGGGAGAAGTACACAAAGCAGGCAAATTACATACAAGAGGAAGAGTCTAGTGAGGAGGTTTTCACTGTATACAGTATAGACACTTCAAGGCCCAACGTACCCCCTCTCACTCAGTATTTGATAGTGAACGGAGGTCAAGTAAAGTTTGAGATTGACACCGGATGTAGTGTAACCATAATGTTGCAGACTGAGTATGCCAAGCTATGGGGGGAAGCAAAAGTACCAGAGCTAGGTACATGCCCCATTAGTCTCAAAACCTACACAGGACAGAAGGTGGACATTTTGGGGGCGGCCGAAGTACAAGTGGAACACAAAGGAGTCACCAAAGAGCTTACGGTGGTAGTGGTAGCAGGGTCAGGGCCAAACCTATTCGGGCGAGGGTGGATCAGTGAGTTGAGTGTGGACTGGCAGGCAATGAATAAAATGGAGGACAGTACAGAGGCACTGCAAGAAGTGCTGATGAAGCATGAGTTAGTGTTCAAGGATGAACTGGGCACCTTAAGGGGAGCCACAGCCAAGATTCATGTAGCCAGTGATGCCACGCCTCGTTTCTTTAAACCAAGGTTGGTACCTTTTGCAATGAAAACCAAGGTGGAGGCGGAACTAGATCGCCTGCTAAAGGACAAAGTAATAGAACCAGTGAAATTTTCAGACTGGGCGGCACCAATAGTCCCGGTATTGAAGCCCGACGGTAACATAAGGGTGTGTGGTGACTATAAGTTAACAGTGAACAGAGTATCATCATTGGAACAGTACCCCATTCCGAGAATGGAGGACATGTTAACATCGCTCGCTGGGGGACAAAGATTCAGCAAACTGGACATGAGTCATGCGTATCAGCAGATATTGCTAGATGAAGAATCAAAAAAGTTTGTCACGGTGAACACGCACAAGGGGCTGTTCACGTATGCCAGGTTACCATTTGGTGTCAGTTCTAGCCCAGCAATATTCCAACGGACTATGGAGGGCATTCTGCAGGGCATTCCAAAGGTGGCCGTGTACTTAGATGATATTCTGCTAACAGGAAGTGACGATCAGGATCACTTAAAAACACTGGACAAAGTGCTACAGCGGCTGGAAGAGGCGGGGCTACGCCTGAAACGGAGTAAGTGTAGTTTCATGGAGAAGGAAGTTACATTCCTGGGACATCGGGTGGATGCCACAGGCCTCCATCCATTACCAGGGAAAGTACGGGCAGTGCAGGATGCACCTGCACCCACCTCAGTGACTGAACTGAAAGCCTATCTAGGGCTCCTGAATTATTATAACCGGTTTCTTCCAAACTTATCGATGCTGCTGGCACCCCTGCACAAACTGCTGAGAAAGGAGGAGCCATGGCGTTGGGGGCCAGAGCAAGCGAAAACGTTTCAGCAGTCAAAGGAGCTACTTCAGTCCAGCAGGGTGTTGGTGCATTATGACGAGAAGAAGGAGCCGATAATGTCCTGCGACGCACCACCCTATGGAGTGGGGGCAGTGTTGGCCCACCGCATGCCAGATGGAGCAGAAAGGCCCATCGGGTTTGTTTCACGCACGCTCACAGCTGCGGAAAAGAACTATTCACAGCTTGATAAAGAGGGGTTGGCCATTATATTTGGAGTAAAGAAATTCCATAAGTACATATATGGGAGGAAGTTTGTAATCAGTACTGACCACAAGCCTCTTATTAGCTTACTGAATGAGATGAAAGCGGTGCCTCAAATGGCATCACAGAGAATAATGAGATGGGCAGTAATACTAAGAGCCTATGAATATGTGATCACGTACAGAGCCGGCAAGGAAAACGGGAACGCGGATGCTCTCAGCCGCCTGCCCCTCTCAAAATCTCCTCGCAGTACTTCCCCTGAGGAGCACGTCCTGATGCTGGATCAGGAGATCAGTCCCCTGATGACTTCAGCGCAAATCCAGGGCTGGACAGCCAAGGACCCCGTTCTGTCAAGGGTCCGTGAGTATGTGTTGAAAGGCTGGCCAGATCACCGTGAGGGACCGGAGTTCGCGCCGTACAGACAGAGACAGCACGAGCTCAGTGTCCAAGATGGATGTGTGCTATGGGGAGCACGCATCATAGTCCCAGAGCGGGGACGCTCTACTTTGATGGAACAGTTGCATCAATCGCACCCAGGAATGACTAGGATGAAAGGACTGGCTAGGAGCTACCTGTGGTGGCCTAACTTGGATGCTGAAATTGAGTCAAAGGTAAACTCATGCACTATATGTCAGGAACAGAGGAAAGCACCTGCCGGGGCACCACTCCATCCCTGGGAGTGGCCCAGCAAACCCTGGAGGAGAATTCACATAGACTATGCGGGACCTTTTAGGGGCAAAATGTTTTTGGTGCTGGTAAACGCTCACTCAAAGTGGATTGACGTTTATCCAGTGAGCTCTGCAACGACTGATGCCACACTGAATTGTCTCAGGAACAGCTTCAGCACGCATGGTATTCCAGAAATGATTGTATCCGACAATGCACAGTGTTTTGTTAGTGAAGGGAGCAAAGAATTCATGGTAAGGAATGGAATCACACATGTCACCTCGGCTCCATATCACCCAGCCTCAAATGGGTTAGCCGAGCGAGCAGTGCAGACTTTTAAGGAGCTCATGAGGAAGAGCTCAGGTGACACCCTGGAGACCAAGCTCAATAGAGCTTTGTTTAGTTATCGTATAACACCCCAAGCTACCACGGGGCTTTCTCCGGCTGAGTTGATGATGGGGAGAAAGTTGCGGTGCACGTTAGACCTGATACACCCAGATCTCAAAAGCAAGGTTGAGACAAAACAAACAAACCAAAAAGCGTACCATGACAAACATACTAAAGCTCGCCATTTCGCCATAGGGGACTCTGTGTACACCCGGAACTTCGGTTATGGACCTAAATGGATACCAGGACTAATCCAGGACATTACAGGACCTGTGTCATACTCCGTGTTACTAGGGGATGGTCAAGGGATTCGTCGGCATGTGGATCAGCTTTTCAGTCGGCAGCAGGGGGAACTGCCTCAGATGGAACAAAGGGCAGTAGAGGAGGCTGTTCCAGGACCCAGCACGGCTTATAAGGTGCCAGTGGACACTGGTACTGCCAGGCCACAGCGGGACAGAGTAAAACCAACATCAGAGACTACTCCAATCTCAAGTGCGAATGAATCTGAGAATCCACCACAAGTGGAATTAAGACGTTCACAAAGGATTCGCAAGCAACCAGAAAGACTTATACAAACCTGTTAAATTAGTCAGGGGTTAACCATGGTTAGAGCATACTGGTTAGTTAAAACGTAGTACCTAGTAAGGGTTATTGTTTAAGAATTGCATACGGCAATCTTAAGGGGGGAGGAGTGTAGTAACCTGGGAGGTTATGAGTAACCTGATCCACCAGGTGGTGCTGTGGCAATTGCTCTCCTGAGTTAAGTCTGATCTGTACTGTTGTACTCTTTGTTTATGCTGCCTCATGGCAGCAGCTTTTATGTGCAAGAGTTGATTAAACCATGTTATGAAGTTAACCTGTGTCTGTCTCCATCTATGGCCCGCTCAAGATACCACAAATTACATAGAATGGGAGATCAGGTGATGTGTTGCTGCTGCAATATGTGGGAGCTGGTGAACACCATTGATGCTCACGGTGATCACATTTGCAGTAAGTGTTGGCTGCTTGAGGAACTCCGGCTCCGTGTTGAAGAGCTGGAGTCCAAGCTTCAAACACTGAGACACATCAGGGAGGGGGAGGGTTACCTGGACTCTGTGTATCACGAGGTATTCACACCAATTAGATTAATTAATTCAGATGTAGTCCGTGGTCAGGGTCAGGATGGTGTGACTAGAAGTGAGGCAGGTACGGGGATCCAGGAGGTAGTGTTGGAGGAGCCGCAGCCCTTGCACTTGTCCAACAGGTTTGAGGCTCTTACTCCCTGTGAGGATGGGAACAGGGACTGCGGGGAGGATGAGCAACCTGACCACAGCACCGTGGAGCAGGGGGCCATTCAAGTGGGGGGAGTTAAAAGAAATGTTGTAGTGGTAGGGGATAGTATCGTTAGGGGGATAGATAAGAGTTCTTTGCAGCCGAGAGCGAGAGTCCCGAAGGCTGTGTTGCCTGCCCGGTGCCAGGGTTAAGGACATCTCCTCTGGACTGGAGAGAAACCTGGAGTGGGAGGGGGAGGATCCAGTTGTCGTGGTCCATGTTGGTACCAACGACATAGATAGGACAAGGAAGGAGGTTCTGCTGAGGGAGTTTAAGCAGCTAGGGGCCAAATTAAAAAGCAGAACCACAAGGGTAATAATCTCTGGATTATTACCTGAGCCACGAGCGAATTTGGCTAGGACAAATAAAATTAGAGAGTTAAATGCGTGGCTCAAAGACTAGTGTGGGAGAAATGGGTTTTGCTTCCTGGGACACTGGCACCAGTACTGGGGCAGGAGGGAGCTGTTCCGTTGGGATGGGCTTCACTTGGCCAGTGCTGGGACTAGAGTCCTGGCGGATCATATAGCTAGGGCTGTAGAGAGGGCTTTAAACTAACGAGTGGGGGGGAGGTTCCTAGAGAGCAAATAATAAAAATGACAACAGAGAAGGTCATAGACTTAGGTAGCAGTGGGGAAATTAAAAACCAGAGCGTGTCAGGAAGGGGCAGAAGGTATGGAGTAAAAGGTAAAGTAATAAAAAGGGCAAAAGCAGGAACTAAGTGTCACAAAACATATTTGAAAGTTCTCTATCTGAATGCACGTAGCATTCGTAACAAAATAGACGAGTTAATGGCACAAATAACTACATATGGGTATGATCTTGTGGCCATTACAGAAACATGGCTGCAGGGTGACAATGCCTGGGAATTAAACATACCAGGTTATTTAACGATCAGGAAGGACAGGCAGGAAGGAAGGGGAGGTGGGGTGGCTATGTTAATAAAGGAAGGAATCACTGTAATACAGAGAAATGATATTGGGTCAAAAGATCAGGATAATGAAACAGTTTGGGTGGAGATAAGGAATAATAAGGGGAAAAAAACACTAGTGGGCGTAGTCTATAGGCCTCCGAACAGTGGCAACCCTGTTGGACGGAGTATCAATCAGGAAATAGTTGAGGCTTGTAATAAGGGAACATCTATAATTATGGGGGATTTTAACTATCATATTAATTGGACAAATCAAATTGGGCAGGGCTGCCTTGAGGATGAGTTCATTGAGTGTATTAGGGATGGGTTTCACAGAAATCACAGAAACCCCACAGTGCAGATAGAGGCCATTTCGGCCCATCGAGCCTGCACCGACACATATCCCACCCGATCCCCGTAACCCCTGCACCAACACATATCCCACCCTATCCCCGTAACCCCACGTATTTAATCCCCCTAACACTAAGGGTCAATTTATCATAGCCAATCAACCTAACCTGCACATCTTTGGACTGTGGGAGGAAACCGGAGCACCCGGAGGAAACCCACGCAAACACGGGGAGAATGTGCAAACTCCACACAGACAGTCGCCCGAGGCCAGATTCGAACCCGGGTCTCTGGCGCTGTGAGACAACAGTGCTAACCACTATGCCACCGTTTCTTGAGTAGTATGTAACTGAACTGACCAGGGGGCAAGCAACCTTAGATCTGGTCCTTTGTAACGAGACAGGATTAATTAAAAATGTCCTAGTAAAGGATCCCCTTGGAATGAGTAACCATAACATGGTTGAATTCCATATTCAATTAGAGGGTGAGAAGGTTGGATCTCAAACAAGCGTGCTAAGCTTGAATAAAGGAGACTATGAAGGTATGAGAGTGGAATTGAGTAGAGTGGATTGGGAAAATAGATTAAAGGGTAAGACGATACATGATCAGTGGTGTACATTTAAGGAGTTATTTTACAACTTCCAAAAAAAATATATTCCACTGAGAAGAAAAGGGTGTAAAAGAAAAGACAGCCATCCGTGGCTAAGTAAAGAAATTAAGGATAGTATTCGACTAAAAACAAGGGCATATAAGGTAGCCAAATCTAGTGGGAGGATAGAGGATTGGGAAAACTTTAAAAGACAGCAAAAAATAACAAAAAGATTGATTAAGAAAGGGAAGATAGATTATGAAAGTAAATTAGCAAAAAATATAAAAACAGATAGTAAGAGTTTTTATCTATATATATAAAAGAGCTCTTCTGTCTGTCCCGATGTCTGTCTGTCTGTCTGTTTGTCTGTCTGTCCGTTCTCTACACGTTTGAAAGTTACAGAGCGTACCGACGCGCGCGTCGCCTCAAAAGAAAGCTTGCGATTCCGGACCGGTCATAGGCATATTTACGTTTCGGCCGCACAAAAATCCCGCCCGCGGTATCCGAAAAACGTTCAGCCTTCCGCTCATTAGCATCTCATTAGCGACCGTGTGACGTCGAGGTCGACCAATCGGACGGCGGGTTCCTTCCTACAGTTGAGTGTCGAGTGACTCGACGATTGACCAATCCTATGCTTCAGTGACCTGACCGGTCGACCAATCGGTGCGTGTGTGGGCGGGCCTTTTCCTTCTGAACCGAGGTGAGTGGCAGCCATCTTGATTTTTCACGATTTTTTCCCCACACTTTCAGTGTGTTAGGGAAGTAAGGTAAATATTTGAATTATGTGTTAGGGAATTAATTAACAATTTATTTGAGTTTTATATTGTGTTTAGCAACCCCCCCCCCTCCTCCTCACCCTCGCGCAGGGGGGACTCGGGGCCTGAAGCTCAAAAAATTTCCCTCTCTCTCTCTCCTTCTCCTCTTCCCTCTCTCTCCTTCTCCTCTTCCCTCTCTCCTCTTCCCTCTCTCTCCTTCTCCTCTTCCCTCTCTGTCTCTCTCTACTTCCCCCTCTCAGGTTTCGCGCTGTCGCGGACGGAGTGCGGGCTGGCCGCCCGAAGTTTCCCGCTCGCTAACGGCCGCCAAGCTGCCCTTGCCTGCTCACTGCGGGCCGCCTCGCGCCACCCGCACTGACCGCGCATGCGCCGCCCGCACTGACCGCGCATGCGCCGCCCGCACTGACCGCGCATGCGCCGCCTGCACTGACCGCGCATGCGCCGCCCGCCCGCAGCGGCCATCCATCAGCCGCGCGATACGCGGGGGACCTCAGCTCCGGTCCGTCCCGGCCTCAGAACCCGACCGCGCCTTAAGCGCTAGGCCCCGCATGGCCGCTATCACAACGGCACCAGACCTCAGGCGCTAGGCAGGGGGAGGGGCCGGACAGAGGGACAGAGGGGAGTGGGGGAGCGGGGGAGGGGAGGGGAGGGTGTGGGGGAGGGTAGGTGTGGGGGTGGGGGAGGGGAGGGAGGGAGGGAGGGAGACAGGGGAGGGAGAGAGGGGAGGGAGAGGAGGGGAGGGGAGGGAGAGAGGGGAGGGGAGGGAGGGATAGGACAGGGAGAGGACATGACAGGGAGAGGGGGGACACACAGAGGCAGGGAGACCAAGCGCCCCAAAATTGCCCTCGCAACACGGGGCTCCCCAGCTAGTAGTTATATAAAAAGAAAAAGTGTGGCTAAAGTAAATGTTGGTCCCTTAGAGGATGAGACCAGGAAATTAATGGTGGGAAATATGGAGATGGCAAAAACACTGAATGAATATTTTACATCAGTCTTTACAGTAGAAGACACTAAGAATATCCTAACACTGGACAAACAGGGGGCTAAAGGGGGGGAGGAGCTAAACACGATCAAAATCACTAAGGAAGTGGTACTCGGTAAAATAATGGGACTCAAGGCGGATAAATCACCTGGACCTGATGGCTTACATCCTAGGGTCTTGAGGGAAGTGGCGGTAGGGATTGTGGATGCATTGGTAATAATTTTCCAAAACTCCCTGGACTCGGCAAAGGTCCCGGCAGACTGGAAAACTGCTAATGTAACACCCTTATTTAAAAAGGGCAGTAGACAGAAGGCTGGAAACTATAGACCGGTTAGCCTAACATCTGTGGTAGGTAAAATGTTGGAGTCCATTATTAAGGAGACAGTAACAGGACATTTGGATAATCATAATTTAATAGGACAAAGTCAGCATGGTTTTATGAAGGGGAAGTCATGTTTGACAAATTTGCTGGAGTTCTTTGAGGAAGTAACGTATAGGGTGGATAAAGGGGAACCAGTGGACGTAGTGTATTTAGACTTCCAAAAGGCATTTGACAAGGTACCACACAAAAGATTATTGCTTAAGATAAAAAATCACGGGATTGGGGGTAATATTCTGGCATGGATAGAGGATTGGCTATCTAACAGAAGGCAGAGAGTTGGGATAAATGGTTCATTCTCAGACTGGCAATCAGTAACTAGTGGTGTTCCGCAGGGGTCAGTGCTGGGTCCCCAACTCTTTACAATCTATATTAACGATTTGGAGGAGGGGACCGAGTGTAACATATCAAAGTTTGCAGATGATACTAAGATGGGAGGGAAAGTAGTGAGTGAGGAGGACATAAAAAACCTGCAAGGGGACATCGGCAGGCTAAGTAAGTGGGCAGAGATTTGGCAGATGGAATACAATACTGGAAAGTGTGAGGTTATGCACTTTGGCAGGAAAAATCGTAGAGCAAGTTATTATCTTAATGGCAAGAAACTGGAAAGTACTGAAGTACAAAGGGATCTGGGGGTCCTGGTGCACGGAACTCAAAAGGTTAGTATGCAGGTGCAGCAAGTGATTAAGAAGGCCAATGGAATGTTGGCTTTCATTGCTAGGGGGATAGAATATAAAAATAGGGAGGTATTGCTTCAGTTGTACAAGGTATTGGTGAGACCGCACCTGGAATACTGCGTACAGTTTTGGTGTCCATACTTAAGAAGGGACATACTTGCTCTCGAGTCAGTACAAAGAAGGTTCACTCGGTTAATCCCGGGGATGAGGGGATGGACATATGAGGAGAGGTTGAGTAGATTGGGACTCTACTTATTGGAGTTCAGAAGAATGAGAGGCGATCTTATTGAAACATATAAGATTGTGAAGGGGTTGGATCGGGTGGATGCGGGGAAGATGTTCCCGATGATGGGTGAAACTAGAACTAGGGGGCATAGTCTTAGAATAAGGGGCTGCTCTTTCAAAACTGAGATGAGGAGGAACTACTTCACTCAGAGGGTGGTAGGTCCATGGAATATGCTGCCCCAAAAAGCTGTAGAAGCTACATCATTACATAAATTTAAAACAGAAATAGACAGTTTCCTGGAAGTAAAGGGAATTAAGGGTTACGGGGAGCGGGCAGGAATTTGGGCATGAGTCTAGGTTCGGATCGGTCATGGCCCTATGGGTAGCGGAGCGAGCCCAGGGGCCGTGTAGCCTGATCCTGCTCCTGTTTCATGTGTCTAATTCTGTTAGATTCAGGAGATGGTTCTGTGATAGTGGATTGGCGGTTAGGATCAGATCAGCCATGATCTTATTGAATGGCGGAGCAGGCTCGAGGGGCCGATTGGCCTACTCCTGCTCCTATTTCTTATGTTCTTATGTTCTTATGTTCTTATGTGAGGCAGCGAGCAGCACCGTGAGACACCGTGAGGCAGAGAGCATCACCGTGAGGCAGCGAGCAGCACCATGAGACAGAGAGCAGCACCGTGAGACAGAGCGGGACAGATAGCGACTCCGTGAGACACCGTGAGACAGAGAGCGACACCGTGAGGCAGCGAGCAGCACCGTGAGACAGAGAGCAGCACCAAGAGACTGAGAGCAGCACCGAGAGACTGAGAGCAGCACCGAGAGTCTGAGAGTAGCACCGTGAGACAGAGAGCATCACCGTGAGACAGAGAGCAGCACCGAGTGACAGAGAGCAGCACCGTGAGACAGAGAGTGATGCCATGAGACAGAGAGTGACACCGTGAGACAGAGAGTGATGCCATGAGACAGAGAGTGACACCGTGAGACAGAGAGTAGCACCGTGAGACAGAGAGGGACAGAGAGCGACACCGGGCGACACCGTGAGGCAGAGAGCAGCACCGTGAGACAGAGAGCAACACCGTGAGACAGAGAGTGACACCATGAGACAGAGAGCAGCACCGTGAGACACCGTGAGACAGAGAGCAACACCGTGAGGCAGAGAGCGACACCGTGAGGCAGAGAGCGACACCGTGAGACACCGTGAGGCAGAGAGCAACACCGTGAGACATCGTGAGGCAGAGAGCAGCACCGTGAGACACCGTGAGGCAGAGAGCGACACCGTAAGACAGAGAGCAGCACCGTGAGACACTGTGAGGCAGAGAGCAGCACCGTGAGACAGAGAGCAGCACCGTGAGACAGAGCGGGACAGAGAGCAACACCGTGAGACACCGTGAGGCAGAGAGTGATGCCATGAGACAGAGAGCGACACCGTGAGACAGAGAGCAACACTGTGAGGCAGTGAGCAGCACCGTGAGACAGAGAGTGATGCCATGAGACAGAGAGCAGCACCGTGAGACAGAGAGGGACAGAGAGCAACACCGCGAGACACTGTGAGGCAGAGAGCAGCACCGTGAGGCAGAGAGCGACACCGTGAGACACCGTGAGGCAGAGAGCAACACCGTGAGACAGAGAGCGACACTGTGAGACAGCGTGAGGTAGAGAGCAGCACCGTGAGATACTGTTAGACAGAGAGCAGCACCGTGAGATACCGTGAGGCAGAGAGCAGCACCGTGAGACACCGTGAGGCAGAGAGCAGCACCGTGAGACACCGTGAGGCGGAGAGCAGCACCGTGAGATACCGTGAGGCAGAGAGCAGCACCGTGAGACACCGTGAGACAGAGAGCAGCACTGTGAGACACCGTGAGGCAGAGAGCAGCACCGTGAGATACCGTGAGGCAGAGAGCAGCACCGTGAGACACCGTGAGACAGAGAGCAGCACTGTGAGACACCGTGAGGCAGAGAGCAGCACCGTGAGATACCGTGAGGCAGAGAGCAGCACTGTGAGATACTGTGAGGCAGAGAGCAGCACCGAGAGACACCGTGAGGCAGAGAGCAACACCATGAGGTAGAGAGCAGCACCGTGAGATACCGTGAGGCAGAGAGCAACACCGTGAGGCAGAGAGCAGCACCGTGAGACACCGTGAGGCAGAGAGCAACACCGTGAGGCAGAGAGCAGCACCGTGAGATACCGTGAGGCAGAGAGCAGCACCGTGAGACACCGTGAGGCAGAGAGCAGCACCGTGAGACACCGTGAGGCAGAGAGCAGCACCGTGAGACACCGTGAGGCAGAGAGCAACACCGTGAGACAGAGAGCAGCACCATGAGATACCGTGAGGCAGAGAGCAACACCGTGAGGCAGAGAGCAGCACCGTGAGACACCGTGAGGCAGAGAGCAGCACCGTGAGATACCGTGAGGCAGAGAGCAGCACCGTGAGATACCGTGAGGCAGAGAGCAACACCATGAGACATCGGGAGACAGAGAGTGACACCATGAGACATTGTGAGACAGAGAGTGACACCGTGAGACATCGTGAGACAGAGAGTGACACCATGAGACATCGTGAGAGAGAGAGCGACACCGTGAGGCAGAGAGCAGCACCGTGAGACACCGTGAGGCAGAGAGCAGCACCGTGAGACACCATGAGACAGAGAGCAACATCGTGAGACAGAGAGCAGCACCGAGAGACAGAGAGCAGTGTTAGATCCGTGTATCTTAATGTTGTGTCCTTCAATAATCAGACTGCAGGGAACGATTCAACAGGCGTTTACTGAATGAGGGTTACTCTAGAACTAACTGTACAGATCACTATTCAGGGTTTATATACAGGTGTGGTAACTGCCGGTACTACAGTATACAGGAGCTGTAAAAAGTAGTTCTCCCTTTAAAGGTACATACATTACAATTCCTCCCCTTTTAGATTGACAGTACCATAACACTCATTTAACAATTAAATATCAAACTAATTACAATTAACACTTTCAACATGCAACATTAGCTGAAAATAGTCTATTTATAAATTCAGTCTTTGGGGAGGCTTCCTGATCCTTTCTGGATAGCGCCTTTCCCGAGTGTCTTGCTCTTGGTGCGGAGGCGATTCTGGCCCCTTGTCGTCGGTTGGTTCATCAGCTTCCGATGCTACTGTTTCTGGGGTAGATGCAACCTGTACGTCGGGTTCATCACCAGGTACGTATGGGCGAGGCATGGGGTTGACTTGTTCCTGTGACTCTAGGATCTGGTCAGCATGGCGTCTCACGGTGCTCTCCCCAACGTCCACTGTGTACATTAGTGGGCCCTGCCGTGTGCATATCGTTCCTGGCTGCCATTTTTCTGTTCGGTCGTCGCGGGCCAAGACTGGTTGCCCTACATTGAAGCTCCTTGTTGGCTTCTCATGGGTGTGCTGGAATTGCTTACTCTCAACATCTCTTCGTACGTTTGGCAAATCCAGGCGAGATCTTAACCTTCGGTTAAAGAACATCATGGCTGGGGCCTGGTTGGTGACTGCATGTGTCGCATTCCGGTAGGCGAACAGGAAATTGTCCACCTTGTGCTGCAGCGGAATGTTGTCATTGTACATAGCCTTTATTGCCTTCTTAAAGGTTTGTACGAACCTCTCAGCCACTCCATTTGTGGCTGGATGATACGGGGCGGATGTGTAATGCCTTACCCCATTCCTTTTCATAAATCTTTGAATCTCTTCGGACACAAACTGTGGTCCGTTATCAGAGCAAATCTGCTCTGGCAAGCCGTTCCTGGCAAAAATGGTCCGTAGGACTGCAATAGTTTTCTCCGTGGTGATGGAGGACATTTTGATCACCTCAGGCCAATTCGAGTGCGCATCCACGGCTATTAAAAACATTGAGTCCATGAATGGACCAGCAAAATCAATATGCACCCGTTGCCATGGAGATGAGGGCCACTCCCATGGGTGTAGAGGGGCATGTGGTGGTGCATTTTGAACCTTCTGGCATCCTGAGCAGCTCTTTGTCAGGTCCTCGATTTGCTGATCGATCCCCGGCCACCACACATAAGCCCTAGCAAGGCTTTTCATTTTCACCCCTCCCAGATGACCTTCGTGAAGCTCATTGAGCACTCTCTCCCTTAACTTGGGTGGAATTACCACTCGGGATCCACACATCAAGGTCCCCTGGCATACTGACAGCTGTTCTCTTCTGGATGAGAATGCTGGCAACAGTGAGTCGCCATGTGCTGGCCATCCCTTCACCGCCAAATCATATACCCGAGACAGTGTGGGGTCATTTCGGGTCTCCTTCTCTATACCAGCGTTAGTTACTGGCAAGCATTCAATTATAGTCGAATGAAATACTTCGACAGGATCCACTGCTGGTGCTTCCTCCGCAGTAGGCAGTGGCAGGCGTGATAGCCCATCAGTGTTTCCATGCTGTTTCTTGCCCTTATACTCGATTTCATATTGGTGCGCCCCTAGAAAAAGGGACCATCTTTGTAGCCGTTGCGCAGTCATCACCGGAACGCCCTTCTTTGGATTAAAGATGGAGACAAGTGGTTGGTGGTCAGTCAGCAAGGTGAACTTCTGCCCGTGCAGATAGTGATTGAACTTTTTCACTCCCCACACTAGGCTGAGGGCCTCCCTGTCAATCTGGGCGTAGTTACGCTCGGCTGAGGTTAGTGATCGTGACACAAAGGCTATTGGCCTCTCTGAGCCGTCCGAGAATTTGTGCGACAGCACCGCTCCAATGCCGTAGGGTGACGCATCACATGCCAGTAGGGTGTTCAGTGGGTGTAGTATTGTAGACAAATTCGGCAAGAACTTATGGTAGTAGTTTACCAGCCCGAGGAACGACCTCAGTTGTGACACATTTTCCGGTGCTGGAGCCTTGACTACTGCCTCAATCTTCTCTGGGGACTTATATAACCCCTCTTTATCGATAATGTGGCCACAATACGAGATCTGTTTTCTAAAAACTCGCATTTGGGGCGGTTAGCTCGGAGCCCATATTCCTGCAATCTAGTGAGCACCTGCTCCAGGTTGGCAAGGTGATGACTGTCATTTTCGCCCGTGACCAGGATGTCGTCCAAATAACACTGGGTCCCTGGGATCCCTTGCAGGACTTGTTCCATTGCCCTCTGCCAAATAGCCGGAGCTGATGCTACCCCGAGTACCAGCCGATTGTATTGGTAGAGACCTTTATGGGTGTTGATTGTGAGGTATTTTTTGATGCTTCTTCTACCTCCATTTGCAGATACGCCTGGGCCAGATCAATCTTAGTGAAGCGTTTCCCTCCAGATAGCGAGGCGAAAATATCTTCAATCCGCGGAAGTGGATATTGTACGGTGTGAAGGAACGGGTTCACTGTTACCTTAAAGTCCCCACAGATGCGAACCTTCCTTGGTTCCCCAGGCGTGCTGCTCAATGACTTTTTCATCACAGGGACGATGGGTGTAGCCCACTCGCTCCAGTCTACCTTGGACAGTACACCTGAACGTTCCAGACTCTCCAGCTCTGCTTCGACGGCTGGGCGGATCGCTTAAGGTACCGGTCTGGCCTTAAAAAATTTTGGGCTTGCGTTTTCTTCAATTTTAATCATCGCTGTCATGGCTTTCAGTGTTCCGAGTCCTTGCTGGAACACTTCTTTCGCGTCAGTTAGGATCTTTGACAGTCGCCCAGGTGTGACGTCGTCATCCTTTTTGTCAGCCACAGTCAGTGCCTGTATGGAATGCCAATCCAGCTGTATCTTCCGGATCCATTCACGTCCTAGTAGTGGTGGTCCTCCATCTGGCAATACATATAGGTCCATTTTTGGTGTTTCCTTGCCGTTATATAGAACGTTCACCCTTATTTTTCCTTTGGGGTAGACTTTTTGCCCCGTGTACGTCTTCAAGACAATCTTTGTATCTCTCAAGGGTATATGTGAGAATAGCTGCTTGTAGTCCCTTCGGTTTATGACTGTTAGGGCTGATCCTGTGTCCAATTCCATTTTCACTTGGACTCCTACTATCTTGAGCGTGACCCAGATAGTTTGGTGATCCTCCGTTTTGATCACATTATGTAGTTTCAGACAACCCAGCTCCTTGCTTCCGGAGTCTGTATCACTCTTCTGTTCGTCTGAACTACTCTCCGTCACCTTATGTACCTTCTTGTACTTCTCCTGTGGAGATTTCTTGCTGCTGGTTTTCTTTCCCGACCTGCAGACTCGTGCTATGTGTCCTACTTTCTCATACTGTCTGCACACTTTGTCCTTGAACCAGCAATCATTATGGTCATGTGTTGTTCTGCCGCAGTGATAGCACTTCACTGTTCCGTATGACATTTCATTTGTGCCATATTCTTGCGGTCTCCGTTGTATCTCTGTAGCGCCCCGTGCTGCTGCTTCGTGTGATACTGCAATGCTGAAAGCCTTGTCCAGCGTAAGATCCTTTTCTGATAGAAGCCGTTTCTTAGTTCCTTCACTTTGAAGCCCACACACAAACTTGTCCCTTAAAGTATCTGCTAGTCCCGTTCCAAACTGGCAGTGTTTCGATAGCTTGCGCAGTTCTGTTAAATACTCAGCATTACTTTCATCTTTATGCTGGTTCCTTTTGTGAAACTTAAATCTTTCTGCTATCAGCAGCGGTGTGGGGTTTAAGTGGTCCTGTAGGATTGACATTATGTTTTCAAAATCCTTTTCTACTGACTTCTCTGGGGTTACTAGGTTTCGTAGTAAGCCATACGTTTTTGCACCCATTGAATTCAACAATACCAGCGCTTTCTTGTCATCTGGCACTTCATTCGCCTTGCAGTATACTTCTATGCGTTCGACATATGTCGTCCAATCTTCGACTTCATTGTCGAACGCTGTGATACTGCCACTCTTCGGCATTTTTGGGTGTGGTTAGTGTGGCTTAAAATGGCGTCTCCCACGCTTTCCTTTCTTCCCCGCTGCGGCTTAAAATGGCGTCTCCCGCGCTTTCCTTTCTTCCCCGCTGCGGCTTAAAATGGCATCTCCCGCGCTGCTGCCAACGCCGCTCTCGGCGGTCCTCGCGGCAAATGGCAGCGCCTCGCGTTTTCCTGCGCGCCTCTCTCCCCTGTTGACGCTGCTCGGCCCTTGAACACCGGCTGCGCTCTGCTCTCTCTCGTCTCTCTCCCCCATTGACGCTGCTCGGCCCTTGAACACCGGCTGCGCTCTGCTCTCTCTCGTCTCTCTCCCCTGTTGACGCTGCTCGGCCCTTGAACACCGGCTGCGCTCTGCTCTCTCTCGTCTCTCTCCCCCGTCGACGCTGCTCGGCTTTTTTCTGTGCCGCTCGGCCGGGCTCTAGCCCGTCGCTGTCCGGGAAGGGTCTGCGCAGTACCTGTTGCCAGCCCGTTTCGCTGGACCACCATGACTGGAAAGCCAAGCCTGGCTCTCGACAGCCTCCCCTGCGATGCTCAAATCTCCACTGGATGACTGGGCGGTTGCCCGTGGTCGACGCCCGTGCTTCTGGACTTGACCTTCTTCCACTGTTCTCCAGGAGCGAATCCCTGGGAGGTGATGCAGAGTTGCAGGTAGGTTCGAACTTGCTCGTCGCCAATGTTAGATCCGTGTACCTTAATGTTGTGTCCTTCAATAATCAGACAACAGATTGCAGGGAACGATTCAACAGGTGTTTACTGAATGAGTGTTACTCTAGAACTAACTGTACAGATCACTACTCAGGGTTTATATACAGGTGTGGTCACTGCTGGTACTATAGTATACAGGAGCTGTAAAAAGTAGTTCTCCCCTTAAAGGTACATACATTACAAGCAGCACCGTGAGACAGAGAGCAGCACCGAGAGACACCGTGAGACAGAGAGCAGCACCGTGAGACACCGTGAGACAGAGAGCAGCACCGTGAGACACCGTGAGACAGAGAGCAGCACCGTGAGACACCGTGAGACAGCGAGCAGCACCGTGAGACACCGTGAGACAGAGAGCAGCACCGTGAGACACCGTGAGACAGAGAGCAGCACCGAGAGACACCGTGAGACAGAGAGCAGCACCGTGAGACACCGTGAGACAGCGAGCAGCACCGTGAGACAACGTGAGACAGAGAGCAGCACCGTGAGACACCGTGAGACAGAGAGCAGCACCGTGAGACACCATGAGACAGAGAGCAGCACCGTGAGACACCGTGAGACAGAGAGCAGCACCGAGAGACAGAGCAGCACCCTGAGACACCGTGAGACAGAAAGCAGCACCGAGAGACAGAGAGCAGCACCGTGAGACACCGTGAGACAGAGAGCAGCACCGAGAGACAGAGAGCAGCACCGAAAGACAGAGAGCAGCACCGTGAGACACTGTGAGACAGAGAGCAGCACCGTGAGACACCGTGAGACAGAGAGCAGCACCGTGAGACACCGTGAGACAGAGAGCAGCACCGTGAGACACCGTGAGACAGAGAGCAGCACCGTGAGACACCGTGAGACGGAGAGCAGCACCGAGAGACAGAGAGCAGCACCGTGAGACACCATGAGACAGAGAGCAGCACCGAGAGACAGAGAGCAGCACCGTGAGACACCGTGAGACAGAGAGCAGCACCGTGAGACACCGTGAGACAGAGAGCAGCACCGTGAGACACCGTGAGACAGAGAGCAGCACCGAGAGACACCGTGAGACAGAGAGCAGCACCGTGTGACACCGTGAGACAGAGAGCAGCACCGTGAGACACCGAGAGACAGAGAGCAACACCGTGGGACAGAGAGCAGCACCGAGAGACACCGTGAGACAGAGAGCAGCACCGTGAGACACCGTGAGACAGAGAGCTGCACCGTGAGACACCGTGAGACAGAGAGCAGCACCGTGAGACACCGTGAGACAGAGAGCAGCACTGTGAGACACCATGAGACAGAGAGCAGCACCGTGAGACACCGTGAGACAGAGAGCAGCACCGAGAGACACCGTGAGACAGAGAGCAGCACCGTGAGACACCGTGAGGCAGAGAGCAGCACCGTGAGACACCGTGAGACAGAGAGCTGCACCGTGAGACACCGTGAGACAGAGAGCAGCACCGTGAGACACCGTGAGACAGAGAGCTGCACCGTGAGACAGAGAGTAGCACCGTGAGACACCGTGAGACAGAGAGCAGCACCGTGAGACACCGTGAGACAGAGAGCAGCACCGTGAGACACAGTGAGACAGAGAGCAGCACCGTGAGACACCGTGAGACAGAGAGCAGCACCGTGAGACACCGTGAGACAGAGAGCAGCACCGTGAGACACCGTGAGACAGAGAGCAGCACCGAGAGACACCGTGAGACAGAGAGCTGCACCGTGAGACACCGTGAGACAGAGAGCAGCACCGAGAGACACCGTGAGACAGAGAGCAGCACCGTGAGACACCGTGAGACAGAGAGCTGCACCGTGAGACACTGTGAGACAGAGAGCAGCACCGAGAGACACCGTGAGACAGAGAGCTGCACCGTGAGACACCGTGAGAGAGAGAGCTGCACCGTGAGACACCGTGAGACAGAGAGCTGCACCGTGAGACACCGTGAGACAGAGAGTTGCGCCGTGAGACACCGTGAGACAGAATCACAGAATTCGGCCCATTGTGCTGCACGGGCTCTTTGAAAGAGCTACCCAATTAATCCCACTCCCCTGCTCTTTCCCCATAGCCCTGCAATTTTTCCCCTTCAAGTGTATATCCAATTCCCTTTTGAAAGTTATTATAGAATCTGCGCATTCCAGATCACAACAAATGTTTCCTCTTGTCGCCTCTGGCTCTTTTGCCAATGATCTTAAATCTGTTTCCCTTCTTCCACTGGAAACAATTTCCACAACAACCACAACAACTTGCATTTATATAGCACCTTTAACATAGTAAAACGTCCCACGGTGCTTCACAGGAGCGTTATCAAACAAAATTTGACACCAAGCAACATAAAGAGATATTAGGACAGATGAACAAAAGCTTGGTCAAAGAGGTAGGTTTTAAGGACTGCCGTAAAGGAGGAAAGAGAGGTAATGGAGCGGAGAGGTTGAGGGAGAGAATTCCAGAGCTTAGGGCCCAGGCAGCTGAAGCCATGGCCACTAATGGTGGAGCAATTAAAATCGGGGAAGTGCAAGAGGCCAGAATGGAGGAGTGCACAGATCTCGGAGAGTTGTAGGGCTGGAGGAGGTTACAGAGAAAGGGAGGGGTGACGCCATGGAGGTATTTGAAAACAAGGATGAGAATTTTAAAATTGAAGCCTTGCCGGACCGGGAGCCAATGTAGGCCAGCGAGCACAGGGGTTGCTGTAAAACGACTACTGGGCCCTCGGTTTGAGTATAAAACAAGGCTTTAATCAATTGTTTCACAACCATGAGATTCCAGTTACATCACTAGTTCCTGGTTACAGAAACATCCTGAGCAAGCTGGGCCCACGCCCGAGTATTTATACTCCTTGGACGGCGCCACCAGCTGGCCGCCCAGTGTTACTTCATGAGTCATGATAAGATTCATGACAGGCTGATGGGTGAATGGGATTGGTTTGAGTTAGGATATGGGCAGCAGAGTTTTGGGTGAGCTCAAGTTTATGGAGCTCCTTATTTACTCTATCAAAATCCTTCATGATTTTGAACATCTAGATAAAATTTCCCCTTAGCCTTCTCTGCTCTAGGGAGAACAACCCCAGCTTCTCTTCAACCTGAAACATTAACTGCCTCACCTGCTGAGTATTTACAGCATTTTCTGTTTTTTTCCCAGCTTCTCTAGTCTCTGCACACAACTGAAGTCCCACATTCCTGGTACCAATCTAGTCCAGAGAAGTGTGAGGTAATGCATTTGGGGAGGGCTAACAAGGAAAGGGAATACACATTAAATGGTAGGACACTGAGAAGTGTAGAGGAACAAAGGGACCTTGGAGTGCATGTCCACAGAACCCTGAAGGTAGCAGGACAGGTACTCAAGGTGGTTAAGAAGGCATACGGAATACTTGCCTTTATTAGCCGAGGCATAGAATGCAAGAGCAGGGGGGTTATACTTGAACTGTATAAAACACTAGTTAGGCCTCAGCTAGAGTACTGCGTGCAGTTCTGGTCACCACATTACAGGAAGGATGTGATTGCACTAGAGAGGGTACAGAGGAGATTTACAAGGATGTTGCCTAGACTGGAGAACTTTAGCTACGAGGAAAGATTGGATAGGCTGGGGTTGTTTTTTTTGGAACAGAAGAGGCTTATTGAGGTGTATAAAATTATGAGGGGCCTGGATAGAGTGGATAGAAAGGACCTATTTCTCTCAGCAGAGGGGTCAACAACCAAGGGGCACAGATTTAAAGTAATCGGTGGAAGGTTTAGTGGGGATTTGAGGGGAAATTTCTTCACCCAGAGGGTGGTGGGGGTCTGGAACTCACTGCCTGAAAGGGTGGTAGAGGCAGGAACCCTAACCACTTTTAAAAAGTACTTGGATGTGCCCTTGGGATGCTGTAACCTGCAGGGCTACGGACCAAGAGCTGGGAAGTGGGATTAGGCTGGAAAGCTCGTTGTTGGCCGGCGCGGACACGATGGGCCGAAATGGCCTCCTTCCGTGCTGTAACTTTCTATGATTCTATGATAAATCTCCTCTGCACCCTCTCTCAGGCCTTGACATTCCTTCCTAAAGTGTGGTGCCCAAAATTAAACACAATACTCTAGCTGAGGCCTAACCAGTATTTTATAAAGGTTTAGCACAACTTCCTTGCTTGTGCACTCTATTCCTAAAGCCAAGAATCCCAAATTCTTTTTTAACAGCCTTCGCAACTTGTCTTGCCACCTTCAATGATTAGTGTACCTACACCCCCAGGTCCCTCTGTTCCGGCACCCCCTTTAAAATTGTGCCATTTAGTTTATATTGCCTCTCCCCATTCTTCCTACCAAAATGTATCACTTTACACTTCTCTGCATTAAATTTCATCTGCCATGTGTCTGCCCATTTCACCAGTCTGTCTCTGTCCTCCTGAAGTCTGTTACTATCCTCCTCATTGTTTACTACATTTTTGTGTTTTGTGTCATCTGCAAAGTCCAGGTCATTAATATATATCAAAAAGAGCAGTGGTCCTACTACTGAGCCCTGGGGAACACCATTGTATCATTCCCTCCAGTCTAAAAACCAACCATTCATCACCACTCTGCATCTTGTCCCTTAGCCAATTTTGTACCCACGCTGCCACTGTCCCTTTAATCCCATGGGCTTTAATTTTGCTAACAAGTCTATTGTGTGGTACTTCTATTAAACACCTTTTGAAAGTCCATATACACAACATCAGGCAGTGCATTCCAAATCCTAACCACTCGTTGAGTAAAAAAAGTTATCCCTCATGTCGCCCCTGGTTCTTTTGCCAAACACCTTAAATCTGTGCCCTCTGGTTATCGATCCTTCAGCCATCGGATACAGTTTCTCTCTATTTTCTGTTTTCTATGACAGGGTAGATGCAGGGAGGATGTTTCCCCTCGCTGGGGAGTCTAGAACCAGGAGTCACAATCTCTCAATAAGGGGTTGGTGAATCTTTGGAATTCTCTCCCCCAGAGGGCTGTGGAGGCTCAGTCGTTGAGTATATTCAAGACAGAGCTCGATAGATTGTTGAATATTAAGGGAATCAAGGGAAATGGGGATAGTGCAGGAAAGTGGAGTTGAGGTCGATGATTAGCCATGATCTTACTGAATGGCGAAGTAGGCTCGAGGGGCTGAATGTCCTACTCCTGCTCCTATTTCTTATGTTCTATCCCTTAGCCAATGATGTATCCGTGCTGCTACTGTCCCTTTTATCCCAGGGACTTCAATTTTGCTAACAAGGCTAATATGTGGCACTTTATCAAATGCATTTTGAAAGTCCATATACACAACATCAACTGCACTGCCCTCATCCACCGTCTTTGTTACCTCATCAAAAAACTCAATCAAGTTAGTCAAACATGATTTGCCCTTAACAAATCTGTGCTGGCTCTCCTTTATTAGTCCACGCTTATCCAAATGGCTGATCATTTTCTCCCGGATAATTGTTTCTAAAAGCTCCCCCACCACCGACGTTAAACTGACTGGTCTGTAGTTGCTGGGTTTATCCTTCTCCCCTTTTTTGAACAATGATGCAACATTTGCAATCCTCCAGTCCTTTGGCACCACCTCTGTATCTAAGGAAGATTGGAAGATTGTGGCCGGCACCTCCGCAATTTCTACCCTTACTTCCCTCAGAAACCGAGGATGCCTCCCATCCGGACCTAGTGACTTATCCACTTTAAGTACTGCCAGCCTTTCTGGTAGCTCCTTTTTATCTATTTTTAGCTCATCCAGTATCTCAGCAACCTCCTCGTTTACCATAGCTTTGGCAAAGTCCTCTTCCTTGGTAAACACTGATGCAAAGTACTCATTTAGTACCTCAGCCATGCCTTCTGCCTCCACCAATAGATCTCCATTTTGGTCCCGCCGCTCCTCTGACAACCCTTTTACTGTTAATATGCCTATAGAAGACCTTTGGATTCCCTTTTATGTTAGCTGCCAATCTATTCTCATACTGTCTCTTTGCCCCTCTTATTTCCTTTTCCCTCTTCTCCTCTGTACTTTTTATATTCAGCCTGATTCTCCCATGTATTAACAAGCTGACATCTATCATATGCCCCCTTTTCTGCTTCATCCTACCCTCTAACTCCTTCGTCATCCAGGGAGCTCTGGCTTTGGTTGCCCTCCCTTTCCCCCTTGTGGGAATGTACCTAAACTGAATCCGAACCATCTCCTCTTTAAAGTTGCTCTATTACATTAATGCCTGCCAGTCTTTGACCCCAATTTACCCGGGCCAGATCCCTCCTTAATTCATTGAAATTATCCCTCTTCTGGTTAAGTATTTTATTCTAGATTGCTCCTTGTCCTTCTTCATAACTAATCTAAACTTTACAATACTATGATCACTATTCCCGAGATGCTCCCTGACTGTGACATTCTCCACTTTACCCACTTCATCCCCAGGACTAGATCCAGCAATGCCTCCTTCCTCGTTGGGCAGGAAAAATACTGATCAAGAAAATTCTCCTGAACACACTTCAGAAATTCCTCCACCTCTCTCCCCTAACACAATCTGTCAAGTTATGGGCAAAAATTTGTAAAACTGGTCAGGAATGTTTAGTATTTGGAAATTAATCAGTAAAATTTAAACCAAAGAATCTGAGATATTGTGTATTTGCTCAGTTTCTGGTACCTGTTGTTGTGAGTCCCTCGTTAGCCTGTGTTTAGCTCATTCCCAGGTATCTATAATTCCATCTGTGGTTTGACCAACGTTTCTGTTCATATCTGTAGCAACAGTGGAAATACAAATGGCGCAGTCACAGCTGACATCACAGTGGCAAAGTGACAGCACAAAGCAGCTCGCTCAACCTCCTTATGCTGCAAAAGCACTCATTAAAATAAAAAAAAACCCGGCCATCGTACAAGTGCTGGAAGTAGAATATGTTATGGCCGGAATGAATGTGTCATTTAACCTGCGAGTTACCCAGCAAGCTTCAGGGCATAACTATTGTTAAGTCTGTGTGTCCCAGTTATGCTTATTATAAATCACTGGACACAGACCACAAGAATAACTTTAACAGGTCTTTACTATTCGGAGGTCAGGGCTGAACTGCCCAGCAAATCCCTACACAACACTCATATACCGGTGTGGTCACCACCGGTATTACAGTATACAGCAGCCAAGAGAAAGTAGTACATCTCTTAAGGTAGTTCTCTTAAGGTGGAACAGGTTACATACACCATAACTATTATTTATCCTTCAGGTTGGGCCCTCTGTGCAGGCTGACTGCTTAAGCCCAATAAATGTCCAAAGATCACACGATCTTCTCACATACCTGTTCTTCACCTCACATCCCAAGGGTACAATAAGAATATTGCAGAAGGAATCTGAAGAGTTAGGATATAAGGTAAAGAGTAAGTCCTGAAGAGCATCAATCTCACGATTAGTATATATAATATATATATAATGGTAGTCAAAGGTAGGGTGGAAGTATTGATCAGAGATACTGTTACAGCACTAGAAAGGGATGATGTACTTGAGGGTTCAAAAACAGAACCTATTTGCTTAGAATTAACTTTCTTGATCAGTGTGTTTCCAGCCCAACAAGGAAGGAAGCAGCGCTGGATCTAGTTCTGGGGAATGAAGTGGGGCAAGTGGAGTGTGTTTCAGTGGGGGAGCATTTGGGAAACAGCGATCACAATATAATTAGGTTTAGAGTAGTTATGGAAAAGGACAAGGAGCAATCAAACATACTGAAGGAGGGCTAATTTCAGTGAGTTGAAAATGGATTTGGCCAGGTGGATTGGAATCAAAGATTGGCAGGTAAAACAGTAAATGAGCAATGGGGGGCCTTCAAAGAAGAGATAGTTCGGGTGCAGACCAGACACATTCATTATTTTGAACACCTTTGTCAAATCTCCCCTTAACCTTCCCTGCTCTAAGGAGATCAACCCCACCTTCACCAGTCTCTCCACATAACTGACATTCCTCATCCCTGGTACAATTCTAGTAAATCTCTTCTGTACTCTCTCCAAGGGCTTGATATCCTTCCTAAAGCGTGGTTCCTAGAATCGGCCACAATACTCCAGCTGGGGCCTAACCAGTGATATATAAAAGGTTTAGCATAACTTTCTTGTTTTTATACTCTATGCCTCTATTAATAAAGCCTAGGATCCCATATACTTTTGAACAGCCTTCTCAAACATGTCCTGCCATCTTCAAAGATTTGTGTATGTACACTCCCAGGTCTCTGTTCCTGCACCCGTTTAAAATTGTACCATTTAGTTTATATTGCCTCTCCTCATTCTTCCTACCAAAATGTATCACTTCACATTACTCTGCATTAACTTTAACCTGCCATGTGTCTGCCCATTTCACCAGTCTGTCTATGTCCTCCTGAAGTCTGTTACTATCCTCCTCACTGTTTAATACATTTCAGGGTTTTGTGTCATCTGCAAACTTTGAAATTATGCCCAGTATACCCAAATCCAGGTCATTAGTATATAGGACTTTCACAAGGTGGCAGGAGAAGTTGAGAAAGTAGTTAGAAAAGCATATGGGATTCTTGGCTTCATTGATAGAGGAATAGAGTACAAAAGTAATGAAGTTAGGCTAAACTGTTATAAAACACTGGTTAGGCCTCAGCTAGAGTATTGTGTTCAGTTCTGGGCACCACACTTTAGGAAGGATGTCAAGGCCTTAGAGAAGATGCAGGCCTAGAAATTGAGTTTTGGCTTAGCCAGGGCTTTAGCGCTGGAAGTTAGTGCCGGCGCTAAGTCCCCCTGCGCGCGCCAAAAATTCAGCAGGGCCGCGCCCAAACGGCTGCCGGCGCTACTGAAGGGTCTTTGCGGCGGTAAATCAGCGCTAACTGCCGTTTCGCGCCGCAATTCCGGCGCTGCGGCACCCGATGCGGTGCGGCAGGCTCGGGAAGTGCAGGCCTCCTCCTTCCCTTAAGGAGGAGCTGCCTGCACCCGGCCGCGGCCCGCGAAAATCTTTTTAAAAATGAGCCCGGCACCTCGGACAAGTGCCGGGCTTGCTTCTGTTCCGGGGGGGGGGGGGGGGAAGTCCGAGGAGGGAGCTGCGGCCAGGCGGCCGGCGGGAAAGCGGCCGGCCGCCGCGGGGCCTTTAATGCGCCGGCGCAAAGACTTGTAAGACTCTGTTGCCAGAGTCTTAGTTGCGGCTGTCACGGGCGAGGCGGCCGCAACTGAATTTCGGCGCTGGGGCCCGTCGGCATGGCAACCGGGACGCTGCGCACACCGATGACGTCATCGGTGCCGGCACAGCGCTACCGGTCTACCGCGGCGGAAGGGCCCCAGGCAATTTCGGCGCCGGCGCCAAATGCAGCGCTAGGCCCTCTAGCGCCGCAAAATCGGTGCTAAGGGCACTCAATTTCTAGGCCGCAGAGGAGATTTACTAGAATGGTACCAGGGATGAGGAGTTCAGTTATATGGAGAGACTGGAGAAGCTGGGGTTGTTCGCCTTAGAGCAGAGAAGGTTAAGGGGAGATTTGATAGAGGTGTTCAAACTCATGAAGGGTTTTTAATATAGTAAATTGGAGAGGGTGCGGAATTCCTAAAATGCAACTTTTTTAGCCAGTATGTAGCAAGCCCAACAAGGAAGTGGGCAGTTCTGGACTTAGTTTTAGGGAATGAAGCTGGGCAGGTAGAAGGCGTATCAGTGGGGGAGCATTTTGGTGCTAGTGACCATAATTCTGTTAGATTTAAGGTAGTTATGGAAAAGGACAAGGATAGACCAGGAATAAAAATTCTAAATTGGGGAAAAGCAAATTTTGCTAAGCTCAGATGGGATTTAGCCATAGTGGACTGGAAACAGCTACTTGAAGGTAAATCAGTGTCAGAGCAGTGGGTGGCATTCAAGGAGGAGATCCGGAGGGTTCAGAGCAAATATGTGCCCTTAAAGAAAAAGGGTGGGACTAACAAATCTAGAGCCCCCTGGATGTCTAGGGACATACAGGGTAGGATAAAGAAAAAAGGGAGGCGTATGACAGGTACCGAGGGCTAAATACTCCAGAATCTTTAGAGGAGTACAGAAAGTGCGGGGTGCAATTAAAAGGAAATTAGGAATCGAAGAGAGAGCATGAAAAATTCTTGGCAACTAAAATCAAGGAAAGCACAAAGATGTTTTATAAATATATTAAGAGTAAGAGGATAACTAAAGAAAGGGTAGGGCCTATTAGAGATCATGAGGGTAATCTGTGTGTGGAGGCGGGAGACGTCGGTAGGGTTCGTAATGAATACTTTGCGTCTGTTTTCACAAAGGAGAGGGGCGAAGCAGACATTGCTATCGGGGGGAGGAGTGTGAAATATTAGATGAAATAAACATAGTGAGAGAGGAAGTATTAAGGGGTTTAGCAGCTTTAAAAGTGGATAAATCCCCAGGCCTGGATGAAATGTATCCCAGGCTGTTAAGCGAAGCAAAAGAGGACATAGCAGAGGCCCTGACCATCATTTTTCAATCCTCTCTGGCTTCAGGTGTGGTGCCGGAGGACTGGAGGACTGCTAATGTGATACCTGTTGAGTCTGTGTGTCCCAGTTATGCGTATGATCAATCACTGGACACAGGCAACAAGAATAACTTTTAACAGGTCTTTACTATTCGGAGGTCAGGGCTGAACTGCCCAGCAAATCCCTACACAATACTTATATACCGGTGTGGTCACCACCGGTATTACAGTATACAGCAGCCAAGAGAAAGTAGTACATCTCTTAAGGTAGTTCTCTTAAGGTGGAACAGGTTACATACACCACAATCCTCCCTTTTTAGCTTAACAGTTATATCCCCATTTAACATAACATAATAACATATATATATATACAACTTCATGCAAAACAGTTCAAAGATTCAGTCTCTGAGGAGGCCTCCTGATTCGAGTTGGATAACGCCTTTCAGGGGTCTCTGATTCTCGTTGCTGGGGTGACTCATCTAGTTGGTCTCTTATGAATTGGACATCATCATCAGGTACATTCACTTCTGAGGTAGATGCTTCAGGTTCACTAACTTCTTCCACGGTTGTCTCTGCCGTAACCATGGGTTCGACCCTTGTTCTCGATTCTACCAGTTGGTCAGCATGACGTCGTATTACATTTTCACCAATATCTACCGTGTACATCAGGGGTCCTTGTCTGGCCCGAATTGTTCCAGATTGCCATTTCTCGTTTTTATAGTCCCGGGCTAACACTGGTTGTCCTATTTCGAAACTCCGAGTGGTCTTGTTATTTATATGCTGGAACTGTTTGTTTTCAACTTCCCTCCGCACATTTGGTTTTAACAAGTCCAACCTGGACCGCAACCTCCTGTTATAGAACATCATGGCAGGACTTTGGTTTGTCACTGCATGAGTGGCGTTTCGATATGCCAGTAGGAATTTGTCCACCTTGTGTTGTAGTGGAATCTGATCTTCGCTCATGGCCTTTATTGCTTTTTTGAACGTTTGTACAAATCTCTCGGCCAACCCGTTTGTAGCCGGATGATATGGGGCAGAGGTATAATGTTTCACCCCATTCTTCTTCATGAATTTCTGGAATTCTTCTGACATGAACTGCGGTCCGTTGTCTGAACATATTTGTTCTGGCAATCCATTTCTTGCAAATATCGTTCTTAGCACCGCGATCGTCTTTTCCGAGGTAGTGGTAGTCATCTTAATCACTTCTGGCCATCTAGAATGTGCGTCCACCGCAATTAAAAACATGGAGTCCATGAATGGACCAGCAAAGTCAATATGTACACGTTGTCATGGGGTTGAAGGCCATTCCCATGGATGCAGCGGTGCAATCGGAGGTGCATTTTGCACTTTTTGGCACGCTGAGCAGCTTTTCGTCAGATCCTCTATCTGTTGGTCGATACCCGACCACCACACATAAGCCCTAGCAAGGCTTTTCATCTTGACTCCCCCCAGATGACCTTCATGCAGTTCCTTTAGAACTCTCTCTCTTAACTTAGGAGGAATAATCACCCTTGTTCCATACATCAATGTTCCTTGACAGACGGACAGCTGTTCTCGTCTTGCTGAGAATGCCGGTAACAGTGGATCACCATGTGCTAGCCATCCCTTCACTGTCACTTCGTAGACCCGGGACAGTGTCGAGTCGTTCCTGGTTTCTCTTTCAATACTTGCATTGGTGACTGGTAAACATTCGATGATGGTCGAGTGAAATAACTCAACAGGGTCAACCGTCGGTGCCTCCTCCTCTGTAGGTAGTGGCAGGCGCGACAGCCCATCAGCATTACCATGCTGCTTTGTACCTTTGAAGTCAATCTGATATTGATGTGCCCCTAGGAAAAGGGACCATCTCTGGAGTCTCTGTGCTGTCATCACCGAAACACCCTTCTTAGGGTTAAAAATGGATACCAACGGCTGGTGGTCTGTCAGAAGCGTAAACTTTTGGCCCTGCAGGTAATGATTAAACTTCTTTACTCCCCACACAAGGCTGAGAGCCTCCCTATCTATCTGAGCATAGTTGCGCTCAGCGGAGGTCAATGATCTGGATGCGAACGCGACTGGCCTCTCCAGGCCATTTGGCAACTTGTGTGAGAGTACTGCCCCAATACCATATGGAGAAGCATCACAAGCCAAACGAATAGGCAGCATTGGGTTGAAGTGAGCCAACACTTCCTCTGAGGTGATCAATGCCTTGCTTTTGCGAAAGGCCCTCTTACAGTCCTCGCTCCACTTCCATGGTACTCCCTTCTGCAAAAGAGCGTTCAGTGGGTGCAGCACCGTGGATAAATTTGGCAGAAACTTATGGTAATAGTTAATCAACCCTAGGAACGACCTCAACTGGGATACATTATCCGGAGCGGGAGCCTTCACAACAGCTTCGATCTTGTCAGGAGACTTATGAAGCCCCTCCTGGCCAATGACATGACCACAGTACGAGATCCGCTTCTGAAAGAACTCACATTTCTGGCGATTAACTCGAAGTCCATATTCTTTCAATCTGGTGAGCACCAGTTCCAAATTTGCAAGGTGTTCCTCGTCATCATCTCTTGTAATCAGAATATCGTCCAGGTAACATTGTGTGCCTGGAATTCCCTGCAATACCTGCTCCATGGCCCTCTGCCAAATTGCTGGAGCCGATGCCACTCCAAAAACCAGTCTATTATACCGGTACAAGCCTCTATGTGTGTTGATCGTGAGATACTGGCGTGACTCTTCCTCAACTTCCATCTGTAAGTACGCCTGCGCCAGGTCTATCTTGGTGAAGTGTTTCCCGCCAGACAACGAAGCGAAGATATCCTCAATCCGCGGAAGCGGATACTGCACCGTGTGAAGCACCGGATTAACAGTGATCTTGAAATCTCCACAGATGCGAACCTTCCCCGGTTCCCCTGGCTTGTTGCTCGATGAACGCTTCATGACGGGAACAATGGGCGTGGCCCACTCACTCCAGTCTACCTTAAACAGTACTCCTGAACGTTCTAGCCCTTCCAGCTCAGCTTCCACAGCAGGTCGTATCGCATAAGGTACTGGTCTGGCTTTGAAAAATTTCGGGTTTGCATGTTCTTCAACCTTGATGTTTGCCGTAATTCCTCTCAGTGTTCCCAGTCCCTGTTGGAACACCTCTTTAGCATCGTCCAATATTCTGGACAATCGTTTAGGTTTGACATCTTTTTTACCGGAATCTACCGTTAGTGCTTTTAAGGAATGCCATTCCATATTTATTTTCCTAATCCACTCCCGTCCCAGTAGTGGTGGACCTCCTTTAGGGAGCACATATAAGTCCATTCCTCGGCTTTCTTTGCCCTTGTGGACCACCTTTTACCTCTATCTTCCCAATGGGGTATACTCTTTGCCCCGTGTATGTTTTCAATACAATCTCCGTATCCCGTAGGGGAATATGTGGGAATAACCTTTTGTAATCTTGCTTATTCATGACCGTCAATGCCGATCCAGTGTCCAATTCCATCTATCCAGACTCCTGCTATCTGAAGTGTGACCCAAATTGTTTGGAGGTCTGCTTCCTTACCAACATTGTGTACTCTTAGACTACCCAGTTCATTACTGCTGGAGTCTGAATCTGACTTCTGTTCGTTCGAACTGTTCTCCGTCACCTTGTGTACCTTTCTGTACTTTTCCTGCGGTGACTTTTTGTTGCTGGTCTTCTTTCCTGACCGGCATACTTTAGCTATGTGACCAAGCCTGCCACATTTTCTGCATTCCTGATTTTTGAACCAGCACTGGTTCTGATCGTGCGTTGTCTTTCCACAACGATAACATTTTACTGTACCCAAGACCATTTGATTGGTGCTGAGTTCCGGTGACCGTAGCTGCATTTCCGCCGTGCCTCTCGCTGCGGCTTCGTGCGATGCTGCAATAGTGACAGCTTTATCAAGCGTAAGATCATTCTCCTCAAGCAGTCGCTTTTGTGTTCCTTCTTTTAACAATCCACACACAAATTTATCTCTCAGCGCATCTGCTAGTCCTGTTCCAAACTGACAGTATTTCGATAGCTTACGCAGTTCATTTAAAAATTCAGCATTGCTTTCGTCTTTCAGCTGCGTTCTTCTGTAAAATTTAAATCGTTCCGCTATCATCAGCGGCGTGGGGTTTAAATGATTTTTCAGGACAGTAACAATATTCGCGAAAGTCTGATCCGCCAGTTTATCTGGTGATAGAAGGTGCTTCAATAGCCCGTATGTCTTCGCACCCATTGAGCTTAATAAGGTTAGTGCTTTCTCATCATCTGGTACCTTATTTGCTTTACAATAAACTTCCATGCGTTCTACATACGTGGTCCAATCTTCGATATCGCTATCAAAGGTATTAATGTTCCCATGTTTAGGCATCCTTGCAAGTTTAAATTTTTTTTTTCTTCTTCTCAAAATGGCGGCTTCCCGCGCTTGTCTTCTTCCCCCGCCGACTACAATGGCGGATTCCCGCATTTGCCTTCTTCCCCCGCTGGCTGCAATGGCGATTGCCGTGCTGCTGCCGTTCTCGCCTCCCCAGCGGTTCTCAATTCCCCGGCGCTGCTTGCCTCGCAGCCCCGCTTGCAGCCCGGTCCTTTACACCGGCTGCGTTTGAGTTCTCCGCGGCTCTCGTGCCTTAAGCTGCCCCAGTCGCTGCGCTTCTCGGCCTCGATTGCAGCCCGGCCCTTTCTACCGGCCGTGGTCGAGTTCTCCACCCTTATTCCTCCGTTTTCCCTCCCCTACTCCACAGCCAACGCGGCCGACTTTCTGCTCGTGTCGCTGATCGGCTTACCCACCACCGTGGTAGAAGGGATGATCACTGCCTGTCGCTGATGGAGGGCTTCGTGGTCAGAATTTTTCTTTTTAACCCGGGTTCTCGATGCCTCCCGTGCGATGGTGCTCAGCAGGATGATGAGGGCGGATGCCTCTTCTCGACGCCCGTTCTGAGGACGAAGCTGCCTTGGATGTAAAACTGCCGCAGGGTAAGATCGGACTCGTCGCCACTGTTGAGTCTGTGTGTCCCAGTTATGCTTATGATCAATCACTGGACACAGACAACAAGAATAACTTTTAACAGGTCTTTACTATTCGGAGGTCAGGGGTGAACTGCCCAGCAAATCCCTACACAACACTTATATACCGGTGTGGTCACCACCGGTATTACAGTATACAGCAGCCAAGAGAAAGTAGTACATCTCTTAAGGTAGTTCTCTTAAGGTGGAACAGGTTACATACACCACAGTACCCTTGTTTAAAAAGGGAGAAAATGATAGACCGAGTAATTACAGGCCAGTCAGCCTAACCTCGGTGCTGGGGAAATTATTGGAAAGAATTCTGAAGGACAGGATAAATCTTCATTTAGAAAGGCACGGATTAATCAAGGATAGTCAGCACGGATTTGTTAAGGGAAAGTCGTGTCTGACAAACTTGATTGAATTTTTTAGAAACATAGAAACATAGGAGCAGGAGTAGGCCATTCGGCCCCTCGCGCCTGCTCCGCCATTCAATGCGATCATGGCTGATCATCCAAATTCAGTACCCTGTCCCTGCCTTTTCCCCATATCCCTTGATCCCTTTAGCCTTAAGAAATATATCCAACTCCTTCTTGAATATATTTAATGAACTGGCCTCCACCGCCTTCTGTGGTAGAGAATTCCACAGGTTCACCACTCTCTGGGTAAAGAAATTCCACCTCATTTTTGTCCTAAATGGCCTACCCTTTATCCTTAGACTGTGTCCCCTGGTTCTGGACTCCTCGACCATCGGAAACATCCTTCCTGCATCTGGTCTGTCCAGTCCTGTCAAACTTTTATAAGTTTCAATGAGATCACCTCTCATTCTTCTAAACTCCAGCGAGGAGGTAATGTAAGATTCGCAATTTTCAGCAAAAATCACGCAAGAAAACTGGATAAAATAAGACTGTTTATTGACCAAAGTAAGCTTGCACAGAAAAACCTTTGATAAAAGGGCATACAAAATGGCCGCCAGGCCCCGTGATCAGTTTATGAACCATTTTATTTCTGTTACTGCAAGCCAGACAGGCTTGTGGATTGAAGACAGTGAGCCCACGAAAGCCAGTCTCTGGGAACCGAAACTCAGAGCAACAGCATACATATTCAATGGATTATAAGTACAGGATGGGGCCCATCAAGATATGGGCAGACAATGTAAAAACACTTATACCCATTTATCGTACAAAGGAAAAACCGTTTAGCAGCCATCAAGGAAAATGTCCGGACTGATCAATATGCGAACCGAGCCACGGTGACAATGCAAAAGACATTGAAAGACATTATCGGCCAGGAAGGCCAGTTTAAGTTATCACCGGCTCCGTTACAAGACAAAGCGCCCCTGCAGAGATTTCTGCCCGCCAAAATTAATACAAAGACAGGACTATGATTTGGCGGGAGATAAGACTGTCCCAAAAGAGTATAACTATGGATTGAAAGTCCATCTAAGTTACTTCGGACTTCGGGTTACTTGAACAACTTCTTCTTCACTGCCACGGCTTCTTGTTGGGCGACTTCAGGCTTCCATTTCTTTAAGAACTTTCTTCTACGAGGAACGAACGAAGGGCGGACGGTGCCCGGATCGGCGCCTCTTCCACTTCGGCAGATTGATGAAAACGTTTTCGTCTTTTTAAAGACGGACGGTTTCGGTAAAAGGACAACGTGGTCGGTGTTCAGCCAAACAAGGCTCGGCCACGACGAGAAGACGACGAGGGTGGCCCGGGTACTGGGGTCGGGAGATCATCGATGACCCAGGCCGACGGAGAAGAAACCCTCTGGAGGACTGGCGATCTAGGCCACAAGATTCTCCCATGTGCATAGCCTGCATCTGGGTCTGCTCCATGAACCCAAATCGACTTAGTAGATCTCAACCTTAACGAGCGCTCATCGAGGCTGGGTCTACCCCACTGCCTCGAGGGAGGAGAGAATATCGACTGCGCCAGAAGTTTCCAAATCCACGTGACGACGGAAAGCGGTGCCAAAAAGGCTGCGAACCCCCTTTCTCACGATTTTGAGAGTGGTGAGCATGATCCCAAGTTCCCCAGGTCGAAACTTAGTTTAGGTATAGGGGAGGGAGTCAAGGGAAATCGTAATGTGTTTCCCCTTTTTCGATGTGCCGTGTGTTCCCCATTTCCATAGAGTCAAGTTCATAAATTTGTGCATGATTGTAGTAACTTTAATCTGTGCCTATGACATGTATTTTGTAATGCTTCAAACTGTTTAAAAATAAAAGCATCCATTTCGTGCTATTCAACCTGGTCTATTGAGTTCTTTCTCTGCACTACTGTTCTCTGCACCTAAGTCCAAGGTCTAGAACCGTAGGGGGAGTGGGTCGAACCACTCAAGGGTAATTATTGCACGAAGCCTGGCAGGAGACCAGAAAGAGCAAGAGAAACCCCCTACAGAAATGGCGACCGTGGCAGGACCTTGGCAGCAGGAAAGTAGTGTGTTAGATCAAGATCTGAATAAATGAAATGTGATGGATGAAAGAATAGCAGATTATGTTTTCGGAAAAGTCAACCTCACAAAACAATGGATATCTGATCTACTAAGGGATAGGCGCCCGCTAGACGCAGCCATCAAGTGGACAGCGGGTAGAGAGCATAAGAAATCTGTAGAAAAGGCGGTCTGGCTGATGTGCTACAAGAAGCAAGTCCAGCTTTTGGACCAGGTAGTTGCAGCACAGACAGTCCAGATCAACGGCTTGCTTAAAGGCGTAGAGGAAAAGGTTGCGGGAGGTCAAAAACTGATTGAATCGCTTGACGCGCTGAACCAGGAACGCCGCTCTGTAATTCGCTGCCACGAAACCCGGGTAGAATATTTAAAATGTCAGGTCGTTGAGGCCAAGGCCAGTGAAGGTAGAATGAGAGGGAGGTGTTCCCGTCTAGCCAAACAAGTAGATGCCCAAGAGGAAAAGCTCCTGGGAGCCAGGGCAGCATATAAGATGGCCATGGAGGATAGATCTGAGAACACCGACCACAGCACTTGCCGCCGGGAGCTAGAGGACCTGAGAAAGGCCCTAGCGAAGGCAAACGGGTTGGTGTGTCTCATAAATCCACCAGCGAGTCAGCTGTTGCTAGCCAAGGAATCCAAAAGACCGATTCCACAAGAGGCAGTTGGGGTACCAACCCCCGAACCTTCTGCGCCTCCTGCCTATGAGGAGTCTTGGACTCCGGGACAGGAGACGGAGACGGTAGAGGAAGAGAGCCCTGAGGTAGAGCAACCCCAGACAGTAGAGTCGGGGTCGGCGCCAATGTGTCCAACGAGACACCGGAGGATCGGTCCAAATGAAGAAAATGGCGATGACGGACCCCTTGAGAGTCAGATCATAATGCCTCATAGCGCACGACAGCTAAGAGAGATGATAAGTCACATCCCAAAACTCTCCGAGTCAGGAGATCCCTCCGTGCATTTCAGGGACGTGGAGCAGACCGCAGCAGTCAATGACTGCGACGGGGTTGAACAGTCTAAAATGCTGCTGTTCTCCCTGGACAGTTCGCTCCTCCAGTGTCTCCCTGACGAGAGCAAGAGAGGGCACAGGGACTATGAGTTGCTACGGGATGAGATTCTGGAGATCATGGGAGAGGGGGACGGAACTCCGTTCCTCCGTTTAGAAAAGACAGTGCAGCTAGAGGGAGAACCCCCACGGGTTTTCGCCGACAGGTTGTGGCCAGTGTATCGGCGCAGCTGCCCGGGCGGGCCGGCCCGGGCCGGGCTGGATGGCGAACAAAGGGCTCACTGGCTTCGGTGCCTGGTAGCAGGTTGCCTGCCAGTAGTGAAGGAACAGGCCAAAGCATGGTTTGACCCCACTAACGCCCGCTCCACGGAGGAAGTAGTACTAGATCAGCTCACGATCAGTTATAGAAACAACAAGGGCAAGAAAACGCCTGTTGTGAAAGGAAAGGTGCATGAGGTGAGACCCGCAGCCTCTGCTAAAAAGGAATGGCGTCAGGAGGGAAATCGCCATCCCCAAGCAAATAGCAGTTGTTACGGGTGTGGGAAGGAGGGTCATTGGCGCAAGGACTGTAGGAATCCTTGGAAGGATAAGAGGGAGAGAGCGTTCGCCGCAGCCCAAGATCAAGCCCAAGCCCGAGTCGCCAACGGCCCGAGAGTTTACCCAACACCAGCACAACCACAAGTGCAGGCCGCTGCCCCAACACCAGTCCAGAACCCAACCGTAGCCTCTGCCCCGAATAAAGGGGGTGGTGCGGTTGTGGACCCCGCTGCGATCGAGTCAGTCTTGGAGACTATGTGATCTCTGATGACCTGGCAGGGGAAGGTAGCGGTTGCTAACAGCCCTATCGCCCCCGAGACCCCAGCCGAAACACCTAAATGACTGACGCCCGCGCAGCCCATCTACTTGTGTCCGCTCCGCTATGACGCTTGGAGAAGACCTGTGGTGGAGATGGAGGTGGAGAAACAAAGGGGTAGTTACCTGTTGGATACGGGAGCTTCGTGTACCGTGATCCACACGGACAAACCTTTTGCCTCACCTCTGTCCGCCCAGGCTCCATATTTAGTAGCGGGTTTCACAGGTAGAGCACAGGCTGGCGCGCACTCCCTCCCGCTCTCCATTCAGTTGGGAGCGCTCCACACCACATGGACGTGCATCCTATTGAAGTGGAAAGAGGGGGGGGGAAAGGCATCCTCGGGGCTGATTTCTTGGTGGAACACGGGATCCTCGTGGACCTGAGAAATCACTGTCTCTGGGGAGCCGAGGGCGGTTTAGGTAAGGTAGTCGTAATCCCGGGGAAGGAAGAAAAGGGGGCCCTGTGCACTATGAAGCCATCAGGAGGTTACGATCTCGAGCTCATGATAACAAACGTCCCAACGGACTTGCAGGCGCGTGTGTCAGAAAATCTGACCGCGTTCGCCACCCACAAGCACGACTGCGGGAGAGTCACTGGGTTCGAAGTCAGCGTAGACGGGGACCCCATGATCCGACCCCAAAAGCAGTATAATTTCCCCAAGGAGGCAGAACCCGACATGGAGACAGCAATATCTTCATTGGTACAGCAGGGTGTGTTGAGGACGATAGCCACCCACGTGAACTCCCCATTATGGCCGGTAAAGAAACCGGACAATTCGTGGAGAGCCACGGTGGACTATAGAGTCCTCAATAGTAATATCCCAGCCTGCGCGCCCACGGTAGCAGCAGTTGCAGACTTAATAGGGAGTATTCCAGCATCGGCGACCACATTCACGGTGCTGGACATCTCGAATGGTTTTTGGTCCATTCCGCTGCAGCGGGAGGACCAGTACAAGTTTGCCTTTACTTTCAAAGGGCAACAGTACACCTGGAACTGCTTACCACAGGGTTTTCACAACAGCCCCAGCATTTTCCATCAGTGCATGGCGGGGAGTTTGAAAGAGTTCAGCCAGCCCAACCAGATAGTGCAGTATGTGGACGACTTACTCCTGTTCACAGATACAAGGGAGCAGCACGGCCCACTGTTAGCCGAATTGTTGGAACTGTTAGAAAGGAAGGGTTTCAAAGTAAACCCAAAGAAAGCCCAGGTCGGCCAGCAGGAAGTTAAATTCCTGGGTCTGGCCATCCGCGCTGGGGAAAGAGCCATAGATAAGGCCAGACGGGAATCTATACAAGATCTGCCGATTCCCAACACAGTAACGGGTGTAAGGTCCTTTTTGGGATTGACCGGGTACTGCAGAGATTTCATCGAGGACTATGCTGCCACAGCGGCCCCGCTACTTCGACTCTTACACAAGGGAGTCGAGTGGTCTTGGGACGAGGGGTGCCAGGCAGCATTCGAGAAGTTGAAAAGAGATCTGCAGACCGCGCCAGCCCTAGGGGCCATAGATGGGGGAGAGGAGTTCTTTCTGGAGGTAGCCGCTAGTGGGGACAGCCTGAGCGCAGTGCTGCTCCAAGAGCGGCACGGCAAGCTAAGACCAGTAGTTTATTCCTCCAGGGTGCTCACGGATGTGGAGAGGAGTTTCTCCAATTGCGAACGGCATCTCCTGGCCACGCATTGGGCTGTGAACAGATCAGTGATCTTCACAGGGACCTCTCCCATTACGCTCCTCACCCATCACACCCCCACGAAGATGCTTCTGGACGGGAGGATTAAGGATGGGACCATAAGCAGCGCTCGGATTGCGCGCTGGACCCTCCTCCTTTCCCAGATGGATCTCAAAGTTAAAGGCCTCTGCGCGCCAAGGCTCGCAGCCAATATGGCATATCCCGGGACAGCCCATCAATGTTCCGTAGAAGGGGTATGGGAAGTTAACATAGGTTTACGGGCCGGGATACATCCCACGGGCTGCGAGATCTACGTAGACGGTTCTAGCACTGTAGCTGACGGCAAGCGACTCACAGGGTGTGGAGTTTATGACCCTGCGGCAAACATTGCCCTGGCAATTAAGCTCCCCAGCACTATGAGCGCGCAGCAGGCTGAACTGTCCGCGGTGGCGTACGTGGTTACCCACCCCGAGATTTTCCCAACCCCATACACGATTTGCTCAGACAGCATGTTCACGTGCAATTCGTGTACAGAGTACCTCGCCATCTGGTCCCGACGCGGGTACACCTCCGCGGACGGGCGGCCTTTAACAGTTAAGCCCTTGCTGGAGAAGATCCTAGCAGCTGTGGGGGAGAAAGGAGAGGTGTTCATCCATAAGGTGAAGGCTCACTCCATTACAGAACCCCGCAGTCAGGGCAACCAGCAGGCGGATGCGCTAGCCAGGGAGGGTGCCCGCAACGGCATTCTCTGGGACCCATACGAACCCGGACCCGTGGCGGCGATCCAAGGCAGGGAGGGAATTCCCGGGAACACAGGGGTAACACCGCCCCCAGACCTAAAGACCGTCCAAACCCTGGATCCCGCCCTAAAAGCAGTCCTAAAAGCCATCACAGAGGGCAAACAGGTAGAAGGTCCGTACAGTACGGCAGCCCTCACAGTCAAAGAAGGTATGCTGTTCCGAAAGGAGCAGTGGGTTGTGCCGCAGCAGCACCGAAGGGAATTCCTGCAATTGGCCCACGAGGGTCCAGGAGCGGGACACCCCGGACCTGAGGTCACCTGGCAACGGGTGGAGCAGGCGGGATGGTGGCCGGGACTTCGGGACGATGTCCGCGAGTTCTGCGCAAGCTGTCTTGTGTGTGCTGCTAACAACCCAGACCCCCACAAAAGGAAGGTGCCCATGGGGCACATCAGGAGGGTAGAGGGACCATGGCAGTCGATTCAGGTCGACTACATAGGGCCCCTGCCCGCCGCCCAGGGAGGCTATAAGTACTGCCTTGTCCTGGTAGATGTGTTCACCAAATGGGTAGAAGCCTTCCCGTGCAGAACAGCTACGGCACTGGGTACTGCTAAGATCTTGATTCGGGAAGTGTTCTCACGGTGGGGACTCCCCCGTTTTGTAGAGTCCGACCAAGGGAGTCAGTTCACCGGTCAAGTAATGCAGAACGCCCTCAGGCTCTTGGGCATTGAGGGAAAGTGGCACGTAGCATACAATCCCCAGTCATCCGGGATTGTTGAGCGTATGAATCGGACCCTCAAGGAAAAGCTGAGGAAAGAGACAATGGGCTCGCCCCAGAAATGGGCGGAGGTCCTGCCTTTAATCCTCATGGGGATCCGAGCCAGCCAGTCCAAAAGCACGGGGTATTCCCCGCACGAGTTAATGACTGGAAGGATCATGCGAACACCCACCCATGTGCTAGCCCCGGTGCTCACTGAGGGCCAGCTCCGAGAGGTGAAACGGGACAAATTCGCCCAAACCCTCTTGGAGCGCCTGAGACAGATTTATGGGCAGGCGGCTGGGAACATGGGAAGACAGCACCAGGGAAATAAACTGTTGTTGGAACCTCGGAAACAACAAGAGTGGGTAGTCGGGGACCAGGTCATGGTCCGAAACTACGCCAGGGTAGGGAGTTTTGAACCACTGTACATGGGGCCATACAGCATTGTAGACAAAGCCAGCCCCATGGTTTATGCAGTGAAGACGCCCCGACGTACCAAATGGTTTCACATCAACCAGTGTAAACTGTTTAAACCGGGTACACAAGGGCCACCAAAGGGGATCAGGTCTGAGAACAAAGATCCTCAGCCTGTAACAGAGTCACAGACCACACAGGCTGGAGCAGTAGCCTGCGTGAAGGGAGAGGCCATCCCATTGGAGTGGGAGGTCTCATCTTTTGAATGGGATTTAGGCAGGGGAGAGCCCGAACAGCTCAACCTCGCTTTAGACCCAATCACGGAGGAGGAAGAGTCAGAGGACGGCAGTCCCGCCCTCGACTCAAGCTTGGGGGAGGTAGGGAGTGGGGGTGGAGACTCGTTACCTGTAGGGACAGGTGAGGTGGAGTCGGAAGCCACAGATCCCGACCCCGGGGGGGCGGAGCCTGAGGGAGGGGAGCTGGAGCCGGCAGCTGTGGAGGAACCACAGGCTGTAACGGTAACAGTCACGACCCCAGGTCCATCGGCCCCGGGAGCCCAACCCAAAGCAGCCCCTCGTAGGTCGGCTCGAGCGCCCCAGCCCAGAAAATTTTGGCCAGATTCTCCCCATCCTCCCCAACCACGGTTTAAAGCAGCCCCAGGAAGACATGATCCCCGTTCAGCAGCGACAGGCTGCGGGGGATCAAGGCCAAAGATCAATGCAGCCCCACCGCAGGGTGTGGCACACGACAGACCTCACAGGGATTCGGAAAGCCGCCCCACGGAGGGCGGCGCTGTACATAAGTTAAGATAGGTAATTATGGTCATAGTTTAAGGAATGTAAAGTATATGGTGTTAAGAGTACAATTTTGAGGTCTGCCCGGTATGTGTGTTTGTTAGGGAGCGGGGTCCAGGAACCCGCGCGTCCAATTAATTTAGGCCAGCACCTATCGGGAGCCCGGCTACATCATTTTGTTGGTTACAGAAACCTGGGATACGATGGAAAGGATTGTCGTCGCGTTCATGGCGATCGGGTGCGGGTGGGCCTACCGAGACCGCACCAAGGACGTCATCATTTTCGGGTGCTCCGGGGACACGGCCCCCATCGCAACGGATGGGACGGGGGAGCGAGAGGTAGAGGAAACCGCCACCTACTTCCACCAAGGGAGATGGCCAGGTTGGCTGGGAACGAATTCTACGGAATATTCCAGCAATTTCGGTTTTGCCTACCAAGAGACTTCATTAACGTGCCCTCGAGTGAGGATCCTAGCGCCCAGAGTCAGCGTCACCGTGGGAAAGAGGATTTGTCTGGTGTGCAATGGGAACGTACCACCAAGGCGATGGTGGTGGCTACGAAAGCTGGGAAAGGACATGAGAAACTCTACGGTCGAGTGGGAGCGACTGGGTAATAATACCCATCGGACTATTACGGGAACTCACGGACAATTACGTGTGTGTTGGGACAAATGGTGGGAACCGGATGAGGGAATATATGTCTGTATGTGGGGTTCGAGACACGTCTGCCCCAAGGGCGTGTCCATCTTCTTCCAGAGGCAGTGGCAGGATGAAGGGAAGGGGATGAGATGGGATGTTAGCACTCGAGCGTGCGGAGCCCCATACTCCCCTATTCCGGTGAACGCCACTGAACTCATCACCCGCCCACGCAAGCCCCTGCCCACGCTTCCGGTAGCACTAGCCCAGAAAGGAGGGTGCCCAACCACCACCAAGGGACCCGGGAACGGTTTAGTATTGGTACCCACCGGTCAGGTGCTGTACCAAGGGGTACACTACGCGGTGGCCTCAGTGATTTTAAATCTCACTGAGGTAAGATTGCCGGAGTGGTGTCCCAAAGAAACGGAACAATTATACCAGGCCCTGTTAACCAGTATGTTTAGACAATTTTACGAATTTGACTTTGCCGACATCGACAGAGACAAATTATACACCACACCGCCAGAAGTTTTGGATCGAGTCGGGAGGCAAAGAAGGGGTACTGTAAATGACATATTCACTGCTTTTAATACCGGGACATCTGTTGTCAACGTTCTAGATAACGTGGAGCTGCAGACACAGATCAACGGTTTAAAAGCCCAGTTAAGGAACATATTGACAGACGAGAACAAGGTCGTGGGTTCTGAGTTGCATGAGGACCAGGCCATGACACTACACTTTAAGGACATAATTGCTGAGCTGGAGAAACACGCGAGAACGGTAAATGCACTCATTAAGGAGGATCGGAATGCGTCCGATCAAGCTGCGCCTGTGTGCTGTACGGGGCGTGGTTATTGGGCGAGGGCCGCAGTAATCTTGAGGATTTAAAACAGGGTTTGGTCCCGTCCTGGATCAGCAACAAGCACTTGCAAGCGCTCCACCCTTTTGAGAATGCATTAAGCCCGTGCCAGCTCAGACTAGCCGCAGAAGCATACCCAGTTCCAGTGGACTGCGGACATTCGAATCACACTATTATGGGAATAGTAGTAAGAATGCCGGTGTTGGGTCCCGCAGCAAAGCCCGCCCCGGTATACAGAGTAGAGAACATTGGAGTCATTCAGGGGGGCGCACACATTCGTTACGCAGTGGTCCCGCCTTACGTCATCAGATGGGAGCGTACGATGACAGGCACCGACCTCTCGGGATGTCGGAGCCGGGGAGCACACATCATCCTGTGTCCCCAGCACTTGAATGCCTTTTTGAAACCACAGTGCGGGTTCAGAACCGCTAGCGCGAAGCCGGTGAATTGCACCATGGAGGCAATGGCAGAGGACCATGTGCCCCCACAGGTAGCATATATCGGGGGTGGGACATACTGCGTCACCACTGCAGCGCCTCAGTACCGATATGGACAACACGAGTGGTGTTCGGTCGGTGATAGCAGTTTCTGTTTCAAACCCAGGGCCAAGGTTCAAGTGGCACAACAACGAATTGTTCCCATTCCTGCGCCCTCCACCGTACACATCACTATCAAAGAGAATTTCACAGACTTACAACGATTTGTCGCGCATTTTGGTTATGTCATTCCCCCTCTTCCCGAACGCCTCACCAAGATTTTAAAAGCCGTTATAATTTCGCAGAAACATTTCTACACACTGGAGCAGAAGACTTTAGAGATAGGAAAAGACATATTGGACATAACCATCCCACCATGGTGGGACTTGTTCACCAACATAGAGGTCCCCGCCTGGATTAGAATAGCATCCCATATCCTAGTAGTATGTCAGGTTTTGATTGTGATATTTTTGCTCTTCGTGCATTGCAAAAGAGGCAAACGCCTCCAGAGGCACGAGAACACAGGAGAATGGAGAGAACGCTATGTGCGAATGGGGGAAGCAGATACCCCACTCTAAGCTGCTAGTATAAGATTAAGCGTCCCTCCATATAAAAAATTTTTTTTTGTTGATTGTTTTGGGTTATAAGGAAATAAGTATTGTTATGTTATTAGTTGTTCTTAAGTTTTTTTGGATTAATAAAAGATGCATGCAGATGGCGCAAAAGGGTATCAACCCCTGCCCATCTGACAGGTGAAGGTGTTATAGTTTAAGATTTGCTGTCTATGATTCCAAATGTGCATGAGGTAATTTTCATTTTCTCCGGAAATGGGAACTGCATGTGTCGTGAGGGGCATAGATAGTTAAGTGCCAGGAATGTTTGGATGTGGGGAATCAGGGAAAATTTGCTCATCAAGGATTATTGATACTTTAAGCAAGCTATCAGTATCACAGTATCACAAGATTCGCAATTTTCAGCAAAAATCACGCAAGAAAACTGGATAAAATAAGACTGTTTATTGACCAAAGTAAGCTTGCACAGAAAAACCTTTGATAAAAGGGCATACAAAATGGCCGCCAGGCCCCGTGATCAGTTTATGAACCATTTTATTTCTGTTACTGCAAGCCAGACAGGCTTGTGGATTGAAGACAGTGAGCCCACGAAAGCCAGTCTCTGGGAACCGAAACTCAGAGCAACAGCATACATATTCAATGGATTATAAGTACAGGATGGGGCCCATCAAGATATGGGCGGACAATGTAAAAACACTTATACCCATTTATCGTACAAAGGAAAAACCGTTTAGCAGCCATCAAGGAAAATGTCCGGACCGATCAATATGCGAACCGAGCCACGGTGACAATGCAAAAGACATTGAAAGACATTATCGGCCAGGAAGGCCAGTTTAAGTTATCACCGGCTCCGTTACAAGACAAAGCGCCCCTGCAGAGATTTCTGCCCGCCAAAATTAATACAAAGACAGGACTATGATTTGGCGGGAGATAAGACTGTCCCAAAAGAGTATAACTATGGATTGAAAGTCCATCTAAGTTACTTCGGACTTCGGGTTACTTGAACAACTTCTTCTTCACTGCCACGGCTTCTTGTTGGGCGACTTCAGGCTTCCATTTCTTTAAGAACTTTCTTCTACGAGGAACGAACGAAGGGCGGACGGTGCCCGGATCGGCGCCTCTTCCACTTCGGCAGATCGATGAAAACTTTTTCGTCTTTTTAAAGACGGACGGTTTCGGTAAAAGGACAACGTGGTCGGTGTTCAGCCAAACAAGGCTCGGCCACGACGAGAAGACGACGAGGGTGGCCCGGGTACTGGGGTCGGGAGATCATCGACGACCCAGGCCGACGGAGAAGAAACCCTCTGGAGGACTGGCGATCTAGGCCACAAGATTCTCCCATGTGCATAGCCTGCATCTGGGTCTGCTCCATGAACCCAAATTGACTTAGTAGATCTCAACCTTAACGAGCGCTCATCGAGGCTGGGTCTACCCCACCGCCTCGAGGGAGGAGAGAATATCGACTGCGCCAGAAGTTTCCAAATCCACGTGACGACGGAAAGCGGTGCCAAAAAGGCTGCGAACCCCCTTTCTCGCGATTTCGAGAGTGGTGAGCATGATCCCAAGTTCCCCAGGTCGAAACTTAGTTTAGGTATAGGGGAGGGAGTTAAGGGAAATCGTAATGTGTTTCCCCTTTTTCGATGTGCCGTGTGTTCCCCATTTCCATAGAGTCAAGTTCATAAATTTGTGCATGATTGTAGTAACTTTAATCTGTGCCTATGACATGTATTTTGTAGTGCTTCAAACTGTTTAAAAATAAAAGCATCCATTTCGTGCTATTCAACCTGGTCTATTGAGTTCTTTCTCTGCACTACTGTTCTCTGCACCTAAGTCCAAGGTCTAGAACCGTAGGGGGAGTGGGTCGAACCACTCAAGGGTAATTATTGCACGAAGCCTGGCAGGAGACCAGAAAGAGCAAGAGAAACCCCCTACAGTAACAAGGAGGGTAGATGAGGGTAGTGCGTTTTGATGTAGTGTATATGGACTTTAGCAAGGCTTTTGATAAGGTTCCACATGGAAGACTGGTCACAAAGTTAAAAACCCATGGGATCCAGGGCAAAGTGTCAAGTTGGATTCAAAACTGGCTCGGAGACAGGAAGCAGAGGGTAATGGGTGACGGGTGTTTTTGTGACTGGAAGGCTGTTTCCAGTGGGGTTCCGCAGGGCTCAGTACTCGGTCCCTTGCTTTTTGTGGTATATATCAATGATCTAGACTTGATTATAGAGGGTATGATTAAGAAGTTTGCAGATGATACTAAAATCGGCTGTGTGGTTGATACTGAAGAAGGAAGCTGTAGACTGCAGGAAGATATCAATAAATTGGTCAGGTGGGCAGAACAGTGGCAAATGGAATTCAATCCGGAGAAGTGTGAGGTAATGCATTTGGGGAGGGCTAACAAGGAAAGGGAATACACATTAAATGGTAGGACACTGAGTAGTGTAGAGGAACAAAGGGACCTTGGAGTGCATGTCCACAGATCCCTGAAGGTAGCAGGCCAGGTAGATAAGGTGGTTAAGAAGGCAAACGGAATGCTTGCCTTTATTAGCCGTGGCATAGAATACAAAAGCAGGGGGGTTATGCTTCAACTGTATAAAACATTAGTTAGGCATCAGCTCGAGTACTGCGTGCAGATCTGGTCACCACATTACAGGAAAGATGTGATTGCACTAGAGAGGGTACAGAGGAGATTTACAAGGATGTTGCTGGGAGTAGAGAATCTTAGCTATGAGGAAAGACTGGACAGGCTGGGTCTGTTTTCCTTGGAACAGAGGAGGTTGAGGGGAGACCTTATTGAGGTGTATAAAATTATGAGGGGCCTAGGTAAAGTGGATAGAAAGGACCTATTTCCATTAGCAGAGGGGTCAAAAACCAGGGTGCACAGATTTAAAGTAATCGGTGGAAGGTTTAGCAGGGATTTGAGGGGAAATTTCTTCATCCAGGGGGTTGTGGGGTGTAATGATCAGTAACATGTCATTCTAGAATGGTACACTAGGTGGAGCTGTATGTTTAGTACTGGGCTACCCACGAGGCACTAGTCAAGATGGATACTGTATACAAGTCCACATGGCTGAATAAATGACTAGCACAAGCTAGCTGTTCATAATAAAAACATCTATTTATTTATGAACATAACAGTGGGGGTCTGGAACTCACTGCCTGAAAGGGCGGTAGAGGCAGGTACCCTAACCGCATTTTAAAAATATTTGGATGTGCACTTGGGATGCTCTAACCTGCAGGGCTACGGAGCAAGAGTTGCGAAGTGGGATTAGGCTGGATAGCTCTTTGTTGGGTGGCGTGGACACGATGGGCCGAAATGGCCTCCTTCCGTGCTGTAACTTTCTATGATTCTATGGAACTGTTTCCAGTGGCAGAAGGGTCAGTAACCAGAGGACACAGATTTAGGTAATTGACAACAGAACCAGAGGCGACATGAGGAGAATTTTTTTTACGCAGTGAGTTTTGTTCGTCTGGAATACTCTATCTGAAAGTGTGGTGGAAGCAGATTCAATAATAACTTTCAAAAGGGAATTGGATAAATACTTGAAGGAGAAAAAATTGCTGGGCTATGGGGAACGGGCAGGAGGGTGAAACTAATTGGACAGCTCTTTCAAAGAGCTGGCACAGGCACGATGGGCCGAATGGCCTCCTTCTGTTCTGTATCTTTCTATGGTTCTATGAGAGGAGGATTAGAGCTATCAATTGATGACTTAAGTAATGGTGCAGAGGAGATGTTTCAGATTCATGGGTCATGGGGAAGTTCTTTACTGAAGCAATGGTTTTCAGCTGAAGCAAAATGGCCACAGTGTTCTTGAGGAGAAGGGGGTGGGGGGATGATATTTATAAGACAGAGGAGGTGTGACAAGCAATGCAGAATGAAAGCCTGCAGCTTGCCCATAGTATGTTAGCAAAGCGATTGGTGTGTCCATCAGTACTACGGTTTCCAACTCTGGTTGGAGGCAGACCTGGAGGTTTGATCACATGATATTCTGACTACATGACATCTCCATCTCTACCCCCAGCCTCTAACACGCCACCCCAAGCCCTCATTCCCCAGTCTCCATCTGGCCCCGAGCCCCCATTCCCCAATCTCCATCTGGCCCCCAAGCCCCCATTCCCCAATCTCCATCTGTCCCCCCGAGCCCCCATTCCCCAGTCTCCATCTGTCCCCCCAAGTCCCAATTCACAGAAACACAGAAACACAGAAGATAGGAACAGGAGTAGTCCATTCGGCCCCTCGAGCCTGTTCCGCCATTTAATGAGATCATGGCTGATCATCCAAATTCAGTACCCTGTCCTTTCTCCCCATATCCCTTTAGCCTTAAGAAATATATCTAACTCCTTCTTGAATATATTTAATGAATTGGCCTCAACTGCCTTCTGTGGTAGAGAATTCCACAGGTTCACCACTCACTGGGTGAAGAAATTCCTCCTCATCTCAGTCCTAAATGGCTTACCCCTTATCCTTAGACTGTGACACCAGGTTCTGGACTCCCCGACCATCGGGAACATCCTTCCTGCATCTAGTCTGTCTAGTTCTGTTAGGATTTTATAAGTTTCAATGAGATCCCCTCTCATTCTTCTAAACTCTAGCGAATATAAGCCAAATTGACCCAATCTCTCCTCATACATCATTCCTGCCATCCCAGGTATCAGTCTGGTGAATCTTCGCTGCACTCCATCCATGGCAAGAACATCCTTCCTCAGATAAGGTGACCAAAACTGCACACAATACTCAAGGTGTGGTCTCACCAAGGCCCTGTACAACTGCAGCAAGACATCCTTGCTCCTGTACTCGAATACAGAGGGGGAGTGCAGAGGGGGAGAGCTATAGTAATAGGGGATTCTATTGTAAGGGGAATAGATAGGCATTTCTGCGGCCGCAAACGAGACTCCAGGGTGGTGTGTTGCCTCCCTGGTGCAAGGGTCAAGGATGTTTTGGAGCGGCTGCAGGGCATTCTGGAAGGGGAGGGTGAACAGCCAGTTGTGGTGTTGCATATAGGTACCAACGATATAGGTAAAAACCGGGATGAGGTCCTAAAAGCTGAATATAGGGAGTTAGGAGGTAAATTAAAAAATAGGACCTCAAAGGTAGTAATCTCAGGATTGCTACCAGTGCCACGTGCTAGTCAGAGTAGAAATAGAAGAATATTTCAGATGAATATGTGGCTAGAGGAATGGTGCAAGGGGGAGGGATTCAAATTCCTGGGACATTGGAACCGGTTCTGGGGAGGTGGGACCAGTACAAAACGGACGGTTTGCACCTGGGCAGGGCCGGGACCGATGTCCTAGGGGCAGTGTTTGCTAATGCTCTGGGGGAGGGTTTAAACTAAAATGGTAGGGGGTTGGGAACCTGAGCGGGGAAACAGAGGAAAGGGAAACAAGGATAAAAGCAAAAGACAGGAAGGAGAAAAACAAAAGTGACAGGCAGAGAAATCAAGGGTTTAAATCAAGCATGGCCACAGTAAATAATAATTCTAAAAGGACTAAGGGCTAAAAATTGAGTGGCGCCACAACAGCGTTAAAAAAAACAAGCCTGAAGGCTTTGTGTCTTAATGCGAGGAGCATTCGTAATAAGGTGGATGAATTAGCTGCGCAAATAGAGGTAACCGAATATGATATGATTGGGATTACGGAAACATGGCTCCAGGGTGGTGAAGGCTGGGAACTCAACATCCGGGGTATTCAATATTCAGGAAAGATAGACAGAAAGGAAAAGGAGGTGGGGTAGCATTGCTGGTTAAAGAGGGGATTAACACAATTGTAAGGAAGGATATTAGCTCTGATGATGTGGAATCTGTATGGGTAGAACTGAGAAATACCAAGGGGCAGAAAACGTTAGTGGGAGTGGTATATAGACCTCCAAACAGCAATGCGGAGGTCGGGGATGGCATTAAACGGGAAATTAGAGAAGCGTGCAATAAGGGCACAGCAGTTATCATGGGTGACTTTAATCTACATATAGATTGGGCTAACCAAATTAGTAACAATTCTGTGGAGGAGGAGTTCCTGGAGTGTATACGGGATGGTTTCCTGGACCAATATGTCGAGGAACCAACCAGAGATCAGGCCATCTTAGACTGGGTATTATGTAATGAGAAAGGATTAATTAGCAATCTTGTTGTGTGAGGCCCCTTGGGTCGGAGCGATCATAATATGATAGAATTCTTCATTAAGATGGAGAGTGAAGTAATTGACTCAGAGACTAGGGTCCTGAATTTAAATAAAGGAAACTACGATGGTATGAGATGCAAGTTGGGTAGGATTGATTGAGAAATGTCACTCAAAGAGTTGACGGTGGATGGGCAATGGCAAACATTCAAAGATCGCATGGATGAACTACAGAATTTGTTCATCCCAGTTTGGCATAAAAATAAAACAAAAAGGTAACTTAACCGTGGCTAACAAGGGAAATTAGGGATAGCATAAGATCCAAGGATAGGACATATAAATTGGCCAGAAAAAGCAGTAAACCTGAGGATTGGGAGCAGTTTAGGGTCCAACAAAGGAGGACAAAGGGATTAATTAAGAAGGGGAAAATAGAGTATGGGAGTAAGCTTGCAGGGAACATAAAAACTGACTGTAAAAGCTTTTATAGATTTGTGAAGAGAAAAAGATTGGTGAAGTCAAGCGTAGGTCCCTTGCAGTCAGAATCAGGGGAATTTATAATGGGGAACAAAGAAATGGCAGACCAATTAAATACATGCTTTGGTTCTGTCTTCACAAAGGAGGACACAAATAACCTCCCAAAGATGTCGGGGAACATAGGGTCTAATGAAAAGGAGGAACTGATAGATATCAGTATTTGTAGGGAAATGGTGTTAGGGAAATTGATGGGATTGAGGGCCGATAAATCCCCAGGGCCTGATAATCTACATCCTAGGGTACTTAAGGAAGTGGCCCTAGAAATAGTAGATGCATTGCTGGTCATCTTCTAAAATTCTATAGACTCTGGAACAGTACCCATGAATTGGCGAGTAGCTAATGTTACCCCACTGTTCAAAAAGGGCGGTAGAGAGAAAACGGGGAATTACAGACCGGTAAGCCTGACATCGGTAGTGGGGAAAATGCTAGAGTCCATTATAAAGGATGTAATAGCAGAGCACTTGGAAAAAAGTGACTGGATTGGACAAAGTCAACATGGATTTACAAAAGGTAAATCGTGCTTGACTAATCTACTGGAATTTTTTGAGGATGTAACTGGTAAAATAGATAAGGGAGAACCAGTAGATGTGGTGTATTTGGATTTTCAAAAGGCTTTCGATAAGGTCCCGCATAAGAGATTAGCGTGTAAAATTAAGGTACATGGGATTGGGAGCAAGGTATTGACTTGGATAGAGAACTGGTTGGCAGACAGAAAGCAAAGAGTTGGAATAAACGGCTCTTTTTCTGAGTGGCAGGCAGTGACTAGTGGGGTACCGCAGGGATCGGTCCTTGGACCCCAGCTATTCACAAAATATATTAATGATCTGGACGAGGGAACTAGATGTAATATCTCCAAGTTTGCTGACGACACAAAGCTGGGTGGGCGTGTGTGCTGTGAGGAGGATGCTGAGAAACTCCAGTATGATTTGGATAGGTTGGGTGATTGGGCAGAAGCATGGCAGATGCAATATAATGTGGATAAATGCGAGGTTATCCACTTTGGTGTCAAAAACAGGAAGGCAGATTATTATCTAAATGGCAATAGATTGGGAGAAGGGGAAGTGCAACGAGACCTGGGCGTCCTTGTGCACCAGTCGCTGAAAGGAAGCATGCAGGTGCAGCAGGCGGTTAAGAAGGCAAATGGTATGTTGGCCTTCGTAGCGAGAGGGTTTGAGTACAGGAACAAGGATATCTTGCTGCAGTTGTACAGGGCCTTGGTGAGGCCACATCTTGAGTATTGTGTGCAGTTTTGGTCGCCTTATCTGAGGAAGGATGTTCTTGTCATGGAAGGAGTGCAGCGAAGATTCACCAGGCTGATACCTGGGATGGCAGGAATGACGTATGAGGAGAGATTGGGTCGATTGGGCTTGTACTCGCTGGAGTTTAGAAGAATGAGAGGGGATCTCATCGAAACTTATAAAATTCTAACAGGACTAGACAGACTGGATGTTGGAAGGATGTTCCCGATGGTCGGGGAGTCCAGAACCAGGGGTCACAGCCTAAGGATAAGGGGTAAGCCATTTAGGACAGAGATGAGGAGGAATTTCTTCACCCAGAGAGTGGTGAACCTGTGGAATTCTCTGCCAAAGAAGGCAGTAGAGGCCAATTCATTAAATATATTCAAGAAGGAGTTGGATATATTTCTTAAGGCTAAAGGGATCAAGGGATATGGGGAGAAGGCAGGGACAGGGTACTGAATTTGGATGATCAGCCATGATCTCTTTGAATGGCGGAGCAGACTCGAGGGGCCGAATGGCCTACTCCTGCTCCTATCTTCTATGTTTCTATGTTTCTATGAATCCTCTCGCTATGATGGCCAACATACCATTTGCCTTCTTAACCGCCTGCTGCACCTGCATGCTTACCTTCAGCGACTGGTGCACAAGGACACCCAGGTCTCGTTGCACTTCACCTTTTCCCAATCTATTGCCGTTCAGATAATAATCTGCCTTCCTGTTTTTGCCACCAATGTGGATAACCTCGCATTTATCCACATTATACTGCATCTGCCATGCATCTGCCCAATCACCCTACCCATCCAAATCATACTGGAGTTTCTCTGCATCCTCCTCACAGCACACACGCCCACCCAGCTTTGTGTTGTCTGCAAACTTGGAGATATTACATCTAGTTCCCTCATCTAGATCATTAATATATATTGTGAGTAGCTGGGGTCCTAGCACCGATGCCTGCAATACCCCACTAGTCACTGCCTGCCACTCGGAAAAAGACCCGTTTATTCCAACTCGTTGCTTCCTGTCTGCCAACCAATTCTCTAATTCTCTATCCAAGTCAGTACCTTACCCCCAATCCCATGTGCTTTAACTTTGCACGCCAATCTCTTATGCGGGACCTTATCGAAAGCCTTCTGAAAGTCCAAATACACCACATCCACTGGTTCTCCCTTATCTATTTTACCAGTTACATCCTCAAAAAATTCCAGTAGATTAGTCAAGCACGATTTACTTTTTGTAAATCCATGTTGACTTTGTCCGATCCTGTCACTGTTTTCCAAGTGCTCTGCTATTACATCTTTTATAATGGACTCTAGCATTTTCCCCAGTACTGATGTCAGGCTTACCGGTCTATAATTCCCTGTTTTCTCTCTACCACCTTTTTTAAATAGTGGGGTTACATTAGCTACCCTCCAATGCATGGGAACTGTTCCAGAGTCTATAGAATTTTGGAAGATGACCAGCAATGCATCTACTATTTCTAGGGCCACTTCCTTAAGTACCCTAGGATGTAGATTATCAGGCCCTGGGGATTTATCGGCCTTCAATGCCGTCAATTTCCCTAACACCATTTCCCTACAAATAATGATTTCATTCAATTCCTCCCTCTCATTAGACCCTATGTTCCCCGACATCTCTGGGAGGTTATTTCTGTCCTCCTTTGTGAAGACAGAACCAAAGTATGTATTTAATTGGCCAGCCATTTCTTTGTTCCCCATTATACATTCCCCTGGTTCTGACTGCAAGGGATCTACGCTTGACTTCCCCAATCTTTTTCTCTTCACATATGTATAGAAGCTTTTACAGTCAGTTTTTATGTTCTCTGCAAGCTTACTCTCATATTCTATTTTCCCCCTCTTAATTAATCCCTTTGTCCTCCTTTGCTGAATCCTAAACTGCTCCCAGTCCTCTGGTTTGCTGCTTTTTCTGGCCAATTTAAATGTCCTCTCCTTGGATCTTACGCTATCCCTAATTTCCTTTGTTCGCCACGGTTGAGTCACCCTTTTTGTTTTATTTTTATGCCAAACAGGGATGATCAAATTCTATAGTTCATCCATCCGATTTCTCTGACTGCCACTTTTGCTTTTCTCCTCCCTGTCTTTTGCTTCTATCCTTGCTTCCCTTTCCTCTGTCTCCCTGCACAGGTTCCCAACGTCCTGCCATTTTAGTTTAAACCCTCCCCAACAGCACTAGCAAACACTCCCCCTAGGACATCAGTCCCGGTCCTGCCCACGTGTAAACTGTCCAGTTTGTACTGGTCTCACCTCCCCCAGAACCGGTTCCAATGTCCCAGGAATTTGAATCCCTCCCCCTTGCACCATTCCTCTAGCCACGTATTCATCTGAAATAGCCTTCTATTTCTATTCTAACTAGCACGTGGCACTGGTAGCAATCCTGAGATTACTACCTTTGAGGTCCTATTTTTAAATTTACCTCCTAACTCCCTATATTCAGCTTTTAGGTCCTCATCCCGGTTTTTACTTATATCGTTGGTACCTGTATGCACCACAACAACTGGCTGTTTACCCTCCCCCTCCAGAATGCCCTGCAGCCACCCCAAGACATCCTTGACCCTTGCACCAGGGAGGCAACATATCATCCTGGAGTCTCGTTTGCAGCCGCAGAAACGCCTATCTATTCCCCTTACAATAGAATCCCCTATCACTATAGCTCTCCCACTCTTTTTCCTCCTGTCCTGTGCAGCAGAACCACCCACGGTGCCAGGAAGTTGGCTGCTGCTGCCTTCCCCCAATAAGACATCTCCCTCAACAATATCCAAATACTGAGGAGGACTGCAACAATTACATTAATAAACTTGCAGAATGGGCATATAATTGGCAAATGAAGTTCAACACAGGTAAAAGTTGCGATGCAGTTTAGCAAGGCCATTAAAAAAGCAAAAAAGCACTGGGGTGATAGAATTGAAAAGTAGGGAAGTTATGCTAAACCTGTATCACACCTTGGTTAGACCACACTCGGAGTACTGCGTACAGTTTTGGTCGCCATATTATATAAAGGATATAGAGGCACTGGAGAGGGTGCAGAGAAGATTTACAAGGATGTTACCAGAAATGCGAGGGTATACATATCAGGAAAGGATGAACAGGCTGGGTCTCTTTTCCCTTGAAAAAAGAAGGCTGAGGGGTGACCGAATAGAGGTCTTTAAAATTATGAAAAAGTTTGATAGAGTGGATACAGAGAGAATGTTTCCACTTGTGGGGAAGAGCATAACTAGAGGCCATCAATATAAGATAGTCACCAAGAAATCAAATAGGGAAGTCAGATGAAACTTCTTTACTAAGAGAGTGGTGAGAATGTGGAACTCGCTACCACAGGGAGTGGTTGAAGCGAATAGTGTAGATGCATTTAAGGAGAGGCTGGACAAGCATATGAGGGAGAAGGGAATAGAGGGTTATGCTGATAGAGTTAGATGAGGAAAGAGGGGAGGAGGCTCGAGTGGAGCATGGACTGGTTGAGCTGAGTGGCCTGTTTCTGTGCCGTATATCCTATGTAATCCTATGAATGGAGTTCCTACAATGTGTCCAGGACTCCTTTCTAACCCAGTACGTAAAAAGCCCAACAAGGGAGGATTCGCTGTTGGATCTAGTAATGGGGAATGAACCAGAACACATAAGAGAAGTAAAAGTAGGGGAACATCTAGGCAATAATGACCATAATATAATACGCTTTAAAATAATAATTGAGAAGGACATAAGTACGATGAATACCAGGGTAATAGATTGGAGAAAAGCTGATTTTGAGGGGCTGAGAATAGAACTTGGGAAAATAAAATGGACAACAATATTGGCAAACAATGACGTAGAACAACAATGGGAAACATTTTAAATGGTGTTCAACAGGGGGCCATTTAAGACCGAGATGAGGAGGAATTTCTTCACTCAGAGGGTTGTGAATCTTTGGAATTCTCTGCCCCAGAGGGCTGTGAATGCTGAGTCTTTGAGTATATTCAAGGCTGAGATCGATAGATTTTTGGACTCTAGGGGAATCAAGGGATATGGAGATCAGGCGGGAAAGTGGAGTTGAGGTTGATGATCAGCCATGATCTTATTGAATGGCGGAGCTGGCTCGAGGGGCCGTATGGCCTACTCTTGCTCCTATTTCTTATGTTCTTATGTTTGAAACTTGGATTCTTTGAGGACTATTGTTTGTAGGAGAAAGGAGTCTCCAAGATGGTTGGACCGTGTAAAAATATACACAACAGCCCACATGTCCATACTATATAACAACAACTTGTATTGATATAGCGCCTTTAACGTAGTAAAACATCCCAAGGGGCTTCACAGGAGGAAAGACGGGAGGAGGCTCGAGTGGAGCATGGACTGGTTGGGCCAAATGACCTGTTTCTGTGCCATATTATCCTATGTAATCCTATGCTGCAGCTACTGGGACAGCACTTCATGGGAGCTCATACAGGAAAGGGCACCTGAACGACAAGCACTAAGGGATTGCACAAGGGTGATTAGTTGATACATGTGAATTGATTGTTGATAATTTAATAATTTTGTTCGGAATTTTTGTTTTGTAATGGCTCTCCTTTCAACTTTGTGCCTACACGGACACAGTGATATTCCGTGACAGAGGGATACACGAGGGGGATGTGGTAATCAACGAGGATCTGGGGTTTCATTCACTGTAATCGGAGCCTGATGAAATGTTCATGGACAGCTTGTGCCGAAGGGGGATTTGTTGCCTGCCTCCTCCCTTCCTCCTCCTCCTCCTCCTCTTCCTCGTCCTCTTCCTGAGGTGGTCCCGCAATCCCTGCTGGCAAGGGCTGCGGCCTCAGCATGGCCAAGTTGTGAAGCATGCAGCAGTACACCACGAAATGGGGCACCCGCTCTGCTGGGTACTGGAGGGCTCCTCCCAAGCCAGCGGAAACGTTGCTTCAGTAGCTTGATGGTCTGCTTCATGATGTTCCTGGAGGCAGTCTGGCTTTCATTATATGAATGCTGAGCACGAGTGTTGGGGTTGTGGAGTGGAGTCATCAGCCAGGTCCAGAGCGGATAGCTCTTGTCTCTAAGCAGCCACCCTCAGGTTTGATGTGGTGACTGAATGATTGCGGGCACACCGGACTGACGCAGGATTAAGGCATCATGGCTGCTGCCAGGATAGCGGGCATTCACATTGAGGATTCGCTGTCTGTGGTCGCACATTAAGTGAGTGGTAGCTTTGCGGTTACATAAGATCTCAGGATTGTTATGCAGTGCCCGCAAAGCCACGCGGGTGCAGTCGATGGTGCCCTGCACCATGGGGAAGCCACTATCCTGGCAAAGCCACATGTGCGCTCCTCCTGCTTCTCTCTGCTTAGAGAGAGGAAAACGTAGTCCCTTCTCCTGGTATTGAGGGCCACGGTGACCTTGAGGGCCACTGGGAGAGCCGTGTTCGCTCTACTCTCAGGCTGCAGGTCTGGTTGTAGGAGGTAGCAGAGTTCTGTGACCGCCTCCTTGCTGAAGCGGAGCATCCTAATACAGTGCTGCTCACTTAAGTGGAATAAGAGAAGTGTTCTCTGAATACGCTAGGTGGGTAAGGCTTGCTGTTGAGAGCCCTCCTGAACCTCCCTCTGTGTGCATCTTCTCTTCGCTGCTTCCACTCCCTCTCCCAAAGATACTCGAGTGTGAGGGGGACTGCCACTAGAGCCCCCATGACTGTAAGTTGCGTTGAACTTAAAAACAAAAAGGGGGCAAGCACTTTGCTGGGAGTGTACTATAGGCCCCCAAACAGTCAGGGGGAGATAGAGGAACAGATATGTAGGCAAATCTCAGAGAAGTGTGCAAATAATAGGGTAATTATAGTGGGGGATTTCAACTTCCCCAATATTAACTGGGATAGTCAGAGTGTGAAAGGCTTAGAGGGTGCAGAATTCTTAAAGTGCATTCAGGAGAGCTTTTTGAGCCAGCATGTAGAAAGTCCTACAAGAGAGGGGGCGGTACTGGACCTAATTCTAGGGAATGTGGCCGGGCAAGTGGTAGATGTGTTAGTAGGTGAGCACTTTGGTGACAGTCCCATAATTCGGTGAGATTTAAGGTAGTCATGGAAAAGGACAAGGATGGACCGGAAATAAAGGTTCTAAATTGGGGGAAGGCCGATTTTAATATGATAAGGCAGGATCTGGCCAATGTGGACTGGGATCAGCTACTTGAAGGAAAGTCCACATCGGAGCAATGGGAGTCTTTCAGAAAGGAAATTGAGAGAGTACAATGGTAACATGTTCCTGTAAAGGTCAAGGGTGGGACCAACAAGCCCAGGGAACCTTGGATGTCAAGGGATATACGAGAATGGATCAGGAAAAAAAGGGGGACTTTTGGCAGATACAAAGGACTAAAGACAGAGGAAGCCCTAGAGGAGTATAAAAAGTGCAGGGGGGATACTTAAAAAAGAAATTAGGAGAGCGAGGAGGGGCCATGAAATAACACTGGTGAGCAATATAAAGGAAAATCCTAAGGTGTTTTATAAGTATATTAAGGGCAAGAGGATAACTAGGGAAAGAGTAGGGCCCATTAGGGGCCAAAGTGGCAAGCTGTGTGTAGAGCCAGAAGATGTAGGTGGGGTTTTAAATGAATTTTTTGCATCTGTGTTCACTATGGAGAAGGACGATGTGGACATAGAAATCGGGCAGGGGGACTGTGATATACTTGAACATATTAGCATCGAGAGGGAGGAGGTACTAGCGGTTTTAACAGGCTTAAAAGTGGATAAATCCCCAGGCCCGGATGAGATGTATCCCAGGCTACTATGTGAGGCAAAGGAGGAGATTGCAGGGGCTCTGACACAAATTTTCAGAACCTCTCTGGCCACAGGGGATGTGCCAGAGGACTGGAGAACAGCTAACGTAGTACCATTTTTCAAGAAGGGTAGTAGGGATAAACCAGGGAATTACAGGTCAGTGAGCCTAACATCAGTGGTAGGGAAATTATTGGAAAAAATTCTGAGGGACAGAATTAGTCTCCACTTGGAGAGGCAAGGATTAATTAGAGATAGCCAGCATGGCTTTGTCAAGGGAAGATGATGTCTGACCAATTTGATTGAATTTTTCGAGGGGGTGACTAGGTGTGTGGATGAGGGTAGTGCAGTGGATGTGGTTTACATGGATTTCAGTAAGGCTTTTGATAAAGTCCCGCATAGGAGACTGGTCAGGAAGGTAAGAGCCCATGGGATCCAGGGTGCCTTGGCACATTGGATCCAAAACTGGCTTAGTGGCAGAAGGCAGAGGGTGATGGTAGAAGGTTGTTTTTGTGACTGGAAGCCTGTGTCCAGTGGGGTACCGCAGTGATCGGTGCTGGGTTCCTTGCTGTTTGTGGTCTACATTAATGATTTGGATGTGAATGTAAAAGGTATGATCAGTAAGTTTGCAGATGACACGAAAATTGGTGGGGTGGTAAATAGCGAGGCGGGAAGCCTCAGGCTACAGGACGATATAGATGGGTTGGTCAGATGGGCGGAACAGTGACAAATGGAATTTAACCCTGAAAAATGTGAGGTGATGCATTTTGGACGGACTAACAAGGCAAGGGAATACACAATGAATTGTAAGACCCTAGGAAAGACAGAGGATCAGAGGGACCTTGGTGTGCATGCACATAGATCCCTGAAGGCAGCAGAACAGGTGGATAAGGTAGTTAAAAAGGCATATGGGATACTTGCCTTCATTAGCCGAGGCATAGAATATAAGAGCAGGGAGCTTATGATGGAGCTGTACAAAACGCTGGTAAAGCCACAGCTGGAGCACTGTGCGCAGTTCTGGTCACCACACTATAGGAAGGATGTGATTGATTTGGAGAGGGTGCGGAGGAGATTCACCAGGATGTTACCTGGGCTGGAGCGCTTCAGCTATGAAGAAAGACTGGACAGGCTGGGGTTGTTTTCCTTGGAGCAGTGAAGGCTGAGGGGGGACCTGATTGAGGTGTACAAAATTATGAGGGGCATAGATAGGGTAGATAGAAAGGAACTTTTCCCCTTAGTAGAGGGGTCAATAACAAGGGAGCATAGATTCAAGGTAAGGGGCAGGAGGTTTAGAGGGGATTTGAGGAAAAACGTTTTCACCCAGAGGGTGGTTGGAATCTGGAACTCACTGCCTGAAAGGGTGGTAGAGGCAGGAACCCTCACAACATTCAAGAAGCATTTGGATGAGCACTTGAAATGCCATTGCATACAAGGCAACGGACCAAATGCTGGAAAATGGGATTAGATTAGACAGGGCTTGATGGCCGGCGCGGACACGATGGGCCGAAGGGCCTCTTTCTGTGCTGTATAACTGTATGACTATGACTCTATGTAAGCAAGTGTCGTGAGCAGAAGCCTTTAAATAAGAATTATGCCGTTCTCCACTTGCCCTTACACTCCCTGTTACCTTAGGACCTTGAAAGAAGTTTATACAGCTGCTGGAGTTGTAGAAAGTTGCACAGAGCCAATCAAACTGAACAAACATGTCAGCTGCAAGTAATTGCTGATGATCCCTTTAAATAACGCTGCGGAGCCTCCTCCCTGTGTGTGAACGCTTGCTCAGCTGGTCGCACTTAATGCTGGTAACTGGAGTAGCAAAGTTGAAACTCGCAGATCAGGCGTCCAGTGAGCGTTGAAAATGGCAGCTGTTAGGTCCGTGTATCTTAATGTTGTGTCCTTCAATAATCAGACAACAGACTGCAGGGAACGATTCAACAGGTGTTTACTGAATGAGGGTTACTCTAGAACTAACTTTACAGATCACTACTCAGGGTTTATATACAGGTGTGGTCACTGCCGGTACTACAGTATACAGGAGCTGTAAAAAGTAGTTCTCCCCTTAAAGGTACATACATTACACCGGTGATGACTACGCAACGGCTACAAAGATGGTCCCTTTTTCTAGGGGCGCACCAATATGAAATCGAGTATAAGGGCATGAAACAGCATAGAAACGCTGATGGGCTATCACGCCTGCCACTGCCTACTGCTGAGGAAGCACCAGCAGTGGATCCTGTCGAAATATTTCATTCGACTATAATTGAATGCTTGCCAGTAACTAACGCTGGTATAGAGAAGGAGACCCGAAATGACCCCACACTGTCTCGGGTATATGATTTGACGGTGAAGGGGTGGCCAGCACATGGCGACTCACTGTTGCCAGCATTCTCATCCAGAAGAGAACAGCTGTCAGTATGCCAGGGGACCTTGATGTGTGGCTCCCGAGTGGTAATTCCACCCAAGTTAAGGGAGAGAGTGCTCAATGAGCTTCACGAAGGTCATCTGGGAGGGGTGAAAATGAAAAGCCTTGCTAGGGCTTATGTGTGGTGGCCGGGGATCGATCAGCAATTCGAGGACCTGACAAAGAGCTGCTCAGGATGCCAGAAGGTCCAAAATGCACCACCACATGCCCCTCTACACCCATGGGAGTGGCCCTCCTCTCCATGGCAACGGGTGCATATTGATTTTGCTGGTCCATTCATGGACTCAATGTTTTTAATAGCTGTGGATGCGCACTCGAAATGGCCTGAGGTGATCAAAATGTCCTCCACCACCACAGAGAAAACTATTGCAGTCCTACGGACCATTTTTGCCAGGAACGGCTTGCCAGAGCAGATTTGCTCTGATAACGGACCACAGTTAGTGTCCGAAGAGTTTCGAAGATTTATGAAAAGGAATGGGGTAAGGCATTACACATCATCCGTATCATCCAGCCACAAATGGATTGGCTGAGAGGTTCGTACAAACCTTTAAAAAAGCAGTAAGGGCCATGTGCAATGACGACATTCCACTGCAGCATAAGGTGGACAATTTCCTGTTAGCCTACAGAAATGCGACACATGCAGTCACCAACCAGGCCCCGGCCATGATGTTCTTTAACCGAAGGTTGAGATCTCGTCTGGATTTGCTCAGACCAAATGTACGAAGAGATGTTGAGAATAAGCAATTCCAGCACATCAATGAGAAGCCGACAAGGAGCTTCAATGTAGGGCAACCAGTCTTGGCCCGTGACTACCGAACAGAGAAATGGCAACCAGGAACGATATGCACACGGCAGGGGCCACTAATGTACACAGTGGATGTTGGGGAGAACATTGTGAGACGCCATGCTGACCAGATACTAGAGTCACAGGAACGAGTCAACCCCATGTCTCGGCCATACGTACCTGGTGAGGAACCCGACGTACAGGTCGCATCTACCTCAGAAACAATAGCATTGGAAGCTGATGAATCAACTGACGACAGGGTGCTAGAATCGCCTCCGCACCAAGAGCGAGACACTCAGGAAAGGCGTTATCCAGAAAGAATCAGGAAGCCTCCCCAAAGACTGAATTTATAAATAGACGATATTCAGCTAATGTTGCATGTTAAAAGTGTTAATTGTAATTAGTTTGATATTTAATTGTTAAATGAGTGTTATGGTACTGTTAATCTAAAAGGGGAGGAATTGTAATGTATGTACCTTTAAGGGAGAGAACTACTTTTTACAGCTCCTGTATACTGTAGTACCGGCAGTGACCACACCTGTATATAAACCCTGAGTAGTGATCTATATAGTTAGTTCTAGAGTAACCCTCATTCAGTAAACACCTGTTGTACTGTTTCTCCTGCAGTCTGTGTCTTATTATACACAGACACAACACTACCAATGTGTACAACAATGGGGACAGGGGACAACCCTGTCTCACTGATCTCTGTATCGCATAATACTTGGATAAAAAACCATTACATTTAACACAGCTAAGTATGTTTGAATAAAAAATCCTTATCCACTGAATGAAATTTTCTCTGAAACCAAATGCTTCCAAAACCTTCAATAAAAACTCATGAGAGACCCTATCAAAGGCTTCTCTTGATCTATCTTTAATACATAAGCCTCCCTCCCACTCTCTTCCATGAGCTCTATCGCATCTCGGATTGAGACCACAGAGTCTGCGATGTCCCGGCCTATGACTCCATAGGACTGAGAGGGCCAAACTATCTGCGGCAACACCTCCTTCAAACGATTCGCCATAACCCTCGCCAAGATCTTATAATCCACATTTAATAATGTGATGGGCCTCCAATTCTTCAGATCCCGTCTATCCCCTTTATTTTTATAAGCTAAGCTTATGATCCCTCTCCTCATAGATGGGGCCAGGCTTCCCTCAATTTTAATTTCCTTAAAAACTTCTAAGTGCAATGGACTTAAAATCTCGCAAAATTCTTTATAAAATTCTGCACTTAGTCCATCGGGCCCTGGGCTTTTCCCCCCCTTCATTCCACTTATTGCTACTTTTATTTCCGCTAATCCTACTTCTTTGTCACACATGCTTCTCTCATCCTCCTTTAAACCCTCTTCAATAAAAACAGTAACCTTCCCCATCGCCAAATTGGAAATGTCTTCTTTAGTATATAACTCTTGATAAAAGCTGCTAGCCGCCTCTAAAATCTCCCCACTTTCATGAATGATCTTCTCCCCAACCTTCAACTCTTCAATTAACGATAATCTCTGTCGCAGCTTTTCTTGCTTTAGAAAATATCTAGTGCATCTTTCGCCCTCCAATGCGCCTCTAGCCTTTGCACGGAGAATGGCCCCCTTGCATTTTTCAGCTTGCAATAATTCCCACTCTTCCTTTGGCACCCGGAACTTAGTCTCAGCTCCCTTATCCCCTCCGTCAACTGCTTTACAGACATCCGTAAACCTTTTATTTATATTCTCTTCTTGATGCCGGTTAGCTGCCGCTCTCTTTTTCCCATAACGCACCGAAAAAACTTTTACTTCATATTTGAAATTGTCCCACCAAACTCTTCTTTCTTTCAAGAACAAAGGTTCCTTCCGAGCATTCTTTATTATATTTAAAATCCCTTCTTTATAAGCAATTTCTTTCAGGTATTGATTGTTTAAAATCCACACCCCTGAACCGATCTTAACTCTGCTGTTCCTAATTCTAAGAACCAAAGCCGAGTGATCACTAAAAAATACTTTTATAATAAATCTCCATCACCTCAGAACTTAACCCTTCCCGCATTACCACAAAATCTATTCGGCTCTGTTTTAAAACATCACCCACCCAACCTGCTCTGGAGAACTCCCTTTTTATGGGGTTCCGGTCCCTCCATAAGTCTCTCAAATCTAAATTTGCCATCATTTTTACAATCATCCCTCTGGAGTTATCATCCTTAAAGGTCATCTGGGCTGAAGTGTCCATCCGAGATAAAAATACATTAAAACCCCCCACTATACAAGGATTTTCCATCTCTGCCGCTTCAGTGAATAACCCCCGAAAAAACTCACGACGCTTGCAATGGCCGTTCGGTGCATAGATATTAAAGAGATCGCAATTAAATTCCTCCATTTTTACCCTTAGCTGTAAAAATCTCCCCTCAGTGTCCTTGTCCACCAAGGCAACGTTCTCTTCTATGGACGGACTCACCAAAACAGCCACCCCTCTACGGTTATTGTTTGCACAACTTGCAAACACCTCTCCCTTCCAAACCTTCTGAACTCTTTCTAGAATATCCTCATCCCAAAAGGTTTCTTGCAGACACAAGTCCGTGCCTTTAAAACCCTGCAACAACTGCTGCAATTTCTTCTCACCCCTCAGTCCGTTCACATTAATCGAGACCAATGTAATCATGGCTCCAAAGAAGGGAAGTATGCCTGATAATCTCTCCATCATTTAATCTCTGGCTCTTCCCTCCTCTCATGGTCCTTCCCAACTTTTCGGCCAGCTGTTGCTTTTTCCTGCAGCCTCCGACTCTTTTTCACCTCCTGTTTGAACCTTCCCTGCTGTTTCAGCCTCTTCCTTGCATTGAGTTTGGGCCAAGGAGCTGCCCTTTCTCCCTCCTTCTGCCCCTCACTAACCTTTCCCTCTCCACATGATGCCACCCCACCCCCGACTTCCATGTCTCTGTCCCCCTCTAATTCCTCACACTCAAGCTCTTCTGTAACCCCCTGTGCCTGCTCCCCGTCCGATACATAATCCTGCTCCCCGTCAGATACTTCATCTCCCATAGAGAGTCTTCCTGCTATCGCAGTTTCTCCCACTGTGCCGCCCCCTTCGACCACATCTCCACCTCTGACCCTTGCACCTTGTTCCCTCTCTCCATGGGACAATGGCGCACCTATATTGTTCCCTTCTGGCGTCTTTGTCTCGCTGATCCCGTCCTGCTGCCCCTTTAAAGCTCCTGCCTCTTGCACCCTCTCCTTGTCTTGCCCCCTCTTGCTCACCGAGATGCCCGACTCCCCGACTTTCTTTGGAGTACTTACATTTATCACGCACCCCGCTCCCGCCTCCTCTCCCCCCGCGGACACCAGATTCTTTAGGGAGAGCTGAACCATATTAAGGCTCGAGTCTGCACTTGACCCTTGCTGCCCGCTGCTGTCTTTGTTCTTTTCCACTGTACTTGGTGTGTTTTCCACCATCTCCATCCTGTTCTCTGCTCCGCAATTTTCTGCCTCTTCCTGTGCTCTTTTCTCCTTCAATTTACCGGCTGTGTCCTCTGACTGCTCCACTCCTCCGGCCGTTCCATTCACATCTCCTGCTCCTTCTCCCATCTCCTCATCACTCATAGAGCTCCCTTCTGCCTCACACTCACAGCGGGTGGGGCCTTTGTGACACACCCCACAGCTCGCCGCTTTGCAGCTCAGAGCGATGTGTCCAGACTCACCGCAATTATAACAGTACAAGTCTGGACAGTTTCTTACAAGATGGTCGTGTCCAAGACAATAATAACAAACCTTCACTTGGTTATCATGCAGTACTCGGAAGTACTGCACTCCTTCCAGTGTCTCGAATTTCATGCTGTACGGTAATGACTTCACCCCCTCTGGGAACCGCACCTTTACGTAACGGGTTCCATCTGCTACCCGTGTTCCTGGATAGTATCTCCTCTTTATTGCTGAGCAAATTTTAATGTCCCACGACTCCAACCTTTTGATTAGTTCATTGTCCTCAATATAAACTGGCAAGTTTAAGAATGAGACCACCACCTCTTCCGAATATAGCAGAGATACCTCCAAGAACTTATCGCCAACTTTCAGACTGAGTAAAAGTCTTTCCACCTCCTCTCGGCCACTGACTGTCGCCTCGAACCCAACATTCGGCTTAGGTCGGCAGGTAAAGCAGCTTCCCTCACCACAGTCCTCATGAACCGCCTGGATTATATCCCAAGCTCGAACCTTCTTATCCTCGCACTGAACCACCACCGTGTTTTCTTTTCCAAACCTCCTGGGGTCCCGGCCCAAATCTTTGAGCCTTTTTCTTCCCCTTCCAACCACAGTTCCTTCCCTAATTAAATTCATCTTGGGAACATTGTCTTCTGAGGGGCCTGGCACTCCGGACCCCTCAGCAGCCATCTGGCTGTTTTTTATGGGCCAAAAAGGCCCTAAAACCTGAAAACAAAAACCCCAAAACCCACCACCAACGTTTTACAAACTCACTCCAACTCCCTGCTGCAATCAGGCAACCAGTAACACCTGTTCACTCCTAGCCCCTCCCACCTAGAGAGTGCCGCCCACTGAGCCACAGCTGACACACTGTGGTAGTGACTTCCACATTCTCACCACTCTCTGGGTAAAGTTTCTCCTGAATTTTTTATTGGATTGATTAGTGACTATCTTATATTTATGGCCCCTAGTTTTATTCAAACCAGGCAGTCAGGTCACAGGCTAGCCACTGAGCGAAAGCAGCTATCCCCTCAGACATGGCTCATGACTTCATTCAGGAGCCCGGACACAGAGACAGAGCTGGCCTAAACCGAACCAGCGAGCTCGAGCAGCACTTCCGCTGCCTGGGCTGTTCAGAAGGAGCTCTGCAGTACAGTCCTGAGCGGGTCCCCAGATTGGTGGTCGCCTGCTGAGGGACGAGCCTTTAACACAGCAAGACATGGAGGAAGACGAGGCGCTTGAAGAGGAGAAGACCAGGAGCAGCATCAACCACCAGTGCCCCGAGCTGCCAGAGCTCTCGTGATGCCTCTATAGTTGAATAGCCCGACAATTTGGATGAGACGTTAAACTGAGGCCCCGTCTGCCCTCTCAGATGGACGTCAAAGATCCCATGGCACTATTTTGAAGAAGAGCAAGCGAGTTCTCCCTGGTGTCCTGGCCCATTTTTATCCATCAAGCAACGTCACTAAAACAGATTCTCTGGTCATTATCACATTGCTGTTTGTGGGATCTTGCTGTGTGCAAATTGGCTGCCAAGTTTCCCACATTACAACAGTGACTACACATCAAAAAGTACTTCATAGGCTGTAAAGCGCTTTGGGATGACCGGTGGTCGTGAAAGGCGCTATATAAATGCAAGTCTTCCTTTCTTTAATCGTCACTGGCTAGGCTCAAACCTGAAGAAAGGGCACCTGGATGAGATTGTACTGCAACAACAGTCATCACCTGCAGGAGGAGAGGGGATGAAAGTGCAGAGAACAAAGTAAATGGGCATGTCGAAACTGGCACAATGTGGAGTGATTCCTAGTCCCACCACTAGGGGTCACAGCAGATTGCTGAGCTTTGTACAAAACTAGAAACAAGATTAACACAGGTTGGACAGCAGTGAGTTAGCGCATCAGCCCAGAACCTGCCTTTGTCAGTCCAGATCACTCATCCTGCAACTCCAACACTGGAGCACTCCCTTAGTAATGACCCTCCAACAGTGCGGCGCTCCCTCAGAACTGCCACTCCGACAGTGCGTCGCTCCCTCAGAACTGCCCCTCCGACAGTGCAGCATTCCCTCAGTACTGCCCCTCCGACAGTGCGTCGCTCCCTCAGTACTGCCCCTCCAACAGTGCAGCATTCCCTCAGTACTGCCGCTCTGACAGTGCAGCGTTCCCTCAGTACTGCCCCTCCGACAGTGCAGCGTTCCCTCAGTACTGCCCCTCCGACAGTGCAACGTTCCCTCAGTACTGCCCCTCCGACAGTGCGGCGCTCCCTCAGTACTGACCCTCCGACAGTGCAGCGTTCCCTCAGTATTGCCCCTCCAACAGTGCGGCGCTCCCTCAGTACTGACCCTCCGACAGTGCAGCGTTCCCTCAGTACTGCCCCTCCGACAGTGCCGCGCTCCCTCAGTATTGCCCCATCAACAGTGCAGTGCTCCTTCAGTACTGCCCCTCCGACAGTGCAGCGTTCCCTCAGTACTGCCCCTCCGACAGTGCAGCGCTTCCTTAGTACTGCCCCTCCGACAGTGCAACACTCCCTCAGTACTTCCTCTCCAACAGTGCAGCGCTCCTTCAGTACTTCCCCTCCGACAGTGTAGCACTATCTCAGTACTGCCCCTCCGACAGTGCAGCACTCCTTCAGTACTGCCCCTCTGACAGTGCAGCACTCCCTCAGTACTGCCCCTCTGGCAGTGCAGCGCTCTTCCTGTACTACCCCACCGACAGTGTAGCACTCCCTCAGTGCTGCCCCTCCGACAGTGCAGCGCTCCCTCAGTACTGCCCTATCGACAGTTCAGCGCTCCCTCAGTACTGCCCTACCGACAGTGCTGCACTCCCTCTGTACTGACCCGCCAACTGTGGAGCACTCCCTCAGTACTGCCCTTCTGACAGTGCTCCCTCAGTACTGCCCCTCCGACAGTGCAGCACTCCCTCAGTACTGCCCTTCCGACAGTACAGCGCTCCCTCAGTACTGCCCTTCCGACAGTGCAGTGCTTCCTCAGTACTGCCCCTCCGACAGTGCTTCACTCCCTCTGTACTGATCCTCTGACAGTGGAGTGCTCCCTCAGTACTGCCCCTCCAACAGTGCAGTGCTCCCTCAGTACTGCCCCTCCGACAGTGCTGCACTCCCTCAGTACTGTCCCTCCAACAGTACAGCGCTCCCTCAGTACTGCCCTTCCGACAGTACAGAGCTCCCTCAGTACTGCCCTTCCGACAGTGCAGTGCTTCCTCAGTACTGCCCCTCCGACAGTGCTTCACTCCCTCTGTACTGATCCTCTGACAGTGGAGTGCTCCCTCAGTACTGCCCCTCCAACAGTGCAGTGCTCCCTCAGTACTGCCCCTCCGACAGTGCTGCACTCCCTCTGTACTGACCCTCTGACAGTGCCGGGAAGGCGCCGAACACCTCGAGTCTCTTCGCCGGGAGCAAGTGGAAGCCAAGTGCAGGCAGCGCAAGGAGCGCACGTCAACCCAAGCACCCCACCCACCCGCCCCTTCAACCACTGTCTGCCCCACCTGTGACAGAGACTGTAGGTCCCTGTTTGGACTCATCAGTCACCTGCAAACTCATTTTTAAGTGGAAGCAAGTCATCCTCGGTTCTGAGGGACTGTCTAAGAAGAAGAAGGAAGGAGCACTCCCTCAGCACTGCCCTTCCGACAGTGCTGCACTCCCTCTGTACTGACCCTCTGACAGCGGAGCACTCCCTCAATACTGCCCCTCCGACAGTGCTGCACTCCCTCAGTACTGCCCCTCCAACAGTACAGAGCTCCCTCAGTACTGCCCTTCCGACAGTGCTGCACTCCCTCTGTACTGACCCTCCGACTGTGGAGCACTCCCTCAGTACTGCCCTTCTGACAGTGCAGCGCTCCCTCAGTACTGTTCCTCCGACAGTGCTGTACTCCCTCAGTACTGTCCCTCCAACAGCGGAGCACTCCCTCAGTACTGCCCCTCCGACAGTGCTGTACTCCCTCAGTACTGTCCCTCCAACAGTGCAGTGCTCCCTCAGTACTGTCCCTCCAACAGTGCTGCACTCCCTCTGTACTGACCCTCTGACAGTGGAGTGCTCCCTCAGTACTTCCCTTCTGACAGTGCAGCACTCTCTCAGTACTGCCTCTCCAACAGTCCAATTGACTGTTAACTTTGTCCCTAATTATCGTTTCTAAAAGCTTCCCCAATACAGAGGTTAAACTGATTGGCCTGTAGTTGCTGGGTTTATCCTTGCACCCTTTTTTGAACAATGGTGTAACATTTGCAATTCTCCAGTCCTCTGGCATCACCCCCGTATCTAAGAAGGATTGAAATATTATGGCCAGTACCTCCTCGATTTCTTCCTTAACCTCCCTCAGCATCCTAGGATGCATCCCATCCGGTCCTGGTGACTTATCTACTTTAAGTACAGACAGCCTTTCTAGTACCTCAGCTTTATCCATTTTTATCTCATCCAGTATCTCCCCTACCTTCCCTTTCACTACGACTTTGGCAGAATCTTCTTCTTTGGTGAAAACCGATGCAAAGCACTCATTTAATATCTCAGCCATGCCCTCTGCCTTAGGACTGTAGATGAAGCTGGTCGGCTTCAGGCGGATCTTGATGTGTTGGGAGATTGAGCTCATAACTGGCGAATGATGTAGAGCTTGTATAAGTGCAGAGTTATGCATGTGGTCAGGGCGAATGTTCAACATTCATACACCCTTCAGGGAAAGGTATTAAAGAAGGTGGAGGTAGAAAGAGATTTGGGCATTCTAGTGCATACATCCTTAAAGGTACATGAGCAATGCTGTGAAGTGATAGCTAGAGCAACTAGGGTGTTGGGGTGTATCCATAGGACAATTGAGGTCAAGACGAGGCACACTGTTTTGTCCTTGTACAAGACCTTGGTCAGACCTCACTTGGAATACTGTGTCCAGTTTTGCTCTCCTCACATGGTGGGTGATATTGAGGCTTTGGAAAGGGTGCGGAGGAGGGCCACTAGACTGATTCCCAGTCTAAAGCACCTTAGTTATCAAGCTAGGCTAAGAGAGTTGGGACTCTACACTTCAGAGAAGCGTAGACTTGGGGTGATCTGTTGGAGGTTTATAAGATGAAGGGAATACATTGTGTTCCAGTTGACAGTTTGTTCCAATTAAACAGGTTAGCGAGGACCAGGGGTCATTAATTTAAGTTGTATAAGGCCAGATCGAGGTTAGATGTCAGGAGGTGGTTCTTTTCCCAGATAATAGTGGATCTCTGGAACAGGCTGCCGTCTCGTGCGGCGGACGCTGATTTGCTGAATTCCTTCAAGCGAGAGCTGGACCTGCTTCTGGCTGGGGCGGAGATCACCTCTTCCAAAAGGTGGGTACTGCAGGGAATTCAGAGCCAGAATGATCTCCTGGACTAGTTTTGGTCACCTAGGAGAGGATTTTTTCCCCCAAATTGGCCTGGGTTTGTAATCTGTTTTTTTGCCAGGAGAGCACATGGTTTGGGGTGGGGAGTGTATATATTGTGATACACAAGGTATTGCACTTGTGTGGGACAGGTCAGATGGACCAGAGGGTCTTTTCCTGTCCGTCATTGTTCGTATTGAGACCTGGGAGTGAATGTACACAAATCTTTGAAGGTGGCAGGACAAGTCGAGAAGGCTGTTAAAAAAGCATATGTGATCCTTGGCTTTATTAACATAGAAACATAGAAGATAGGAGCAGGAGTAGGCCATTCGGCCCTTCGAGCCTGCTCCGCCATTCAACGAGATCATGGCTGATCATCCAAACCCTAGCACCCGGTCCCTACACCGACAACCATCCCACCCAAACCCTATCCCCGTAACCCCATAACCCCACGTATTTAATCCCCCTAACACTAAGGGCCAATTTAAATTTTTATTTTTATTTTTATCATGGCCAATCAACCTAACCCGCACATCTTTGGACTGTGGGAGGAAACCGGAGCACCCGGAGGAAACCCACGCAAACACGGGGAGAATGTGCAAATTCCTCTAATTAATAGAGGAATAGAGTACAAAAGCAAGGAAGTTATGCTAAACCTTTATAAAAGACTGGTTAGGCCCCAGCCGGAATATTGTGGCCAATTTATGGCACCACACTTTAGGAAAGTAAATTGTAAAAGGGTAGTCCAAGAAAGGGTGGGGCCAATTCGGGACCAATAAGATCTTAATGTGGAGGCAGAGGTCATGGCTGCAGTACTAAATGAGTACTTTGTATTTGGCCTCACTAGAGAAGAGGCTGCTGCCAATGTCGCAGTAAAGGAGGAGGCAGGAGCGATATTGGACAGGATAAAAATAGTTAAAAAGGAGGTACTGAAAAGGTTGGCAGTCCTCAAAGTAGAAAAGTCACCCGGTTCGGATGGAAAGCATCCTAGGTTACCGAGGGAAGTAAGGGTGGAAATTGCGGAGGCTCTGGTCACAATCTTCCAATCCTCCTTGGATATGGGGGTGGTGCCAGAGGGCTGGAGGGCTGCAAATGTTACAACCCTGTTCAAAAAAGGGGAGAGGGATAAACCCGGCAACTACAGGCCAGTCAGCCTGTGGGGGAACTTTTAGAGACAATAATCTGGGACAAAATTAATTGGTATTTTGAAAAGTATGGGCTGATAATTGAAAGTCAGCACAGATTTGTTAAAGGCAAATCGTGTTTGACTAACTTGATCGAGTTCTTTGATGAAGTAATAGAGAAGGTGGCGGAAGGTTGATGTGTATATGGACTTTCAAAAGGCATTTGACAAAGTACCACATAATAGACTTGTTAGCAAAATTAAAGCCTGTGGGATTAAAGGGACAGTGGCAGAGTGGATACAAAATTGTCTAAAGGACAGAAAGCAGAGAGTAACCGTGAACGGTTGTTTTTCAGACTGGAGGGAATTATACACTGGTGTCCCCAGGGGTCAGTATTAGGACCATTGCTTTCTTTGATACAAATTAATGACCGAGAGTTGGGCATACAGGGCATAATTTCAAAATTTGCAGACGATACGAAACTCGGAAATGTAGCAAACAGTGAGGAGGATAATAACAGACTTCAGTTGTACAGGGCTTTGGTGAGACCGCACCTGGAGTACTGGGCACAGTTTTGTTCTCTGCACCTAAGGAAGGTTATACTTGCCTTAGAGGCGGTGCAATGAAGGTTCACTCGATTGATTCCTGGGATGAGAGGGTTGCTGTATGAGGAGAGATTAAGTAACTTTAAAAAAACTTGATTATGGGATGTGGGCGTCGCTGGCAAGGCCAGCATTTAATGCCCATCTCTAATTGCCCTTGAGAAGGTGGTGGTGAGCCGCCTTCTTGAACCGCTGCAGTCCGTGTGGTGACGGTGCTCCCACAGCGCTGTTAGGGAGGGAGTTCCAGGATTTTGACCCGGCGACGATGAAGGATCAGCGATATACTTCTAAGTCAGGATGGTGTGTGACTTGGAGGGGAACTTGGAGGTGATGGTGTTCCCATGCGCCGGCTGCCCTTGTCCTTCTAGGCGGAAGAGGTTGCGGGTTTGGGAGGTGCTGCCGAAGAAGCCTTGGCGAGTTGCTGCAGTGCATCTTGTAGATGGTACACACTGCAGCCGTGGTGCGTCGGTGGTGGAGGGAATGAATGTTTAAGGTGGCCTATACACTCTGGAGTTCAGAAGAATGAGAGGTGATCTTATTGAAACACGTAAGATTCTGAGAGGGCTTGACAAGGTAGATGCTGAGAGGCTGTTTCCCCTGGCTGGAGAGACTAGGGGTGAAAAATTCAGGGGTTTTATGCCACCCTTTACCAGCTGGTGGCAGATCCTGTGGGGTCCTCCATCTTGGTCCTCCCCGTAGCGCTGCCGGTAAGTATTAGCGCCCTGCAAAAAAAGGCAGATTGGTGATGTCAAGTTGGCATGCAACGCCGACTTAACATTACCACGGCCAACTTCGACCCTAGCGCATTTCTTGGCTGTGTGAAATGAGGAAGGCACAAGGGTGGAGTTGTGGTGAGGGGAGTGCGGGAAAGCAAGAGGTGCATGCAAGAAAGAGGATAATGTATGAGGATACCAGCATCTTGTATCCTTTCAGCCCCACCGCTGGCCGAGAGCTCAGCCATGGCCTGCCAAGAATGGCCTGCACTATCTCCTCCAAAGAGGTGAGATGAGGCTAGGAATGGGTGATGTGCCTCATGATTGGTACAGATTGTTGGTAGGTGAGTGATTTGGGGGTGGGGGGGAAGTCATGCAATGAGCAGTGTGTGAGGCTTGTGATGCGGTTGGTAGGAGACGGCTTTTGAAGTGGTCTGAGGTTATGAAGCCTCTTTGGGCACTGGAGCCAGGTGTTGGGGCTGGCAGTGATGGTGTAGGATTCGCAAAATTGAACTTTATATTATAAAGGGTCGAATGGCAGAAGAGGCCATGATTTTAAAGACTATTTTTAAAGAAGCCTAGGAAAAAGGGGCATTCAAAATGGCCGCCAGACCCCGTGACCAACTTATTGGGACACTTTAAAATGGTTCCTGCAGTCCTCAGACAGCTTTGTGGATTCAGCCCACAGTAAGTTCTGGAAGCTGTTTCTGAGAGAACGAAACCAGACACCCACATATACATATAGATTGGATGCAGATCCAGTCAAGATCGGCCTGTAGATAAAGGCCATCTAAATGTTTACCCAGACAAAAGGGAACAGTTTCATATTCATGTGAAGAGCATCAAGGACCCGTTAATGACATCACCAGGACATTAAAAACAATGAAGGTCATTCCAGACCAGAGATGGCCCTTTACCGGCCATCCCAAAGTATTTTAAAATATAATAACTACCCCGCTGTGCGATAAGCCCGCCAAAAGTTAAACAAAGACTAACCTGATTTGGGCAGGAGAAAGAGGCTTCTCCTGAGAAGTATATCTGGGGAACCCGGGGGTAGAAAGAAAGACAGTCATCGTGGTGCTACCATCGTATCGGTGGCGTCATCGCTAGAAGAAGGAGAAGAAGACGGTTCGAGCCGGCGTCCCGCCCCGGGGTAAAACATCGGGAGATCATCAACCAACCCCGGGCCGTTGACGAAACGGGAGGCCATCGACCCACCCCGGCTCGGGAGAAGAGACAACGAAAAACTGAAGAAACTATGGGAGCCAGCCCGAGGCTCCTCTGACTGGGGTCGAGCAGACGATCCCCGGCCCCTCCGACATCCAGGCCAGCCGGTGTCCAGCCGTCCCCGACCCCCACCTCAGGAGAGAGATGTGGCGCAGCTCGCTGGGGCTCCACTAACCACGTGGAGACAGGACGCCTGAAAGGATCAAACGCAGACCTGTTTCAAAACCTTACACTTCCTAGTTGGATTGGTGAGCATGTTTCTGGCCCTTCATAATCGGATCTAGATAGGTTAAAGGGGGTGGACATTTAAGGGTATAATTAACATGAGTTGTTGTCCCTCAATGTTCCATGTGTTTCCCCATTTCATGATGATCTTTGTAGAGTATAATATGCCTGTATTTGCCTTAGTTAGTATTGTGTCGCTATGATTTGTTTGTGTTTTTTCCCTCCCATGTACCCTCTTATTTGCTTGCATTTGATTTGTTTTACATTGTGCAATAAAATTCCATTTCGTTTCATCAAACTTGGTCTATAAGAGTTTTCTCTACATTGTAGTTCCTGCCCAAAGTCCAGAGTACAGAATCTAAGGGGCGAGTGGGTCGAACCACTCACGGTTTTACTGTGCAAGAGAGAGAGGCCTCTAGGGAGAGAAACCTCTGCGATCTAAAACCCCTTACAATGGCCTCGATGATGTAGTTCCACATCGTTCTTTCTGGAGGGCCCCCTGGCCCCTGTGGGTAGAGGACCTCTCTTGCAGTGTTGATCCCCTGCACAAAGCTGGAGTGCTGTGTGCGAGACCCTGGGTGCCCCTTCCCTGGCTTGCTGGGCCATTTGTGTTCGTGCTCTTTTCCAATTTTTTGAGGTTCAGAAGGGAATTCAGCTTTAAGTGCCGAAGAATCCCATTTTGGACTTCTTTTTAATGGTAAATGTTTTATTGAAAGTTAGTAAGGACTGAAAGCTTCCTTTTTTCACAGCATTTTAATTTTTATTAGTTCTGTATGCATTTCCCCTTTACTTCAGAGCCCCTTTAATTGCCCACAATGCCTTGTGAACTCCACAGCCTCGCTCCCACAGGCTGTAAGAAGCTGCACCGTTGACTGTGGACGGTAACTTCAGTTTGGAGGCCTCCATTAATGCCACCAGGACGGCGTTGCACGGTAAGTTGGTGCTGCGCTCCACATCGCCAACCCCAGCGCGAATTTTTCAACGGTAGTGCTTCGGTCATTAATTCGGGTTGTTGGTGACACTGGCAATTCTGTTGGCGCACACAAATTATCCCCCCAGTAACTAGGGGGTCATAGTCTCGGGATAAGGGGTCGGCCATTTAGGACTGAGATGAGGAGAAATTTCTTCACTCAGATGGTTGTGAATCTTTGGAAATCTCTGCCCCAGAGGGCTGTGAATGCTGAGTCGTTGAGTATATTCAAGGCTGAGATCGATAGATTTTTGGATTCTATGGGGAATCAAGGGATATGGAGATCAGGCGGGAAAGTGGAGTTGAGGTCACAGTTCAGCCATGATCTTATTGAATGGCTCGAGGGGCTATATGGCCGACTACTGCTCCTGTTTCTTATGTTCAGGAGGACCTAAGACAAACTGATTAAATGGGCAGACACGTGGCAGATGAAATTTAACAGAGAAGTGTGAAGCGATACATTTTGGTGGGAAGAATGAGGAGAGGCAACATGAACGAAATGGGACAATGTTAAAGGGGGTGCAGGAACAGAGAGAGCTGGGGTCAAGTCTTTCAAGGTGGCAGGACAAGTTGAGAAGGCTGTTAAAAAAGCATATCGGATCCTTGGCTTTATTAATAGAGGAATAGAGTACAAAAGCAAGGAAGTTATGCTAAACCTTTATAAAAGACTGGTTAGGCCTCAGCTAGAGTATTATCTTCAATTCTGGGCACCACACTTGAGGAAGGATGCAGAGAGTGCAGAGATAATTACTAGAATGAATAGTACCAGAGATGAGGGACTTCAGTGATGTGCAGAGACTGGAGAAGCTGGGGTTGTTCTCCTTGGAGCAGAGAAGGTTAAGGGGAGATTTAATAGAGGTGTTCAAAATCATGAAGGGTTTTGATGGAGTAAATGGGGAGAAACTGTTCCCAGTGGCAGAGGGGTTGATAACCAGAGGACACAGATTTAAGATAATCGGCAAAAAAGCCAGAGGCGACATGAAGAAAAAAATTACTCAGCGAGCTGTTATGATCTGGAACGCGCTGCCTGAAAGGATGGTGGAAGCAGATTCAATAGTAACTTTCTAAAGGGAATTGGATAAACACTTGAAGGGAAAATATTTGCAGGGCTGTGGGGAAAGAGCCAGGGATTGGGACTAATTGGAGAGCTCCACCAAAGAGCTGGCACAGGCATGGTGGGCTGAATGGCCTCTTTCTGTACTGTATCATTCTATGACTCCATCAACCACACTACCTATATCAACTCTCTCTGTTACTTCATCAAAGAACTCACTTAAGTTAGTTAAACGTGATTTGCCTTTCACAATTCTGTGCTGGCTGTCATTTATTAGCCCAGGCACAATGAGCCGGATGGCCTCCTTCTGTGCAGTCTCATTCCATGATTGTATTTGCACCGAGGGATGGGCAATAAATGCATCCTTTCCAACACGCGCACATCCTGCGAATAAAGAAATAAAGAAGGGCGTGCGGACCAGAGCAGATAGCCAGCGCTCAGCAGACTATAGGAGGCGTCTGTCCACCATTCAGCGGTAGCCTCACACATGCATTACACAGCAAGTTGCTCCTATCTCACCTCAACAATGAGTGCTACGCCTGATGATGTACCTGGACCCCAGGTATGGCATTGCCAACATCAGTAAAGGTACCCACATCCCCAACTTCTGTTCAACAGGGTTACCCAAATCAGCAAATACATAAGTCACCGATGGCTACAGCTGTCCAGAATATCACCGCCCCAGAGAACTGTCCTATCAGTATACAGGATTCCCCAAAGTGCAAGAGTCACTGATTGCCCCCAAGGACCATATCCCTGCCCCCAAGGACCATATCCCTGACCCCCCCCAGGGCCATATCCATGCCCCCAGGTCCATATCTGTGCCCCCAGGACCATATCTGTGCCCTCCGGACCACATTCCTGCCCCCAGGACCATATCCCTGCCACCAGGGCCATATCTGTGCCCTCCGGACCACATTCCTGCCCCCAGGACCACATTCCTGCCCTCAGGACCATATCCCTGCCCCCAGGTCCTGTCCCCTGCAGTACCATATCCGTGCACCAGGGCCATATCCCTGCCCCCAAGTCCATATCCTTGCCCCGAGGGCCATATCCCTGCCCCCAGGTCCATATCCCTGCTCCCAGGTCAATATCCATGCCCAAGGACCATATCCCTGCCCCCAGGTCCTGCCCCCAGGACCATATCCGTGTCCCTAGGGCCATATTCATGCCCCCAGGTCCATATACCTGCCCCCAGGGCCATATCCCTGCCCCCAGGTCCATATCCCTGCCCCAAGGACCATATCCCTGCCCTCAGGTCCTGCCCCCAGGACCATATCCGTGCACCAGGACCATATACGTGCCTCCAGGGCCATATCCCTGCCCCCAGGTCCAGATCCCAGCCCCCAGGTCCATATCCCTGCCCCAAGGACCATATCCCTGCCCTCAGGTCCTGCCCCCAGGACCATATCCATGCACCAGGACCATATCCATGCCTCCAGGGCCATATCCATGCCCCCAGGTCCATATCCGTGCACCAGGACCATATCCGTGCCCCCAGGGACATATCCTGCACCAGGATGATATCCCTGCCCCCAGGTCCATATCCGTGCCCCAGGTCCATATCTGTGCTCCCAGGGCCATACCCCCCCCCCAGGACCATATCCGTGCCCCCAGGACCACATCCTTGCCCCCTGGACCACATCCCTGCCCCCAGGACCATATCCCTCCCTCCAGGACCATATCCATGCCCCCAGGGCCATATCCCTGCCCCCAGGACCATATCCCTCCCACCAGACCATATACATGCCCCCAGGGCCATATCCCTGCCCACCAGACCATATCCATGCCCCCAGGGCCATATCCCTGCCCCCAGGACCATATCCTTGCCCCCGCGGACCATATCCGTGCCCCAAGTCCATATCCCTGCCCCCAGGACCATAAGCCTGCCCCCAGGACATATCCCTGCCCCAGGTCCATATCCGTGCCCCCAGGACCATATCCGTGCCCCCAGGGACATATCCCTGCGTGCCCCCAGGGCCATATCCATGCCCCAGGACCATATCCGTGCCCCCAGGGCCATATCCCTGCCCCCAGGACCATATCTGTGCCCCCAGGACCACATCCATGACACCGGTCCATATCCATGTCCCAAGGTCCATATTCATGCCTCCCGGACCATATCTGTGCCCCCAGGTGCATAACCCTGCCCCCAGGACCATAAGCCTGCCCCCAGGACATATCCCTGCCCCCAGGTTGATATCCATGCCCCCAGGTCGATATCCATGCCCCCAGGACCATATCCGTGCCCCCAGGGCCATATCCGTGCCCCCAGGTCAATATCCGTGCACCAGGACTATATTCGTGCCCCCAGGGCCAGATCCATGCCCCCAGGTCCATATCCATGCCCCCAGGTCCATATCCATGCCCCCAGGTCCATATCCGTGCACCAGGACCATATTCATGCCCCCAGGGCCAGATCCATGCCCCCAGGTCCATATCCGTGCCCCCAGGTCCATATCCATGCCCCCAGGTCCATATCCGTGCCCCCAGGTCCATATCCATGCCCCCAGGTCCATATCCGTGCACCAGGACCATATTCGTGCCCCCAGGGCCAGATCCATGCCCCCAGGTCCATATCCGTGCCCCCAGGGCCATACCCCTCCCCCCAGGCCCATATCCATGCCCCCAGGGCCATATCCATGCCCCAGGTCCATATCTGTGCCCCAGGTTCATATCGATGCCCCCAGGTCCATATCTGTGCCCCCTGGACCACATCCCTGCCCCCAGGACTATATCCCTGCCCCCAGGGCCATATCTGTGTCATCCGGACCACATTCCTGCCCCCAGGACCACATTCCTGCCCTCAGGACCATATCCCTGCCCCCGGGACCATATCCGTGCCCCCCGGACCACATCCGTGCCCCCCGGACCATATCCATGCCCCCAGGGCCATATTTGTGCCCCAGGTCCATATCCCTGCCCCCAGGTCCATAGAGAAGGTCATAGACTTAGGTAGCAGTGGGGAAATTAAAAACCAGGGTGTGTCAGGAAGGGGCAGAAGGTATGGAGTAAAAGGTAAAGTAATAAAAAGGGCAATAGCAGGAACTAAGTGTCACAAAACATATTTGAAAGTTCTCTATCTGAATGCACGTAGCATTCGTAACAAAATAGACGAGTTAATGGCACAAATAACTACATATGGGTGTGATCTTGTGGCCATTACAGAAACATGGCTGCAGGGTGACAATGCCTGGGAATTAAACATACCAGGTTATTTAACGATCAGGAAGGACAGGCAGGAAGGAAGGGGAGGTGGGGTGGCTATGTTAATAAAGGAAGGAATCACTGTAATACAGAGAAATGATATTGGGTCAAAAGATCAGGATAATGAAACAGTTTGGGTGGCGGTAAGGAATAATAAGGGGAAAAAAACACTAGTGGGCATAGTCTGTAGGCCTCCGAACAGTTGCAACTCTGTTGGACGGAGTATCAATCAGGAAATAGTTGAGGCTTGTAATAAGGGAACATCTATAATTATGGGGGATTTTAACTATCATATTAATTGGACAAATCAAATTGGGCAGGGCTGCCTTGAGGATGATTTCATTGAGTGTATTAGGGATGGGTTTCTTGAGCAGTATGTAACTGAACCGACCAGGGGGCAAGCAACCTTAGATCTGGTCCTGTGTAACGAGACAGGATTAATTAAAAATGTCCTAGTAAAGGATCCCCTTGGAATGAGTGACCATAACATAGTTGAATTCCATATTCAATTAGAGGGTGAGAAGGTTGGATCTCAAACAAGCGTGCTAAGCTTGAATAAAGGAGACTATGAAGGTATGAGAGCGGAATTGAGTAGAGTGGATTGGGAAAATAGATTAAAGTGTAAGACAATACATGATCAGTGGTGTACATTTAAGGAGTTATTTTACAACTTCCAAAAAAATATATTCCACTGAGAAGAAAAGGGTGTAAAAGAAAAGACAGCCATCCGTGGCTAAGTAAAGAAATTAAGGATAGTATTCGACTAAAAACAAGGGCATATAAGGTAGCCAAATCTAGTGGGAGGATAGAGGATTGGGAAAACTTTAAAAAACAGCAAAAAGTAACAAAAAGATTGATTAAGAAAGGGAAGATAGATTATGAAAGTAAATTAGCAAAAAATATAAAAACAGATAGTAAGAGTTTTTATAGTTATATAAAAAGAAAAAGGGTGGCTAAAGTAAATGTTGGTCCCTTAGAGGATGAGACCGGGAAATTAATGGTGGGAAATATGGAGATGGCAAAAACACTGAATGAATATTTTGTATCAGTCTTTACAGTAGAAGACACTAAGAATATCCCAACACTGGACAAACAGGGGGCTATGGGGGGGAGGAGCTAAACATGATCAAAATCACTAAGGAAGTGGTACTCGGTAAAATAATGGGACTCAAGGCAGATAAATCACCTGGACCTGATGGCTTACATCCTAGGGTCTTGAGGGAAGTGGCGGTAGGGATTGTGGATGCATTGGTAATAATTTTCCAAAACTCCCTGGAATCAGCAAAGGTCCCAGCAGACTGGAAAACTGCTAATGTAACGCCCTTATTTAAAAAGGGCAGTAGACAGAAGGCTGGAAACTATAGACCGGTTAGCCTAACATCTGTGGTAGGTAAAATATTGGAGTCCATTATTAAGGAGACAGTAACAGGACATTTGGATAATCATAATTTAATAGGACAAAGTCAGCATGGTTTTATGAAGGGGAAGTCATGTTTGACAAATTTGCTGGAGTTCTTTGAGGCAGTAACATATGGGGTGGATAAAGGGGAACCAGTGGACGTAGTGTATTTAGACTTCCAAAAGGCATTTGACAAGGTGCCACACAAAAGATTATTGCTTAAGATAAAAAAATCACGGGATTGGGGGTAATATTCTGGCATGGATAGAGGATTGGCTATCTAACAGGAAGCAGCGAGTTGGGATAGATGGTTCATTCTCGGACTGGCAATCAGTAACTAGTGGTGTTCCACAGGGGTCAGTGCTGGGTCCCCAACTCTTTACAATCTATATTAACGATTTGGAGGAGGGGACCGAGTGTAACATATCAAAGTTTGCAGATGATACTAAGATGGGAGGGAAAGTAAAAAACCTGCAAGGGGACATAGACAGGCTAAGTAAGTGGGCAGAGATTTGGCAGATGGAATACAATACTGGAAAGTGTGAGGTTATGAACTTTGGCAGGAAAAATCGTAGAGCAAGTTATTATCTTAATGGCAAGAAACTGGAAAGTACTGAAGTACAAAGGGATCTGGGGGTCCTGGTGCACGAAACTCAAAAGGTTAGTATGCAGGTGCAGCAAGTGATTCAGAAGTCCAATGGAATGTTGGCTTTCATTGCTAGGGGGATAGAATATAAAAATAGGGAGGTATTGCTTCAGTTGTACAAGGTATTGGTGAGACCGCACCTGGAATACTGCATACAGTTTTGGTATCCATACTTAAGAAAAGACATACTTGCTCTCGAGTCAGTACAAAGAAGGTTCACTCGGTTAATCCCGGGGATGAGGGGATGGACATATGAGGAGAGGTTGAGTAGATTGGGACTCTACTCATTGGAGTTCAGAAGAATGAGAGGCGCCCTTATTGAAACATATAAGATTGTGAAGGGGTTGGTTCGGGTGGTTGCGGGGAGGATGTTCCCGATGATGGGTGAAACTAGAACTAGGGGGCATAGTCTTAGAATAAGGGGCTGCTCTTTTAAAACTGAGATGAGGAGGAACTACTTCACTCAGAGGGTGGTAGGTCCATGGAATATGCTGCCCCAAAAAGCTGTAGAAGCTACATCATTACATAAATTTAAAACAGAAATAGACAGTTTCTTAGAAGTAAAGGGAATAAAGGGTTACGGGGAGCGGGCAGGAATTTGGACATGAGTCTAGGTTCGGATCGGTCATGGCCCTGTGGGTAGCGGAGCGGGCCCAGGGGCCATGTAGCCTGATCCTGCTCCTATTTCGTGTGTCTAATTCTGTTAGATTCAGGAGATGGTTCAGTGATAGTAGATTGGTGGTTAGGATCAGATCAGCCATGATCTTATTGAATGGCGGAGCAGGCTTGAGGGGCCGATTGGCCGACTCCTGCTCCTATTTCTTATGTTCTTATGTTCTTATCCCTGCCCCCCAGGGCATTATCCCTGCCCCCAGGTCCTGCCCCCAGGACCATATCCGTGCACCAGGACCATATCCGTGCCCCCAGGGCCATATCCATGCCCCCAAGTCCATATCCCTGCCCCCAGGGCCATATCCCTGCCCCCAGGTCCATATCATGCCCCAGTTCCATATCCCTGCCCAAGGACCATATCCCTGTCCCCAGGTCCTGCCCCCAGGACCATATCCGTGCCCCCACGGCCATATCCGTGCCCCCAGGGCCAAATCCCTGCCCCCAGGGCCATATCCCTGCCCCCAGGTTCATATCCATGCACCAGGACCATATCTGTGCCCCCAGGACCATATCTGTGCCCCTCAGGAACATATCTGTGCCCCCCCAGTAACATATCTGTGCCCCCCAGGACCATATCCGTGCCCCCCAGGACCATATCGGTGCCCCCAGGGCCATATCCCTGCCCCCGGGCCATATCTGTGCCCCCAGGATCATATCCCTGCCCCCAGGACCATATCCCTGCCCCCAGGGCCATATCCCTGCCCCCGGGCCATATCCCTGCCCCCAGGGCCATATCCGTGCCCCCCAGGACCATTTCCGTGCCACAGGTCCATATCCGTGCACCAGGACCATATCCCTGCCCCCAGGGCCATATCCGAGCCCCCGGATCATATCCACGCCCCCCCATACCATATCCGTGCCACCCAGGACCATATCCATGCTCCCAGGACCACATCCGTGCCTCCCGGACCGCATCATAGAAACATAGAAGATAGGAGCAGGAGTAGGCCATTCAGCCCCTCGAGCCTGCTCCGCCATTCAATGAGATCATGGCTGATCATGCAAGGTCAGTACCCTGTCCCTGTCTTCTCCCCATATCCCTTGATCCCTTTAGCCCTAAGAAATATATCTAACTCCTTCTTGAATATATTTAATGAATTGGCCTCAACTGCCTTCTGTGGTAGAGGATTCCACAGGTTCACCACTCTCTGGGTGAAGAAATTCCTCCTCATCTCTGTCCTAAATGACTTACCCCTTATCCTTAGACTGTGACCCCGGTTCTGGACTCCCGCGCCATCGGGAACATCCTTCCTGCATCTAGTCTGTCTTGTCCTGTTAGAATTTTGTAAGTTTCAATGAGATCCCCTCTCATTCTTCTAAACTCCAGCAAGTATAAGCCCAATCGACCCAATCTCTCCTCATACGTCATTCCTGCCATCCCAGGTATCAGTCTGGTGAATCTTCGCTGCACTCCCTCCATGGCAAGAACATCCTTCCTCAGATAAGGCGACCAAAACTGCACACAATACTCAAGATGTGGTCTCACCAAGGTTCTGTACAACTGCAGCAAGACATCCTTGTTCCTGTACTCAAACCCTCTCGCTACGAAGGGCAACATACCATTTGCCTTCTTAACCGCCTGCTGCACCTGCATGCTTACCTTCAGCGACTGGTGCACAAGGACACCCATGTCTCGTTGCACTTCCCCTTTTCCCAATCTATTGCTGTTCAGATAATAATCTGTCTTCTTGTTTTTGCCACCAAAGTGGATAACCTCGCATTTATCCACATTATACTGCATCTGCCATGCATCTGCCCAATCACCCAATCTGTCCAAATCATACTGGAGTTTCTCGGCATCCTCCTCACAGCACACATGCCCACCCAACTTTTTTTTAATTCATTGATGGGATGTGGGCGTCGCTGGCTAGGCCTGCATTTAGTGCCCATCCCTAATTGCCCTTGAGGAGATGGTGGTGAGCCGCCTTCTTGAACCGCTGCAGTCCATATGGTGCAGGTACACCCACAATGCTGTTAGGAAGGGAGTTCCAGGATTTTGGCCCAGCGACAGTGAAGGAAAGCCGATACAGGTCCAAGTCAGGATGGTGTGTGGCTTGGAGGGGAACTTGTAGGTGGTGATGTTCCCATGCGTCTGCTGCCCTTGTCCTTCTAAGTGGTAGAGGTCGTGGGTTTGGAAGGTGCTGTTGGAGGAGCTTTGGCGAGTTGCTGCAGTGCATCTTGTAGATGGTACACACTGCAGCCACAGTGCACCGGTGGTGGAGGGAGTGAATGTTGGAGGTGGTGGATGGGGTGCCAATCAAGCGGGCTGCTTTGTCCTGGATGGTGTCGAGCTTCTTGAGTGTTGTTGGAGCTGCACTCATCCAGGCAAGTGGAGAGTATTCCATCACACTCCTGACTTGTGCCTTGTAGATGGTGGAAAGGCTTTGGGGAGTCAGGAGGTGAGACACTCGCCACAGAATTCCCAGCCTCTGGCCTGCTCTTGTAGCCACAGTATTTATATGGCTGGTCCAGTTCAGTTTCTGATCAATGGTAACCCCCAGGATGTTGATAGTGGGGGATTCAGCGATGGTAATGCCATTGAGTGTCAAGGGGAGATGGTTAGAGTCTCGCTTGTTGGAGATGGTCATTGCCTGGCATTTGTGTGGTGCGAATGTTACTTGCCACTTGTCAGCCCAAGTTTGAATGTTGTCCAGGTCTTGCTGCGTATGGACACGGACTGCCTCGGCAGATGGTGGAAGCAGTCTGCATTGATTCATTCAAATGCAAATTAGATAGATTTCTTTCATAAAATAATATTTTGGGACAGAGTATCTGAGTAATTTGAGACGTGATTTGTGGTGAGTGTAGCATGCCCAGGAGGAAAAGGTTACCTTGGACCAATGGTTCACAAAGCACTCCACCACTTGGGGGAATTTCCTCGCCTCATGTCATTGATCGAGATTGATTGCTGTGATTAGTCAGCAATGCCATTGTCGCTGTATCATGGGACTGCCAGGATGGTAGAAGGCCAACTAGATGGACCTGGGTCTTTTTTTTTGTTTAGAAATTCCAATGTTCCTAAATATCTAACACTGTACTGCGAGACTGCTGAGTACAGGGATGTATAATACAGACTTCCAGACTTGCAGCCTATAATACAGGCTACAAGTTACAGACTTGTGGAATACGTTTCCAGGGAAGGTCTTTGAAGCAGAGTATAAATGGGGTCAAGAGACAATCAGATGTGGTTCTGGAGGGAGAAGGGATTGAGGGATGTGGTAAGAAGGTGGGATTGAGGGATGTGGTGGGATTGAGGGACGTCATAAGAAGGTGGGATTGAGGGATGGGTGAGAAGGTGGGATTGAGGGATATGGTGAGGTGGGATTGAGGGATTGGTGAGAAGGTGGGATTGAGGGATATGGTGGGAAGGTGGGATTGAGGGATGTGGTGAGAAGATGGGATTGAGGGATTGGTGAGAAGGTGGGATTGAGAGATGTGGTGAGAAGGTGGGATTGAGGGATGTGGTAAGAAGGTGGGATTGAGGGATATGGTGAGAAGGTGGGATTGAGGGATTGGTGAGAAGGTGGGATTGAGGGATGTGGTGAGAAGGTGGGATTGAGGGATGTGGTGAGAAGGTGGGATTGAGGGATTGGGGAGAAGGTGGGATTGAGGGATGTGGTGAGAAGGTGGGATTGAGGGATACGGTGAGAAGGTGGGATTGAGGGATTGGTGAGAAGGTGGGATTGAGGGATTGGTGAGAAGTTGGGATTGAGGGATATGGTGAGAAGGTGGGATTGAGGGATGTGGTGAGAAGGTGGGATTGAGGGATGTGGTGAGAAGTTGGGATTGAGGGATATGGTGAGAAGGTGGGATTGAGGGATGGGGTGAGAAGGTGGGATTGAGGGATATGGTGAGAAGGTGGGATTGAGGGATGGGGTGAGAAGGTGGGATTGAGGGATGGGGTGAGAAGGTGGGATTGAGGGATGGGGTGAGAAGGTGGGATTGAGGGAAGGGGTGAGAAGGTGGGATTGAGGGATGGGGTGAGAAGGTGGGATTGAGGGATGTGGTGAGAAGGTGGGATTGAGGGATGTGGTGAGAAGGTGGGATTGAGGGATGTCGTAAGAAGGTGGGATTGAGGGATGGGGTGAGAAGGTGGGATTGAGGGATTGGTGAGAAGGTGGGATTGAGGGATTGGTGAGAAGGTGGGATTGAGGGATGTGGTGAGAAGGTGGGATTGAGGGATTGGTGAGAAGGTGGGATTGAGGGATTGGTGAGAAGGTGGGATTGAGGGATGTGGTGAGAAGGTGGGATTGAGGGATTGGTGAGAAGGTGGGATTGAGGGATGTGGTGAGAAGGTGGGATTGAGGGATTGGTGAGAAGGTGGGATTGAGGGATTGGTGAGCAGGTGGGATTGAGGGATTGGTGAGAAGGTGGGATTGAGGGATGTGGTGGGAAGATGGGATTGAGGGATGTGGTGAGAAGGTGGGATTGAGGGATTGGTGAGAAGGTGGGATTGAGGGGTGTGGTGAGAAGGTGGGATTGAGGGATTGGTGAGAAGGTGGGATTGAGGGATGTGGTGAGAAGTTGGGATTGAGGGATGTGGTGAGAAGGTGGGATTGAGGGATGTGGTGAGAAGGTGGGATTGAGGGATGTGGTGAGAAGGTGGGATTGAGGGATATGGTGAGAAGGTGGGATTGAGGGATGGGGTGAGAAGGTGGGATTGAGGGATTGGTGAGAAGGTGGGATTGAGAGATTGGTGGGAAGGTGGGATTGAGGGATGTGGTGAGAAGGTGGGATTGAGGGATTGGTGAGAAGGTGGGATTGAGGGATGTGGTGAGAAGGTGGGATTGAGGGATTGGTGAGAAGGTGGGATTGAGGGATGTGGTGAGAAGTTGGGATTGAGGGATTGGTGAGAAGGTGGGATTGAGGGATGTAGTGAGAAGGTGGGATTGAGGGATACGGTGAGAAGGTGGGATTGAGGGATACGGTGAGAAGGTGGGATTGAGGGATGGGGTGAGAAGGTGGGATTGAGGGATGGGGTGAGAAGGTGGGATTGAGGGATGGGTGAGAAGGTGGGATTGAGGGATTGGTGAGAAGGTGGGATTGAGGGATTGGTGAGTAGGTGGGATTGAGGGATTGGTGAGAAGGTGGGATTGAGGGATGTGGTGAGAAGGTGGGATTGAGGGATGTGGTGAGAAGGTGGGATTGAGGGATTGGTGAGAAGGTGGGATTGAGGGATGTGGTGAGAAGGTGGGATTGAGGGATTGGTGAGAAGGTGGGATTGAGGGATGTGGTGGGAAGTTGGGATTGAGGGATGTGGTGAGAAGGTGGGATTGAGGGATGTGGTGGGAAGGTGGGATTGAGGGATATGGTGAGAAGGTGGGATTGAGAGATGGGGTGAGAAGGTGGGATTGAGGGATTGGTGAGAAGGTGGGATTGAGGGATGTGGTGAGAAGGTGGAATTGAGGGATGTGGGGAGAAGGTGGGATTGAGGGATGTAGTGAGAAGGTGGGATTGAGGGATGTGGTGAGAAGGTGGGATTGAGGGATTGGTGAGAAGGTGGGATTGAGGGATGTGGTGGGAAGGTGGGATTGAGGGATGGGGTGAGAAGGTGGGATTGAGGGATTGGTGAGAAGGTGGGATTGAGGGATGGGGTGAGAAGGTGGGATTGAGGGATTGGTGAGAAGGTGGGATTGAGGGATGTGGTGAGAAGGTGGGATTGAGGGATTGGTGAGAAGGTGGGATTGAGGGATACGATGAGAAGGTGGGATTGAGGGATTGGTGAGAAGGTGGGATTGAGGGATTCGTGAGAAGGTGGGATTGAGGGATGTGGTGGGAAGATGGGATTGAGGGATGTGGTGAGAAGGTGGGATTGAGGGATTGGTGAGAAGGTGGGATTGAGGGATGTGGTGAGAAGGTGGGATTGAGGGATTGGTGAGAAGGTGGGATTGAGGGATGTGGTGGGAAGTTTGGATTGAGGGATGTGGTAAGAAGGTGGGATTGAGGGATGTGGTAAGAAGGTGGGATTGAGGGATTGGTGAGAAGGTGGGATTGAGGGATTGGTGAGAAGGTGGGATTGAGGGATTGGTGAGAAGGTGGGATTGAGGGATGTGGGGAGAAGGTGGGATTGAGGGATGTGGTGAGAAGGTGGGATTGAGGGATGTGGTGAGAAGGTGGAATTGAGGGATGTGGGGAGAAGGTGGGATTGAGGGATGTGGTGAGAAGGTGGGATTGAGGTATTGGTGAGAAGGTGGGATTGAGGGATGTGGTGAGAAGGTGGGATTGAGGGATTGGTGAGAAGGTGGGATTGAGGGATTGGTGAGAAGGTGGGATTGAGGGATTGGTGAGAAGGTGGGATTGACGGATTGGTGAGAAGGTGGGATTGAGGGATGTGGTGGGAAAATGGGATTAAGGGATGTGGTGAGAAGGTGGGATTGAGGGATTGGTGAGAAGGTGGGATTGAGGGGTGTGGTGAGAAGGTGGGATTGAGGGATTGGTGAGAAGGTGGGATTGAGGGATGTGGTGGGAAGATGGGATTGAGGGATGTGGTGAGAAGGTGGGATTGAGGGATGTGGTGAGAAGGTGGGATTGAGGGATGTGGTGAGAAGGTGGGATTGAGGGATGTGGTGAGAAGGTGGGATTGAGGGAATGGTGAGAAGGTGGGATTGAGGGATGTGGTGGGAAGGTGGGATTGAGGGATTGGTGAGAAGGTGGGATTTATGGATACGGTGAGAAGGTGGGATTGAGGGATGTGGTGAGAAGGTGGGATTGAGGGATACGGTGAGAAGGTGGGATTGAGGGATGTGGTGAGAAGGTGGGATTGAGGGATACGGTGAGAAGGTGGGATTGAGGGATACGGTGAGAAGGTGGGATTGAGGGATTGGTGAGAAGGTGGGATTGAGGGATATGGTGAGAAGGTGGGATTGAGGGATACGGTGCGAAGGTGGGATTGAGGGACGTGGTGAGAAGGTGGGATTGAGGGATACGGTGAGAAGGTGGGATTGAGGGATGTGGTGAGAAGGTGGGATTGAGGGATGTGGTGAGAAGGTGGGATTGAGGGATACGGTGAGTAGGTGGGATTGAGGGATTGGTGAGAAGGTGGGATTGAGGGATTGGTGAGAAGGTGGGATTGAGGGATTGGTGAGAAGGTGGGATTGAGGGATTGGTGAGAAGGTGGGATTGAGGGATGTGGTGAGAAGGTGGGATTGAGGGATTGGTGAGAAGGTGGGATGGAGGAATACGATGAGAAGGTGGGATTGAGGGATTGGTGAGAAGGTGGGATTGAGGGATTGGTGAGAAGGTGGGATTGAGGGATTGGTGAGAAGGTGGGATTGAGGGATGTGGTAAGAAGGTGGGATTGAGGGATTGGTGAGAAGGTGGGATTGAGGGATTGGTGAGAAAGTGGGATTGAGGGATTGGTGAAAAGGTGGGATTGAGGGATGGGGTGAGAAGGTGGGATTCAGGGATGTGGTGAGAAGGTGGGATTGAGGGATGCGGTGAGAAGGTGGGATTGAGGGATGTGGTGGGAAGGTGGGATTGAGGGATTGGCGAGAAGGTGGGATTGAGGGATACGGTGAGAAGGTGGGATTGAGGGATGTGGTAAGAAGGTGGGATTGAGGGATTGGTGAGAAGGTGGGATTGAGGGATTGGTGAGAAGGTGGGATTGAGGGATTGGTGAGAAGGTGGGATTGAGGGATGTGGTGAGAAGGTGGGATTGAGGGATGGGGTGAGAAGGTGGGATTGAGGGATGTGGTGAGAAGGTGGGATTGAGGGATTGGTGGGAAGGTGGGATTGAGGGATGTGGTGGGAAGGTGGGATTGAGGGATATGGTGAGAAGGTGGGATTGAGGGATGGGGTGAGAAGGTGGGATTGAGGGATGGGGTGAGAAGGTGGGATTGAGGGATGGGGTGAGAAGGTGGGATTGAGGGATGTGGTGAGAAGGTGGGATTGAGGGATGTGGTGAGAAGGTGGGATTGAGGGATACGGTGAGAAGGTGGGATTGAGGGATGGGGTGAGAAGGTGGGATTGAGGGATTGGTGAGAAGGTGGGATTGAGGGATTGGTGAGAAGGTGGGATTGAGGGATGTGGTGAGAAGGTGGGATTGACGGATTGGTGAGAAGGTGGGATTGAGGGATTGGTGAGAAGGTGGGATTGAGGGATGTGGTGAGAAGGTGGGATTGAGGGATTGGTGAGAAGGTGGGATTGAGGGATGTGGTGAGAAGGTGGGATTGAGGGATTGGTGAGAAGGTGGGATTGAGGGATTGGTGAGAAGGTGGGATTGAGGGATTGGTGAGAAGGTGGGATTGAGGGATGTGGTGGGAAGATGGGATTGAGGGATGTGGTGAGAAGGTGGGATTGAGGGATTGGTGAGAAGGTGGGATTGAGGGGTGTGGTGAGAAGGTGGGATTGAGGGATTGGTGAGAAGGTGGGATTGAGGGATGTGGTGAGAAGTTGGGATTGAGGGATGTGGTGAGAAGGTGGGATTGAGGGATGTGGTGAGAAGGTGGGATCGAGGGATGTGGTGAGAAGGTGGGATTGAGGGATACGGTGAGAAGGTGGGATTGAGGGATGGGGTGAGAAGGTGGGATTGAGGGATGTGGTGAGAAGGTGGGATTGAGGGATGCGGTGAGAAGGTGGGATTGAGGGATGTGGTGGGAAGGTGGGATTGAGGGATTGGTGAGAAGGTGGGATTGAGGGATACGGTGAGAAGGTGGGATTGAGGGATGTGGTAAATGGTGGGATTGAGGGATTGGTGAGAAGGTGGGATTGAGGGATTGGTGAGAAGGTGGGATTGAGGGATGTGGTGAGAAGGTGGGATTGAGGGATGGGGTGAGAAGGTGGGATTGAGGGATGTGGTGAGAAGGTGGGATTGAGGGATTGGTGAGAAGGTGGGATTGAGGGATTGGTGGGAAGGTGGGATTGAGGGATTGGTGAGAAGGTGGGATTGAGGGATTGGTGGGAAGGTGGGATTGAGGGATGTGGTGAGATGGTGGGATTGAGGGATGTGGTGAGAAGGTGGGATTGAGGGATTGGTGGGAAGGTGGGATTGAGGGATATGGTGAGAAGGTGGGATTGAGGGATTGGTGAGAAGGTGGGATTGAGGGATGTGGTGAGAAGGTGGGATTGAGGGATTGGTGAGAAGGTGGGATTGAGGGATGTGGTGAGAAGTTGGGATTGAGGGATTGGTGAGAAGGTGGGATTGAGGGATGTGGTGAGAAGGTGGGATTGAGGGATACGGTGAGAAGGTGGGATTGAGGGATACGGTGAGAAGGTGGGATTGAGGGATGGGGTGGGAAGTTGGGATTGAGGGATGTGGTGAGAAGGTGGGATTGAGGGATGTGGTGGGAAGGTGGGATTGAGGGATATGGTGAGAAGGTGGGATTGAGAGATGGGGTGAGAAGGTGGGATTGAGGGATTGGTGAGAAGGTGGGATTGAGGGATGTGGTGAGAAGGTGGGATTGAGGGATGTGGTGAGAAGGTGGGATTGAGGGATTGGTGAGAAGGTGGGATTGAGGGATTGGTGGGAAGGTGGGATTGAGGGATGTGGTGAGATGGTGGGATTGAGGGATGTGGTGAGAAGGTGGGATTGAGGGATTGGTGGGAAGGTGGGATTGAGGGATGTGGTGGGAAGGTGGGATTGAGGGATATGGTGAGAAGGTGGGATTGAGGGATGGGGTGAGAAGGTGGGATTGAGGGATGGGGTGAGAAGGTGGGCTTGAGGGATGGGGTGAGAAGGTGGGATTGAGGGATGTGGTGAGAAGGTGGGATTGAGGGATGTGGTGAGAAGGTGGGATTGAGGGATACGGTGAGAAGGTGGGATTGAGGGATGGGGTGAGAAGGTGGGATTGAGGGATTGGTGAGAAGGTGTGATTGAGGGATTGGTGAGAAGGTGGGATTGAGGGATGTGGTGAGAAGGTGGGATTGAGGGATTGGTGAGATGGTGGGATTGAGGGATTGGTGAGAAGGTGGGATTGAGGGATATGGTGAGAAGGTGGGATTGAGGGATGGGGTGAGAAGGTGGGATTGAGGGATGGGGTGAGAAGGTGGGATTGAGGGATGTGGTGAGAAGGTGGGATTGAGGGATGTGGCGAGAAGGTGGGATTGAGGGATACGGTGAGAAGGTGGGATTGAGGGATGGGGTGAGAAGGTGGGATTGAGGGATTGGTGAGAAGGTGGGATTGAGGGATTGGTGAGAAGGTGGGATTGAGGGATGTGGTGAGAAGGTGGGATTGAGGGATTGGTGAGAAGGTGGGATTGAGGGATTGGTGAGAAGGTGGGATTGAGGGATGTGGTGAGAAGGTGGGATTGAGGGATTGGTGAGAAGGTGGGATTGAGGGATGTGGTGAGAAGGTGGGATTGAGGGATTGGTGAGAAGGTGGGATTGAGGGATTGGTGAGAAGGTGGGATTGAGGGATTGGTGAGAAGGTGGGATTGAGGGATGTGGTGGGAAGATGGGATTGAGGGATGTGGTGAGAAGGTGGGATTGAGGGATTGGTGAGAAGGTGGGATTGAGGGATTGGTGAGAAGGTGGGATTGAGGGATGTGGTGAGAAGTTGGGATTGAGGGATGTGGTGAGAAGGTGGGATTGAGGGATGTGGTGAGAAGGTGGGATCGAGGGATGTGGTGAGAAGGTGGGATTGAGGGATACGGTGAGAAGGTGGGATTGAGGGATGGGGTGAGAATGTGGGATTGAGGGATTGGTGAGAAGTTGGGATTGAGGGATGTGGTGAGAAGGTGGGATTGAGGGATTGGTGGGAAGGTGGGATTGAGGGATGTGGTGAGAAGGTGGGATTGAGGGATTGGTGAGAAGGTGGGATTGAGGGATGTGGTGAGAAGGTGGGATTGAGGGATTGGTGAGAAGGTGGGATTGAGGGATGTGGTGAGAAGTTGGGATTGAGGGATTGGTGAGAAGGTGGGATTGAGGGATGTGGTGAGAAGGTGGGATTGAGGGATACGGTGAGAAGGTGGGATTGAGGGATACGGTGAGAAGGTGGGATTGAGGGATGGGGTGAGAAGGTGGGATTGAGGGATGGGGTGAGAAGGTGGGATTGAGGGATGGGTGAGAAGGTGGGATTGAGGGATTGGTGAGAAGGTGGGATTGAGGGATTGGTGAGAAGGTGGGATTGAGGGATTGTTGAGAAGGTGGGATTGAGGGATGTGGTGATAAGGTGGGATTGAGGGATGTGGTGAGAAGGTGGGATTGAAGGATTGGTGAGAAGGTGGGATTGAGGGATGTGGTGAGAAGGTGGGATTGAGGGATTGGTGAGAAGGTGGGATTGAGGGATGTGGTGGGAAGTTGGGATTGAGGGATGTGGTGGGAAGTTGGGATTGAGGGATGTGGTGAGAAGGTGGGATTGAGGGATGTGGTGGGAAGGTGGGATTGAGGGATATGGTGAGAAGGTGGGATTGAGAGATGGGGTGAGAAGGTGGGATTGAGGGATTGGTGAGAAGGTGGGATTGAGGGATGTGGTGAGAAGGTGGGATTGAGGGATTGGTGGGAAGTTGGGATTGAGGGATGTGGTGAGAAGGTGGGATTGAGGGATTGGTGAGAAGGTGGGATTGAGGGATGTGGTGAGAAGGTGGGATTGAGGGACTGGTGAGAAGGTGGGATTGAGGGATGTGGTGAGAAGTTGGGATTGAGGGATACGGTGAGAAGGTGGGATTGAGGGATACGGTGAGAAGTTGGGATTGAGGGATGGGGTGGGAAGTTGGGATTGAGGGATGTGGTGAGAAGGTGGGATTGAGGGATGTGGTGGGAAGGTGGGATTGAGGGATATGGTGAGAAGGTGGGATTGAGAGATGGGGTGAGAAGGTGGGATTGAGGGATTGGTGAGAAGGTGGGGTTGAGGGATGTGGTGAGAAGGTGTGATTGAGGGATGGGGTGAGAAGGTGGGATTGAGGGATGTGGTGAGAAGGTGGGATTGAGGGATTGGTGAGAAGGTGGGATTGAGGGATTGGTGGGAAGGTGGGATTGAGGGATTGGTGAGAAGGTGGGATTGAGGGATTGGTGGGAAGGTGGGATTGAGGGATGTGGTGAGATGGTGGGATTGAGGGATGTGGTGAGAAGGTGGGATTGAGGGATTGGTGGGAAGGTGGGATTGAGGGATGTGGTGGGAAGGTGGGATTGAGGGATATGGTGAGAAGGTGGGATTGAGGGTTGGGGTGAGAAGGGGGGATTGAGGGATGGGGTGAGAAGGTGGGATTGAGGGATGGGGTGAGAAGGTGGGATTGAGGGATGTGGTGAGAAGGAGGTATTGAGGGATGTGGTGAGAAGGTGGGATTGAGGGATACGGTGAGAAGGTGGGATTGAGGGATGGAGTGAGAAGGTGGGATTGAGGGATTGGTGAGAAGGTGGGATTGAGGGATTGGTGAGAAGGTGGGATTGAGGGATGTGGTGAGAAGGTGGGATTGAGGGATTGGTGAGAAGGTGGGATTGAGGGATTGGGAGAAGGTGGGATTGAGGGATGTGGTGAGAAGGTGGGATTGAGAGATTGGTGAGAAGGTGGGATTGAGGGATGTGGTGAGAAGGTGGGATTGAGGGATTGGTGAGAAGGTGGGATTGAGGGATTGGTGAGAAGGTGGGATTGAGGGATTGGTGAGAAGGTGGGATTGAGGGATGTGGTGGGAAGATGGGATTGAGGGATGTGGTGAGAAGGTGGGATTGAGGGATTGGTGAGAAGGTGGGATTGAGGGGTGTGGTGAGAAGGTGGGATTGAGGGATTGGTGAGAAGGTGGGATTGAGGGATGTGGTGAGAAGTTGGGATTGAGGGATGTGGTGAGAAGGTGGGATTGAGGGATGTGGTGAGAAGGTGGGATCGAGGGATGTGGTGAGAAGGTGCAATTGAGGGATACGGTCAGAAGGTGGGATTGAGGGATGGGGTGAGAAGGTGGGATTGAGGGATTGGTGAGAAGGTGGGATTGAGGGATGTGGTGAGAAGGTGGGATTGAGGGATTGGTGGGAAGGTGGGATTGAGGGATGTGGTGAGAAGATGGGATTGAGGGATTGGTGAGAAGGTGGGATTGAGGGATGTGGTGAGAAGGTGGGATTGAGGGATTGGTGAGAAGGTGGGATTGAGGGATGTGGTGAGAAGTTGGGATTGAGGGATTGGTGAGAAGGTGGGATTGAGGGATATGGTGAGCAGGTGGGATTGAGGGATACGGTGAGAAGGTGGGATTGAGGGATACGGTGAGAAGGTGGGATTGAGGGATGGGGTGAGAAGGTGGGATTGAGGGATGGGGTGAGAAGGTGGGATTGAGGGATGGGTGAGAAGGTGGGATTGAGGGATTGGTGAGAAGGTGGGATTGAGGGATTGGTGAGAAGGTGGGATTGAGGGATTGGTGAGAAGCTGGGATTGAGGGATGTGGTGAGAAGGTGGGATTGAGGGATGTGGTGAGAAGGTGGGATTGAAGGATTGGTGAGAAGGTGGGATTGAGGGATGTGGTGAGAAGGTGGGATTGAGGGATTGGTGAGAAGGTGGGATTGAGGGATGTGGTGGGAAGTTGGGATTGAGGGATGTGGTGGGAAGTTGGGATTGAGGGATGTGGTGAGAAGGTGGGATTGAGGGATGTGGTGGGAAGGTGGGATTGAGGGATATGGTGAGAAGGTGGGATTGAGAGATGGGGTGAGAAGGTGGGATTGAGGGATTGGTGAGAAGGTGGGATTGAGGGATGTGGTGAGAAGGTGGGATTGAGGGATTGGTGGGAAGGTGGGTTTGAGGGATGTGGTGAGAAGGTGGGATTGAGGGATTGGTGAGAAGGTGGGATTGAGGGATGTGGTGAGAAGGTGGGATTGAGAGATTGGTGAGAAGGTGGGATTGAGGGATGTGGTGAGAAGGTGGGATTGAGGGATTGGTGAGAAGGTGGGATTGAGGGATTGGTGAGAAGGTGGGATTGAGGGATTGGTGAGAAGGTGGGATTGAGGGATGTGGTGGGAAGATGGGATTGAGGGATGTGGTGAGAAGGTGGGATTGAGGGATTGGTGAGAAGGTGGGATTGAGGGGTGTGGTGAGAAGGTGGGATTGAGGGATTGGTGAGAAGGTGGGATTGAGGGATGTGGTGAGAAGTTGGGATTGAGGGATGTGGTGAGAAGGTGGGATTGAGGGATGTGGTGAGAAGGTGGGATCGAGGGATGTGGTGAGAAGGTGCAATTGAGGGATACGGTCAGAAGGTGGGATTGAGGGATGGGGTGAGAAGGTGGGATTGAGGGATTGGTGAGAAGGTGGGATTGAGGGATGTGGTGAGAAGGTGGGATTGAGGGATTGGTGGGAAGGTGGGATTGAGGGATGTGGTGAGAAGATGGGATTGAGGGATTGGTGAGAAGGTGGGATTGAGGGATGTGGTGAGAAGGTGGGATTGAGGGATTGGTGAGAAGGTGGGATTGAGGGATGTGGTGAGAAGTTGGGATTGAGGGATTGGTGAGAAGGTGGGATTGAGGGATGTGGTGAGCAGGTGGGATTGAGGGATACGGTGAGAAGGTGGGATTGAGGGATACGGTGAGAAGGTGGGATTGAGGGATGGGGTGAGAAGGTGGGATTGAGGGATGGGGTGAGAAGGTGGGATTGAGGGATGGGTGAGAAGGTGGGATTGAGGGATTGGTGAGAAGGTGGGATTGAGGGATTGGTGAGAAGGTGGGATTGAGGGATTGGTGAGAAGGTGGGATTGAGGGATGTGGTGAGAAGGTGGGATTGAGGGATGTGGTGAGAAGGTGGGATTGAAGGATTGGTGAGAAGGTGGGATTGAGGGATGTGGTGAGAAGGTGGGATTGAGGGATTGGTGAGAAGGTGGGATTGAGGGATGTGGTGGGAAGTTGGGATTGAGGGATGTGGTGAGAAGGTGGGATTGAGGGATGTGGTGGGAAGGTGGGATTGAGGGATATGGTGAGAAGGTGGGATTGAGAGATGGGGTGAGAAGGTGGGATTGAGGGATTGGTGAGAAGGTGGGATTGAGGGATGTGGTGAGAAGGTGGGATTGAGGGATTGGTGGGAAGGTGGGTTTGAGGGATGTGGTGAGAAGGTGGGATTGAGGGATTGGTGAGAAGGTGGGATTGAGGGATGTGGTGAGAAGGTGGGATTGAGGGATTGGTGAGAAGGTGGGATTGAGGGATGTGGTGAGAAGTTGGGATTGAGGGATTGGTGAGAAGGTGGGATTGAGGGATGTGGTGAGAAGGTGGGATTGAGGGATACGGTGAGAAGGTGGGATTGAGGGATACGGTGAGAAGGTGGGATTGAGGGATGGGGTGAGAAGGTGGGATTGAGGGATGGGGTGAGAAGGTGGGATTGAGGGATGGGTGAGAAGGTGGGATTGAGGGATTGGTGAGAAGGTGGGATTGAGGGATTGGTGAGAAGGTGGGATTGAGGGATTGGTGAGAAGGTGGGATTGAGGGAAGTGGTGAGAAGGTGGGATTGGGGGATGTGGTGAGAAGGTGGGATTGAGAGATTGGTGAGAAGGTGGGATTGAGGGATGTGGTGAGAAGGTGGGATTGAGGGATTGGTGAGAAGGTGGGATTGAGGGATGTAGTGGGAAGTTGGGATTGAGGGATGTGATGAGAAGGTGGGATTGAGGGATGTGGTGGGAAGGTGGGATTGAGGGATATGGTGAGAAGGTGGGATTGAGAGATGGGGTGAGAAGGTGGGATTGAGGGATTGGTGAGAAGGTGGGATTGAGGGATGGGGTGAGAAGGTGGAATTGAGGGATGTGGGGAGAAGGTGGGATTGAGGGATGTGGTGAGAAGGTGGGATTGAGGGATGTGGTGAGAAGGTGGGATTGAGGGATTGGTGAGAAGGTGGGATTGAGGGATGTGGTGAGAAGGTGGAATTGAGGGATGTGGGGAGAAGGTGGGATTGAGGGATGTGGTGGGAAGGTGGGATTGAGGGATGGGGTGAGAAGGTGGGATTGAGGGATTGGTGAGAAGGAGGGATTGAGGGATGGGGTGAGAAGGTGGGATTGAGGGATTGGTGAGAAGGTGGGATTGAGGGATGTGGTGAGAAGGTGGGATTGAGGGATTGGTGAGAAGGTGGGATTGAGGGATGTGGTGAGAAGGTGGGGTTGAGTGATTGGTGGGAAGGTGGGATTGAGGGATGTGGTGAGAAGTGGGATTGAGGGATGTGGTGAGAAGGTGGGATTGAGGGATTGGTGAGAAAGTGGGATTGAGGGATTGGTGAGAAGGTGGGATTGAGGGATTGGTGAGAAGGTGGGATTGAGGGATGTGGTAAGAAGGTGGGATTGAGGGATTGGTGAGAAGGTGGGATTGAGGGATTGGTGAGAAAGTCGGATTGAGGGATTGGTGAGAAGGTGGGAATGAGGGATGGGGTGAGAAGGTGGGATTGAGGGATGTGGTGAGAAGGTGGGATTGAGGGATGCGGTGAAAAGGTGGGATTGAGGGATGTGGTGGGAAGGTGGGATTGAGGGATTGGTGAGAAGGTGGGATTGAGGGATACGGTGAGAAGGTGGGATTGAGGGATGTGGTAAGAAGGTGGGATTGAGGGATTGGTGAGAAGGTGGGATTGAGGGATTGGTGAGAAGGTGGGATTGAGGGATTGGTGAGAAGGTGGGATTGAGGGATGTGGTGAGAAGGTGGGATTGAGGGATGGGGTGAGAAGGTGGGATTGAGGGATGTGGTGAGAAGGTGGGATTGAGGGATTGGTGAGAAGTTGGGATTGAGGGATACGGTGAGAAGGTGGGATTGAGGGATGTGGTAAGAAGGTGGGATTGAGGGATTGGTGAGAAGGTGGGATTGAGGGATTGGTGAGAAAGTGGGATTGAGGGATTGGTGAGAAGGTGGGATTGAGGGATTGGTGAGAAGGTGGGATTGAGAGATGTGGTGAGAAGGTGGGATTGAAGGATGGGGTGAGAAGGTGGGATTGAGGGATGTGGTGAGAAGGTGGGATTGAGGGATTGGTGAGAAGGTGGGATTGAGGGATTGGTGTGAAGGTGGGATTGAGGGATTGGTGAGAAGGTGGGATTGAGGGATTGTTGGGAAGGTGGGATTGAGGGATGTGGTGAGATGGTGGGATTGAGGGATGTGGTGAAAAGGTGGGATTGAGGGATTGGTGGGAAGGTGGGATTGAGGGATGTGGTGGGAAGGTGGGATTGAGGGATGTGGAGATTAGGTGGGATTGAGGGATTGGTGAGAAGGTGAGATTGAGGGATTGGTGAGAAGGTGGGATTGAGGGGTGTGGTGAGAAGGTGGGATTGAGGGATTGGTGAGAAGGTGGGATTGAGGGATGTGGTGAGAAGGTGGGATTGAGGGATTGGTGAGAAGGTGGGATTGAGGGATGTGGTGAGAAGGTGGGGTTGAGTGATTGGTGGGAAGGTGGGATTGAGGGATGTGGTGAGAAGGTGGGATTGAGGGATGTGATGAGAAGGTGGGATTGAGGGATGTGGTGGGAAGGTGGGATTGAGGGATATGGTGAGAAGGTGGGATTGAGAGATGGGGTGAGAAGGTGGGATTGAGGGATTGGTGAGAAGGTGGGATTGAGGGATGGGGTGAGAAGGTGGAATTGAGGGATGTGGGGAGAAGGTGGGATTGAGGGATGTGGTGAGAAGGTGGGATTGAGGGATGTGGTGAGAAGGTGGGATTGAGGGATTGGTGAGAAGGTGGGATTGAGGGATGTGGTGAGAAGGTGGAATTGAGGGATGTGGGGAGAAGGTGGGATTGAGGGATGTGGTGGGAAGGTGGGATTGAGGGATGGGGTGAGAAGGTGGGATTGAGGGATTGGTGAGAAGGAGGGATTGAGGGATGGGGTGAGAAGGTGGGATTGAGGGATTGGTGAGAAGGTGGGATTGAGGGATGTGGTGAGAAGGTGGGATTGAGGGATTGGTGAGAAGGTGGGATTGAGGGATGTGGTGAGAAGGTGGGGTTGAGTGATTGGTGGGAAGGTGGGATTGAGGGATGTGGTGAGAAGTGGGATTGAGGGATGTGGTGAGAAGGTGGGATTGAGGGATTGGTGAGAAAGTGGGATTGAGGGATTGGTGAGAAGGTGGGATTGAGGGATTGGTGAGAAGGTGGGATTGAGGGATGTGGTAAGAAGGTGGGATTGAGGGATTGGTGAGAAGGTGGGATTGAGGGATTGGTGAGAAAGTCGGATTGAGGGATTGGTGAGAAGGTGGGAATGAGGGATGGGGTGAGAAGGTGGGATTGAGGGATGTGGTGAGAAGGTGGGATTGAGGGATGCGGTGAAAAGGTGGGATTGAGGGATGTGGTGGGAAGGTGGGATTGAGGGATTGGTGAGAAGGTGGGATTGAGGGATACGGTGAGAAGGTGGGATTGAGGGATGTGGTAAGAAGGTGGGATTGAGGGATTGGTGAGAAGGTGGGATTGAGGGATTGGTGAGAAGGTGGGATTGAGGGATTGGTGAGAAGGTGGGATTGAGGGATGTGGTGAGAAGGTGGGATTGAGGGATGGGGTGAGAAGGTGGGATTGAGGGATGTGGTGAGAAGGTGGGATTGAGGGATTGGTGAGAAGTTGGGATTGAGGGATACGGTGAGAAGGTGGGATTGAGGGATGTGGTAAGAAGGTGGGATTGAGGGATTGGTGAGAAGGTGGGATTGAGGGATTGGTGAGAAAGTGGGATTGAGGGATTGGTGAGAAGGTGGGATTGAGGGATTGGTGAGAAGGTGGGATTGAGAGATGTGGTGAGAAGGTGGGATTGAAGGATGGGGTGAGAAGGTGGGATTGAGGGATGTGGTGAGAAGGTGGGATTGAGGGATTGGTGAGAAGGTGGGATTGAGGGATTGGTGTGAAGGTGGGATTGAGGGATTGGTGAGAAGGTGGGATTGAGGGATTGTTGGGAAGGTGGGATTGAGGGATGTGGTGAGATGGTGGGATTGAGGGATGTGGTGAAAAGGTGGGATTGAGGGATTGGTGGGAAGGTGGGATTGAGGGATGTGGTGGGAAGGTGGGATTGAGGGATGTGGAGATTAGGTGGGATTGAGGGATTGGTGAGAAGGTGAGATTGAGGGATTGGTGAGAAGGTGGGATTGAGGGGTGTGGTGAGAAGGTGGGATTGAGGGATGGGGTGAGAAAGTGGGATTGAGGGATTGGTGAGAAGGTGGGATTGAGGGGTGTGGTGAGAAGGTGGGATTGAGGGACTGGTGAGAAGGTGGGATTGAGGGATTGGTGAGAAGGTGGGATTGAGGGATTGGTGAAAAGGTGGGATTGAGGGATTGGTGAGAAGGTGGGATTGAGGGATTGGTGAGAAGGTGGGATTGAGGGATGTGGTGGGAAGATGGGATTGAGGGATGTGGTGAGAAGGTGGGATTGAGGGATTGGTGAGAAGGTGGGATTGAGGGGTGTGGTGAGAAGGTGGGATTGAGGGATTGGTGAGAAGGTGGGATTGAGGGATGTGGTGGGAAGATGGGATTGAGGGATGTGGTGAGAAGGTGGGATTGAGGGATGTGGTGAGAAGGTGGGATTGAGGGATGTGGTGAGAAGGTGGGATTGAGGGATGTGGTGAGAAGGTGGGATTGATGGATTGGTGAGAAGGTGGGATTGAGGGATGTGGTGGGAAGGTGGGATTGAGGGATTGCTGAGAAGGTGGGATTGAGGGATACGGTGAGAAGGTGGGATTGAGGCATGTGGTGAGAAGGTGGGATTGAGGGATACGGTGAGAAGGTGGGATTGAGGGATGTGGTGAGAAGGTGGGATTGAGGGATACGGTGAGAAGGAGGGATTGAGGGATACGGTGAGAAGGTGGGATTGAGGGATTGGTGAGAAGGTGGGATTGAGGGATATGGTGAGAAGGTGGGATTGAGGGATACGGTGAGAAGGTGGGATTGAGGGATGTGGTGAGAAGGTGGGATTGAGGGATACGGTGAGAAGGTGGGATTGAGGGATGTGGTGAGAAGGTGGGATTGAGGGATACGGTGAGAAGGTGGGATTGAGGGATATGGTGAGAAGGTGGGATTGAGGGATACGGTGAGAAGGTGGGATTGAGGGATTGGTGAGAAGGTGGGATTGAGGGATTGGTGAGAAGGTGGGATTGAGGGATTGGTGAGAAGGTGGGATTGAGGGATTGGTGAGAAGGTGGGATTGAGGGATGTGGTGAGAAGGTGGGATTGAGGGATTGGTGAGAAGGTGGGATTGAGGGATACGGTGAGAAGGTGGGATTGAGGGATTGGTGAGAAGGTGGGATTGAGGGATTGGTGAGAAGGTGGGATTGAGGGATTGGTGAGAAGGTGGGATTGAGTGATGTGGTAAGAAGGTGGGATTGAGGGATTGGTGAGAAGGTGGGATTGAGGGATTGGTGAGAAAGTGGGATTGAGGGATTGGTGAGAAGGTGGGATTGAGGGATGGGGTGAGAAGGTGGGATTGAGGGATGTGGTGAGAAGGTGGGATTGAGGGATGCGGTGAGAAGGTGGGATTGAGGGATGTGGTGGGAAGGTGGGATTGAGGGATTGGTGAGAAGGTGGGATTGAGGGGTGTGGTGAGAAGGTGGGATTGAGGGATTGGTGAGAAGGTGGGATTGAGGGATGTGGTGGGAAGATGGGATTGAGGGATGTGGTGAGAAGGTGGGATTGAGGGATGTGGTGAGAAGGTGGGATTGAGGGATACGGTGAGAAGGTGGGATTGAGGCATGTGGTGAGAAGGTGGGATTGAGGGATACGGTGAGAAGGTGGGATTGAGGGATGTGGTGAGAAGGTGGGATTGAGGGATACGGTGAGAAGGAGGGATTGAGGGATACGGTGAGAAGGTGGGATTGAGGGATTCGTGAGAAGGTGGGATTGAGGGATATGGTGAGAAGGTGGGATTGAGGGATACGGTGAGAAGGTGGGATTGAGGGATGTGGTGAGAAGGTGGGATTGAGGGATACGGTGAGAAGGTGGGATTGAGGGATGTGGTGAGAAGGTGGGATTGAGGGATACGGTGAGAAGGTGGGATTGAGGGATATGGTGAGAAGGTGGGATTGAGGGATACGGTGAGAAGGTGGGATTGAGGGATTGGTGAGAAGGTGGGATTGAGGGATTGGTGAGAAGGTGGGATTGAGGGATTGGTGAGAAGGTGGGATTGAGGGATTGGTGAGAAGGTGGGATTGAGGGATGTGGTGAGAAGGTGGGATTGAGGGATTGGTGAGAAGGTGGGATTGAGGGATACGGTGAGAAGGTGGGATTGAGGGATTGGTGAGAAGGTGCGATTGAGGGATTGGTGAGAAGGTGGGATTGAGGGATGTGGTAAGAAGGTGGGATTGAGGGATTGGTGAGAAGGTGGGATTGAGGGATTGGTGAGAAAGTGGGATTGAGGGATTGGTGAGAAGGTGGGATTGAGGGATGGGGTGAGAAGGTGGGATTGAGGGATGTGGTGAGAGAGTGGGATTGAGGGATGTGGTGAGAAGGTGGGATTGAGGGATATGGTGAGAAGGTGGGATTGAGGGATACGGTGAGAAGGTGGGATTGAGGGATTGGTGAGAAGGTGGGATTGAGGGATTGGTGAGAAGGTGGGATTGAGGGATTGGTGAGAAGGTGGGATTGAGGGATTGGTGAGAAGGTGGGATTGAGGGATGTGGTGAGAAGGTGGGATTGAGGGATTGGTGAGAAGGTGGGATTGAGGGATACGGTGAGAAGGTGGGATTGAGGGATTGGTGAGAAGGTGGGATTGAGGGATTGGTGAGAAGGTGGGATTGAGGGATTGGTGAGAAGGTGGGATTGAGTGATGTGGTAAGAAGGTGGGATTGAGGGATTGGTGAGAAGGTGGGATTGAGGGATTGGTGAGAAAGTGGGATTGAGGGATTGGTGAGAAGGTGGGATTGAGGGATGGGGTGAGAAGGTGGGATTGAGGGATGTGGTGAGAAGGTGGGATTGAGGGATGCGGTGAGAAGGTGGGATTGAGGGATGTGGTGGGAAGGTGGGATTGAGGGATTGGTGAGAAGGTGGGATTGAGGGGTGTGGTGAGAAGGTGGGATTGAGGGATTGGTGAGAAGGTGGGATTGAGGGATGTGGTGGGAAGATGGGATTGAGGGATGTGGTGAGAAGGTGGGATTGAGGGATGTGGTGAGAAGGTGGGATTGAGGGATACGGTGAGAAGGTGGGATTGAGGCATGTGGTGAGAAGGTGGGATTGAGGGATACGGTGAGAAGGTGGGATTGAGGGATGTGGTGAGAAGGTGGGATTGAGGGATACGGTGAGAAGGAGGGATTGAGGGATACGGTGAGAAGGTGGGATTGAGGGATTCGTGAGAAGGTGGGATTGAGGGATATGGTGAGAAGGTGGGATTGAGGGATACGGTGAGAAGGTGGGATTGAGGGATGTGGTGAGAAGGTGGGATTGAGGGATACGGTGAGAAGGTGGGATTGAGGGATGTGGTGAGAAGGTGGGATTGAGGGATACGGTGAGAAGGTGGGATTGAGGGATATGGTGAGAAGGTGGGATTGAGGGATACGGTGAGAAGGTGGGATTGAGGGATTGGTGAGAAGGTGGGATTGAGGGATTGGTGAGAAGGTGGGATTGAGGGATTGGTGAGAAGGTGGGATTGAGGGATTGGTGAGAAGGTGGGATTGAGGGATGTGGTGAGAAGGTGGGATTGATGGATTGGTGAGAAGGTGGGATTGAGGGATATGGTGAGAAGGTGGGATTGAGGGATTGGTGAGAAGGTGGGATTGAGGGATTGGTGAGAAGGTGCGATTGAGGGATTGGTGAGAAGGTGGGATTGAGGGATGTGGTAAGAAGGTGGGATTGAGGGATTGGTGAGAAGGTGGGATTGAGGGATTGGTGAGAAAGTGGGATTGAGGGATTGGTGAGAAGGTGGGATTGAGGGATGGGGTGAGAAGGTGGGATTGAGGGATGTGGTGAGAGAGTGGGATTGAGGGATGCGGTGAGAAGATGGGATTGAGGGATGTGGTGGGAAGGTGGGATTGAGGGATTGGTGAGAAGGTGGGATTGAGGGATTGGTGAGAAGGTGGGATTGAGGGATGTGGTGAGAAGGTGGGATTGAGGGATGGGGTGAGAAGGTGGGATTGGGGGATGTGGTGAGAAGGTGGGATTGAGGGATTGGTGAGAAGTTGGGATTGAGGGATACGGTGAGAAGGTGGGATTGATGGATGTGGTAAGAAGCTGGGATTGAGGGATTGGTGAGAAGGTGGGATTGAGGGATTGGTGAGAAAGTGGGATTGAGGGATTGGTGAGAAGGTGGGATTGAGGGATTGGTGAGAAGGTGGGATTGAGGGATTGGTGAGAAAGTGGGATTGAGGGATTGGTGAGAAGGTGGGATTGAGGGATTGGTGAGAAGGTGGGATTGAGGGATTGGTGAGAAGGTGGGATTGAGGGATACGGTGAGAAGGTGGGATTGAGGGATTGGTGAGAAGGTGGGATTGAGGGATTGGTGAGAAGGTGGGATTGAGGGATTGGTGAGAAGGTGGGATTGAGGGATTGGTGAGAAGGTGGGATTGAGGGATGTGGTGAGAAGGTGGGATTGAGGGATTGGTGAGAAGGTGGGATTGAGGGATACGGTGAGAAGGTGGGATTGAGGGATTGGTGAGAAGGTGGGATTGAGGGATTGGTGAGAAGGTGGGATTGAGGGATTGGTGAGAAGGTGGGATTGAGTGATGTGGTAAGAAGGTGGGATTGAGGGATTGGTGAGAAGGTGGGATTGAGGGATTGGTGAGAAAGTGGGATTGAGGGATTGGTGAGAAGGTGGGATTGAGGGATGGGGTGAGAAGGTGGGATTGAGGGATGTGGTGAGAAGGTGGGATTGAGGGATGCGGTGAGAAGGTGGGATTGAGGGATGTGGTGGGAAGGTGGGATTGAGGGATTGGTGAGAAGGTGGGATTGAGGGGTGTGGTGAGAAGGTGGGATTGAGGGATTGGTGAGAAGGTGGGATTGAGGGATGTGGTGGGAAGATAGGATTGAGGGATGTGGTGAGAAGGTGGGATTGAGGGATGTGGTGAGAAGGTGGGGTTGAGGGATACGGTGAGAAGGTGGGATTGAGGCATGTGGTGAGAAGGTGGGATTGAGGGATACGGTGAGAAGGTGGGATTGAGGGATGTGGTGAGAAGGTGGGATTGAGGGATACGGTGAGAAGGAGGGATTGAGGGATACGGTGAGAAGGTGGGATTGAGGGATTCGTGAGAAGGTGGGATTGAGGGATATGGTGAGAAGGTGGGATTGAGGGATACGGTGAGAAGGTGGGATTGAGGGATGTGGTGAGAAGGTGGGATTGAGGGATACGGTGAGAAGGTGGGATTGAGGGATGTGGTGAGAAGGTGGGATTGAGGGATACGGTGAGAAGGTGGGTTTGAGGGATATGGTGAGAAGGTGGGATTGAGGGATACGGTGAGAAGGTGGGATTGAGGGATTGGTGAGAAGGTGGGATTGAGGGATTGGTGAGAAGGTGGGATTGAGGGATTGGTGAGAAGGTGGGATTGAGGGATTGGTGAGAAGGTGGGATTGAGGGATGTGGTGAGAAGGTGGGATTGATGGATTGGTGAGAAGGTGGGATTTAGGGATACGGTGAGAAGGTGGGATTGAGGGATTGGTGAGAAGGTGGGATTGAGGGATTGGTGAGAAGGTGCGATTGAGGGATTGGTGAGAAGGTGGGATTGAGGGATGTGGTAAGAAGGTGGGATTGAGGGATTGGTGAGAAGGTGGGATTGAGGGATTGGTGAGAAAGTGGGATTGAGGGATTGGTGAGAAGGTGGGATTGAGGGATGGGGTGAGAAGGTGGGATTGAGGGATGTGGTGAGAGAGTGGGATTGAGGGATGCGGTGAGAAGATGGGATTGAGGGATGTGGTGGGAAGGTGGGATTGAGGGATTGGTGAGAAGGTGGGATTGAGGGATTGGTGAGAAGGTGGGATTGAGGGATGTGGTGAGAAGGTGGGATTGAGGGATGGGGTGAGAAGGTGGGATTGGGGGATGTGGTGAGAAGGTGGGATTGAGGGATTGGTGAGAAGTTGGGATTGAGGGATACGGTGAGAAGGTGGGATTGATGGATGTGGTAAGAAGCTGGGATTGAGGGATTGGTGAGAAGGTGGGATTGAGGGATTGGTGAGAAAGTGGGATTGAGGGATTGGTGAGAAGGTGGGATTGAGGGATTGGTGAGAAGGTGGGATTGAGGGATTGGTGAGAAAGTGGGATTGAGGGATTGGTGAGAAGGTGGGATTGAGGGATTGGTGAGAAGGTGGGATTGAGGGATTGGTGAGAAGGTGGGATTGAGGGATTGGTGGGAAGGTGGGATTGAGGGATGTGGTGAGATGGTGGGATTGAGGGATGTGGTGAGAAGGTGGGATTGAGGGATTGGTGGGAAGGTGGGATTGAGGGATGTGGGGAGAAGGTGGGATTGAGGGATGTGGAGAGAAGGTGGGATTGAGGGATTGGTGAGAAGTTGGGATTGAGGGATTGGTGAGAAGGTGGGATTGAGGGATGTGATGGGAAGGTGGGATTGAGGGATATGGTGAGAAGGTGGGATTGAGGGGTGTGGTGAGAAGGTGGGAGTGAGGGGTGTGGTGAGAAGGTGGGATAGAGGGATGGGGTGAGAAGGTGGGATTAAAGGATGTGATGAGAAGCTGGGATTGAGGGATACGGTGAGAAGGTGGGATTGAGGGGTGTGGTGAGAAGGTGGGATTGAGGGATTGGTGAGAAGGTGGGATTGAGGGATGTGGTGAGAAGGTGGGATTGAGGGATACGGTGAGAAGGTGGGATTGAGGGATGTGGTGAGAAGCTGGGATTGAGGGATTGGTGAGAAGGTGGGATTGAGGGATTGGTGAGAAAGTGGGATTGAGGGATTGGTGAGAAGGTGGGATTGAGGGATTGGTGAGAAGGTGGGATTGAGGGATTGGTGAGAAGGTGGGATTGAGGGATTGGTGGGAAGGTGGGATTGAGGGATGTGGTGAGATGGTGGGATTGAGGGATGTGGTGAGAAGGTGGGATTGAGGGATTGGTGGGAAGGTGGGATTGAGGGATGTGGGGAGAAGGTGGGATTGAGGGATGTGGAGAGAAGGTGGGATTGAGGGATTGGTGAGAAGTTGGGATTGAGGGATTGGTGAGAAGGTGGGATTGAGGGATGTGATGGGAAGGTGGGATTGAGGGATATGGTGAGAAGGTGGGATTGAGGGGTGTGGTGAGAAGGTGGGAGTGAGGGGTGTGGTGAGAAGGTGGGATAGAGGGATGGGGTGAGAAGGTGGGATTAAAGGATGTGATGAGAAGCTGGGATTGAGGGATACGGTGAGAAGGTGGGATTGAGGGGTGTGGTGAGAAGGTGGGATTGAGGGATTGGTGAGAAGGTGGGATTGAGGGATGTGGTGAGAAGGTGGGATTGAGGGATACGGTGAGAAGGTGGGATTGAGGGATGTGGTGAGAAGGTGGGATTGAGGGATACGGTGAGAAGGTGAGATTGAGGGATTGTTGAGAAGGTGGGATTGAGGGATTGGTGAGAAGGTGGGATTGAGGGATATGGTGAGAAGGTGGGATTGAGGGATTGGTGAGAAGGTGGGATTGAGGGATGTGGTGAGAAGGTGGGATTGAGGGATTGGTGAGAAGGTGGGATTGAGGGATGTGGTGAGACGGTGGGATTGAGGGATGTGGGGAGAAGGTGGGATTGAGGGATGTGGTGAGAAGGTGGGATTGAGGGATGTGGGGAGAAGGTGGGATTGCGGGATTGGTGAGAAGGTGGGATTGAGGGATGTGGGGAGAAGGTGGGATTGAGGGATGTGGTGAGAAGGTGGGATTGAGGGATGTGGTGAGAAGGTGGGATTGAGGGATTGGTGAGAAGGTGGGATTGAGGGATTGGTGAGAAGGTGGGATTGAGGGATATGCTGAGAAGGTGGGATTGAGGGATATGGTGAGAAGGTGGGATTGAGGGATGGGGTGAGAAGGTGGGATTGAGGGATTGGTGAGAAGGTGGGATTGAGGGATGTGGTGAGAAGGTGGGATTGATGGATGGGGTGAGAAGGTGGGATTGAGGGATGTGGTGAGAAGGTGGGATTGAAGGATTGTTGAGAAGGTGGGATTGAGGGATGTGGTGAGAAGGTGGGATTGAGGGATTGGTGAGAAGGTGGGATTGAGGGATTGGTGGGAAGGTGGGATTGAGGGATGTGGTGAGAAGGTGGGATTGAGGGATTGGTGAGAAGGTGGGATTGAGGGATGTGGTGAGAAGGTGGGATTGAGGGATTGGTGGGAAGTTGGGATTGAGGGATGTGGTGAGAAGGTGGATTTGAGGGATGTGGTGAGATGGTGGGATTGAGGGATGTGGTGAGAAGGTGGGATTGAGGGATGTGGTGAGAAGGTGGGATTGAGGGATTGGTGAGAAGGTGGGATTGAGGGATGTGGTGGGAAGGTGGGATTGAGGGATTCGTGAGAAGGTGGGATTGAGGGATGTGGTGAGAAGTTGGGATTGAGGGACACGGGGAGAAGGTGGGATTGAGCGATATGGTGAGAAGGTGGGATAGAGGGATGGGGTGAGAAGGTGGGATTGAGTGATGTGGTGAGAAGGTGGGATTGAGGGATGTGGTGAGAAGGTGGGATTGAGGGATGTCGTAAGAAGGTGGGATTGAGGGATGGGGTGAGAAAGTGGGATTGAGGGATTGGTGAGAATGTGGGATTGAGGGATTGGTGAGAAGGTGGGATTGAGGGGTGTGGTGAGAAGGTGGGATTGAGGGACTGGTGAGAAGGTGGGATTGAGGGATTGGTGAGAAGGTGGGATTGAGGGATTGGTGAGAAGGTGGGATTGAGGGATTGGTGAGAAGGTGGGATTGAGGGATTGGTGAGAAGGTGGGATTGAGGGATGTGGTGGGAAGATGGGATTGAGGGATGTGGTGAGAAGGTGGGATTGAGGGATTGGTGAGAAGGTGGGATTGAGGGGTGTGGTGAGAAGGTGGGATTGAGGGATTGGTGAGAAGGTGGGATTGAGGGATGTGGTGGGAAGATGGGATTGAGGGATGTGGTGAGAAGGTGGGATTGAGGGATGTGGTGAGAAGGTGGGATTGAGGGATTGCTGAGAAGGTGGGATTGAGGGATGTGGTGGGAAGGTGGGATTGAGGGATTGCTGAGAAGGTGGGATTGAGGGATACGGTGAGAAGGTGGGATTGAGGCATGTGGTGAGAAGGTGGGATTGAGGGATACGGTGAGAAGGTGGGATTGAGGGATGTGGTGAGAAGGTGGGATTGAGGGATACGGTGAGAAGGAGGGATTGAGGGATACGGTGAGAAGGTGGGATTGAGGGATTGGTGAGAAGGTGGGATTGAGGGATATGGTGAGAAGGTGGGATTGAGGGATACGGTGAGAAGGTGGGATTGAGGGATGTGGTGAGAAGGTGGGATTGAGGGATACGGTGAGAAGGTGGGATTGAGGGATGTGGTGAGAAGGTGGGATTGAGGGATACGGTGAGAAGGTGGGATTGAGGGATATGGTGAGAAGGTGGGATTGAGGGATACGGTGAGAAGGTGGGATTGAGGGATTGGTGAGAAGGTGGGATTGAGGGATTGGTGAGAAGGTGGGATTGAGGGATTGGTGAGAAGGTGGGATTGAGGGATTGGTGAGAAGGTGGGATTGAGGGATGTGGTGAGAAGGTGGGATTGGGGGATTGGTGAGAAGGTGGGATTGAGGGATACGGTGAGAAGGTGGGATTGAGGGATTGGTGAGAAGGTGGGATTGAGGGATTGGTGAGAAGGTGGGATTGAGGGATTGGTGAGAAGGTGGGATTGAGTGATGTGGTAAGAAGGTGGGATTGAGGGATTGGTGAGAAGGTGGGATTGAGGGATTGGTGAGAAAGTGGGATTGAGGGATTGGTGAGAAGGTGGGATTGAGGGATGGGGTGAGAAGGTGGGATTGAGGGATGTGGTGAGAAGGTGGGATTGAGGGATGCGGTGAGAAGGTGGGATTGAGGGATGTGGTGGGAAGGTGGGATTGAGGGATTGGTGAGAAGGTGGGATTGAGGGATACGGTGAGAAGGTGGGATTGAGGGATGTGGTAAGAAGTTGGGATTGAGGGATTGGTGAGAAGGTGGGATTGAGGGATTGGTGAGAAGGTGGGATTGAGGGATTGGTGAGAAGGTGGGATTGAGGGATGTGGTGAGAAGGTGGGATTGAGGGATGGGGTGAGAAGGTGGGATTGAGGGATGTGGTGAGAAGGTGGGATTGAGGGATTGGTGAGAAGTTGGGATTGAGGGATACGGTGAGAAGGTGGGATTGATGGATGTGGTAAGAAGCTGGGATTGAGGGATTGGTGAGAAGGTGGGATTGAGGGATTGGTGAGAAAGTGGGATTGAGGGATTGGTGAGAAGGTGGGATTGAGGGATTGGTGAGAAGGTGGGATTGAGGGATTGGTGAGAAGGTGGGATTGAGGGATTGGTGGGAAGGTGGGATTGAGGGATGTGGTGAGATGGTGGGATTGAGGGATGTGGTGAGAAGGTGGGATTGAGGGATTGGTGGGAAGGTGGGATTGAGGGATGTGGTGGGAAGGTGGGATTGAGGGATGTGGAGAGAAGGTGGGATTGAGGGATTGGTGAGAAGTTGGGATTGAGGGATTGGTCAGAAGGTGGGATTGAGGGATGTGGTGGGAAGGTGGGATTGAGGGATATGGTGAGAAGGTGGGATTGAGGGGTGTGGTGAGAAGGTGGGAGTGAGGGGTGTGGTGAGAAGGTGGGATAGAGGGATGGGGTGAGAAGGTGGGATTAAAGGATGTGATGAGAAGGTGGGATTGAGGGATACGGTGAGAAGGTGGGATTGAGGGATTGGTGAGAAGGTGGGATTGAGGGATGTGGTGAGAAGGTGGGATTGAGGGATACGGTGAGAAGGTGGGATTGAGGGATGTGGTGAGAAGGTGGGATTGAGGGATACGGTGAGAAGGTGAGATTGAGGGATTGTTGAGAAGGTGGGATTGAGGGATTGGTGAGAAGGTGGGATTGAGGGATATGGTGAGAAGGTGGGATTGAGGGATTGGTGAGAAGGTGGGATTGAGGGATGCGGTGAGAAGGTGGGATTGAGGGATTGGTGAGAAGGTGGGATTGATGGATGTGGTGAGACGGTGGGATTGAGGGATGTGGGGAGAAGGTGGGATTGAGGGATGTGGTGAGAAGGTGGGATTGAGGGATGTGGGGAGAAGGTGGGATTGCGGGATTGGTGAGAAGGTGGGATTGAGGGATGTGGGGAGAAGGTGGGATTGAGGGATGTGGTGAGAAGGTGGGATTGAGGGATGTGGTGAGAAGGTGGGATTGAGGGATTGGTGAGAAGGTGGGATTGAGGGATTGGTGAGAAGGTGGGATTGAGGGATATGCTGACAAGGTGGGATTGAGGGATATGGTGAGAAGGTGGGATTGCGGGATGGGGTGAGAAGGTGGGATTGAGGGATTGGTGAGAAGGTGGGATTGAGGGATGTGGTGAGAAGGTGGGATTGAGGGATGGGGTGAGAAGGTGGGATTGAGGGATGTGGCGAGAAGGTGGGATTGAGGGATTGTTGAGAAGGTGGGATTGAGGGATGTGGTGAGAAGGTGGGATTGAGGGGTTGGTGAGAAGGTGGGATTGAGGGATTGGTGGGAAGGTGGGATTGAGGGATGTGGTGAGAAGGTGGGATTGAGGGATTGGTGGGAAGGTGGGATTGAGGGATGTGGAGGGAAGGTGGGATTGAGGGATTGGTGAGAAGGTGGGATTGAGGGATGTGGTGAGAAGGTGGGTTTGAGGGATGGGTGAGAAGGTGGGATTGAGGGATGTGGTGAGAAGGTGGGATTGAGGGATGGGGTGAGAAGGTGGGATTGAGGGATGTGGTGAGAAAGTGGGATTGAGGGATTGGTGAGAAGGTGGGATTGAGGGATTGGTGAGAAGGTGGGATTGAGGGATGTGGTGAGAAGGTGGGATTGAGGGATTGGTTAGAAGGTGGGATTGAGGGATGTGGTGAGACGGTGGGATTGAGGGATGTGGTGAGAAGGTGGGATTGAGGGATTGGTGGGAAGGTGGGATTGAGGGATGGGTGAGAAGGTGGGATTGAGGGATTGGTGGGAAGTTGGGATTGAGGGATGTGGTGAGAAGGTGGGATTGAGGGATTGGTGAGAAGGTGGGATTGAGGGGTGTGGTGAGAAGTTGGGATTGAGGGATACGGTGAGAAGGTGGGATTGAGGGATGGGGTGGGAAGGTGGGATTGAGGGATTGGGTGAAAAGGTGGGATTGAGGGATGTGGTGAGAAGGTGAGATTGAGGGATGTGGTGAGAAGGTGGGATTGAGGGATGTCGTAAAAAGGTGGGATTGAGGGATGGGGTGAGAAGGTGGGATTGAGGGATGTGGTGAGAAGGTGGGTTTGAGGGATTGGTGAGAAGGTGGGATTGAGGGATTGGTGAGAAGGTGGAATTGAGGGATGTGGGGAGAAGGTGGGATTGAGGGATTGGTGAGAAGGTGGGATTGAGGGATGGGGTGAGAAGGTGGGATTGAGGGATGTGGTGAGAAGGAGGGATTGAGGGATTGGTGAGAAGGTGGGATTGAGGGATGTGGTGAGAAGGTGGGATTGAGGGATTGGTGAGAAGGTGGGATTGAGGGATGTGGTCGGAAAATGGGATTGAGGGATGGGGTGAGAAGGTGGGATTGAGGGATGTGGTGAGAAGGTGGGATTGAGGGATGGGGTGAGAAGGTGGGATTGAGGGATTGGTGAGAAGGTGGGATTGAGGGATTGGTGAGGAGGTGGGATTGAGGGATGGGGTGAGAAGGTGGGATTGAGGGATGTGGTGAGAAGGTGGGATTGAGGGATTGTTGAGAAGGTGGGATTGAGGGATTGGTGAGAAGGTGGAATTGAGGGATTGGTGAGAAGGTGGGATTGAGGGATGTGGTGAGAAGGTGGGATTGAGGGATGTGGTGAGAAGGTGGGATTTAGGGATTGGTGAGAAGGTGGGATTCAGGGATTGGTGAGAAGGTGGGATTGAGGGATGTGGTGAGAAGGTGGGATTGAGGGATATGGTGAGAAGGTGGGATTGAGCGATGTGGTGAGAAGGTGGGATTGAGGGGTGTGGTGAGAAGGTGGGATTGAGGGATGGTGTGAGAAGGTGGGATTGAGGGATGTGCTGAGAAGGAGGGATTGAGGGATTGGTGAGAAGGTGGGATTGAGGGATATGGTGAGAAGGTGGGATTGAGGGATGTGGTGAGAAGTTGGGATTGAGGGATGTGGTGAGAAGGTGGAATTTAGGGATTGGTGAGAAGGTGGGATTGGGGGATTGGTGAGAAGGTGGGATTGAGGGATGTGGTGAGAAGGTAGGATTGAGGGATATGGTGAGAAGGTGGGATTGAAGGATGTGGTGAGAAGGTGGGATTGAGGGATTGGTGGGAAGGTGGGATTGAGGGATGTGGTGGGAAGGTGGGATTGAGGGATGTGGTGAGAAGGTGGGATTGAGGGATGTGGTGGGAAGGTGGGATTGAGGGATGTGGTGAGAAGGTGTGATTGAGGGATGGGGTGAGAAGGTGGGATTGAGGGATTGGTGAGAAGGTGGGATTGAGGGATTGGTGAGAAGGTGGGATTGAGGGATTGGTGGGAAGGTAGGTTTGAGGGATGTGGTGTGATGGTGGGATTGAGGGATTGGTGGGAAGGTGGGATTGAGGGATTGGTGGGAAGGTGGGATTGAGGGATGTGGTGAGATGGTGGGATTGAGGGATTGGTGGGAAGGTGGGATTGAGGGATTGGTGGGAAGGTGGGATTGAGGGATGTGGTGGGAAGGCGGGATTGAGGGATTGTTGAGAAGGTAGGATTGAGGGATTGGTGAGAAGGTGGGATTGAGGGATTGGTGAGAAGGTGGGATTGAGGGATTGGTGAGAAGGTGGGATTGAGGGATTGGTGAGAAGGTGGGATTGAGGGAATGGTGAGAAGGTGGGATTGAGGGATGGGGTGAGAAGGTGGGATTGAGGGATTGGTGAGAAGGTAGGATTGAGGGATGTGGTGAGAAGGTGGGATTGAGGGATGGGGTGAGAAGGTGGGATTGAGGGATTGGTGAGAAGGTGGAATTGAGGGATGTGGTGGGAAAATGGGATTGAGGGATGTGGTGAGAAGTTGGGATTGAGGGATGTGGTGGGAAAATGGGATTGAGGGATGTGGTGGGAAGGTGGGATTGAGGGATGTGGTGAGAAGTTGGGATTGAGGGATGTGGTGAGAAGTTGGGATTGAGGGATTGGTGGGAAGGTGGGATTGAGGGATGTGGTGAGAAGATGGGATTGAGGGATGTGGTGAGAAGGTGGGATTGAGGGATTGGTGAGAAAGTGGGATTGAGGGATGTGGTGAGAAGGTGGGATTGAGGGATGTGGTGGGAAGGTGGGATTGTGGGATGTGGGGAGAAGGTGGGATTGAGGGATTGGTGAGAAGGTGGGATTGAGGTATTGGTGAGAAGGTGGGATTGAGGGATGTGGTGAGAAGGTGGGATTGAGGGATGGGGTGAGAAGGTGGGATTGAGGGATGTGGTGAGAAGGTGGGATTGAGGGATGTGGTAAGAAGGTGGGATTGAGGGATGTGGTGGGAAGGTGGGATTGAGGGATGGGGTGAGAAGGTGGGATTGAGGGATGTGGTGAGAAGGTGGGATTGATGGATTGGTGAGAAGGTGGGATTGAGGGATGTGGTGAGAAGGTGGGATTGAGGGATTGGTGAGAAGGTGGGATTGAGGGATGTGGTGAGAAGGTGGGATTGAGGGATTGGTGAGAAGGTGGGATTGAGGGATGTGGTGAGAAGGTGGGATTGAGGGATGTGTTGAGAAGGTGGGATTGAGGGATGTGGTGAGAAGGTGGGATTGAGGGATGTGGTGAGAAGGTGGGATTGAGGGATTGGTGGGAAGGTGGGATTGAGGGATGTGGTGAGAAGTTGGGATTGAGGGATACGGTGAGAAGGTGGGATTGAGGGATGTGGTGGGAAGGTGGGATTGAGGGGTGTGGTGGGAAGGTGGGATTGAGGGATTGGTGAGAAGGTAGGTATGAGGGATGTGGTGAGAAGGTGGGATTGATGGATATGGTGAGAAGGTGGGATTGAGGGGTGTGGTGGGAAGGTGGGATTGAGGGATTGGTGAGAAGGTGGGATTGAGGGGTGTGGTGGGAAGGTGGGATTGAGGGATTGGTGAGAAGGTGGGATTGAGGGATTGTTGAGAAGGTGGGATTGAGGGATTGGTGAGAAGGTGGGATTGAGGGATGGGGTGAGAAGGTGGGATTGAGGGATGTGGTGAGAAGGTGGGATTGAGGGATTGTTGAGAAGGTGGGATTGAGGGATTGGTGAGAAGGTGGGATTGAGGGATTGGTGAGAAGGTGGGATTGAGGGATGTGTTGCGAAGGTGGGATTGAGGGATGTGGTGGGAAGGCGGGATTGAGGGCTTGTTGAGAAGGTAGGATTGAGGGATTGGTGAGAAGGTGGGATTGAGGGATTGGTGAGAAGGTGGGATTGAGGGATTGGTGAGAAGGTGGGATTGAGGGATTGGTAAGAAGGTGGGATTGAGGGATGGGGTGAGAAGGTGGGATTGAGGGATTGGTGAGAAGGTAGGATTGAGGGATGTGGTGAGAAGGTGGGATTGAGGGATGGGGTGAGAAGGTGGGATTGAGGGATTGGTGAGAAGGTGGAATTGAGGGATGTGGTGGGAAAATGGGATTGAGGGATGTGGTGAGAAGTTGGGATTGAGGGATGTGGTGGGAAAATGGGATTGAGGGATGTGGTGGGAAGGTGGGATTGAGGGATGTGGTGAGAAGTTGGGATTGAGGGATGTGGTGAGAAGTTGGGATTGAGGGATTGGTGAGAAGGTGGGATTGAGGGATGTGGTGAGAAGATGGGATTGAGGGATGTGGTGAGAAGGTGGGATTGAGGGATTGGTGAGAAAGTGGGATTGAGGGATGTGGTGAGAAGGTGGGATTGAGGGATGTGGTGGGAAGGTGGGATTGTGGGATGTGGGGAGAAGGTGGGATTGAGGGATTGGTGAGAAGGTGGGATTGAGGTATTGGTGACAAGGTGGGATTGAGGGATGTGGTGAGAAGGTGGGATTGAGGGATGGGGTGGGAAGGTGGGATTGAGGGATGTGGTGAGAAGGTGGGATTGAGGGATTGGTGAGAAGGTGGGATTGAGGGATGGGGTGGGAAGGTGGGATTGAGGGATGGGGTGAGAAGGTGGGTTTGAGGGATGTGGTGAGAAGGTGGGATTGAGGGATGTCGTGAGAAGGTGGGATTGAGGGATGTGGGGAGAAGGTGGGATTGAGGGATATGGTGAGAAGGTGGGATTGAGGGATATGGTGAGAAGGTGGGATTGAGGGATTGGTGAGAAGGTGGGATTGAGGGATATGGTGAGAAGGTGGGATTGAGGGATGTGGTGAGAAGGTGGGATTGAGGGATGTGTGAGAAGGTGGGATTGAGGGATGTGGTGGGAAGGTGGGATTGAGGGATGTGGTGGGAAGGTGGGATTGAGGGATTGGTGAGAAGGTGGGATTGAAGGATGTGGTGAGAAGGTGGGATGATTCGGGCTCTCACCATACACTGGTTTCATGTGCAGTGCTGAAGACTGTTCCCTTAAACAAGCCCTCACTCCCGATGATCTGAAGTGTGTACAGATGCACAAGGTATATGATAGTGTAGTGCGCTCAGGGTGAACAGTAAACGCCTTACACAACTGATAATAGTCTGACCTTCAATAACAACAGAAAATGCTGGAAATACTCAGCAGGTCAGGCAGCATCCGTGGAGAGAGAAACAGAGTTAACGTTTCAGACGTCTGATGAAGGGTCCCAGACCTGAAACGTTAACTCTGTTTCTCTCTCCACGGATGCTGCCTGACCTGCTGAGTGCTTCCAGCATTTTCTGTTGTTATATCTGCCTTTTACTCTCCTGGTCTCTGACTGATGGGTCAATAACACTGGCAGATTATATCTCCCAGGCTACAAGTTATTAATCAGGTTTATTAACAAATAAAATTAGCAGAATCAAGAGCGGACACCACATTTCACTAGATTAAAAAAACTTTATTTTAACTTACAATATCTGTTCTAAAACAATAAAAATATCTCAAATTCTTGTTGCTCTCTGTACCTTGGGACAATATTTATGAAACTTATCCGTGAACTTGGATCCTCGTTCGGCCCCCACCATGACAGCCAGACAGAACTCACTAAAACATATCAATCTGACCAAGGCTCTTCTTTGGCATATTGGGCAGGTAGGCTTACTGGACTGGTCGTGGTTTATAAAGCTGGTTACACAATTCGTCTGCAAAATTCTATAGACAGGTAACTATGTGAATCGGTAGCAGGGACTTTTCTACTGAGGTATTAACACTAATAACATTTCAATAAAAATATTAGCACATTAAGAACTCTTTGTTTCATTACAGACATGAGGAGAGATTGGGTCGATTGAACTTGTACTCGCTGGAGTTTAGAAGAATGAGAGGGGATCTCATTAAAACTTATAAAATTCTGACAGGACTGGACAGACTAGATGCAGGAAGGATGTTCCCGATGGTCGGGGAGTCCAGAACCAGGGGTCACAGTCTAAGGATAAGGGGTAAGCCATTTAGAACAGAGATGAGGAGGAATTTCTTCACCCAGAGAGTGGTGAACCTGTGGAATTCTCTACCACAGAAGGCAGTAGAGGCCAATTCATGAAATATATTCAAGAAGGAGTTGGATATATTTCTTAAGGCTAAAGGGATCAAGGGGTATGGGGAGAAAGCAGGGACAGGGTACTGAATTTGGATGATCAGCCATGATCGCATTGAATGGCGGAGCAGGCTCGAGGGGCCAAATGGCCTACTCCTGCTCCTATCTTCTATGTTTCTATGACTTCTGTAACCCAGACAATACACTGCCTTTGTAAGGAGTGGTGTTTGCAATTCAAGGGGCCCCATTCGAAACTACGATTCAATAAAACACTCGGTTTGTGTTGTGGGTCTGGGGGAGGGGGCTGACCACCGATTGTTGTTCATGACAGTTCTTCAGTTCCTTGTCCGGTTAACTTCGCTGTTTGGCCGTGTGTTCCAGCTGCTTTAGTGCTGTGTCTGATCTGTATAGAGCATGTTTCACTATGACATTGTCCAGGCATTGTGGTTCCTCTGTGCTGTGGCCAAGGCTCTTCCTCTGACGCATTTTCCACTAACTCTGGGATTCCCAGGACTCTGTCCTTTCTCCCACTTGTTTCCTTTTCACATCAGCCATCTTTTCCATTCATCACCCAATCCTTTCACTCCACATTCATCGACTTCCCTCTGATCACACACCATCAGTACTAACCACTTTCAGTGTCTCAGTGCGAACCACCTCCAGCCTCTCATAAGAACATAAGAAATAGGAGCATTTAATGCGATCATGGCTGATCTGATCTTGGGCTCAGCTCCATTTCCCTGCCCGCTCCCCATAACCCTTCACTCCCTTATTGTTCAAAAATCTGTCTATCTCCACCTTAAATATATTCAGTGACCCGGCCTCCACGGCTCTCTGGGGCAGAGAATTCCACAGATTTACGACCCTCTGAGAGAAGAAATTCCTCCTCATCTCAGTTTTAAAAGGGCGACCCTTGATTCTGAAACTATGCCTCCTAGTTCTAGATTCCCCCACGAGGGGAAACATCTCTGCATCTACCTTTTTGAGCCCCGTCAGTATCTTATATGTTTCAATAAGATCACCTCTCATTCTTCTAAACTCCACTGAGTATAGGCCCAGCCTGCTCAACCTTTCTTCATAAGTCAACCCCCTCATCTCTGGAATCAACCTAGTGAATCGTCTCTGAACTGCCTCCAATGCAAGTATATCCCTCCTTAAATAAGGAGACCAGAATTGTACGCAGTACTCCAGGTGTGGTCTCACCAATACCCTGTACAGTTGTAGCAGGACTTCCCTACTTTTATACTCCAATCCCCTTGCAATAAAGGCCAACATTCCATTTGCCTTCCTGATTACTTGCTGTACCTGCATGCTAACTTTTTGTGTTTCATGCACAAGGACCCCCAGGTCCCTCTGTACTGCAGCATTTTGTAATCTCTATTCATTTAAATAATAATTTTATTTTTTATTTTTCTTACCCAAGTGGATAACCTCACAATTTCCCACATTATACTCCATCTGCCACATTTTTGCCCACTCACTGAGCCTGTCTATATCCCTTTGCAGATTCTTTGTGTCCTCTTCACAACTTGCTTTCCCATCTGTCTTTGTATCATCAGAACATTTGGCTACAGTACACTCGGTCCCTTCATCCAAGTCATTAATGTAGATTGTAAATAGTTGAGGCCCCAGCACTGATCCCTGTGGTACCCCACTAGTTACAGTTTGCCAACCTGAAAACGACCCATTTATCCCGACTCTCTGCTTTCTGTTAGTTAGCCAATCCTCTATCCATGCTAATATATTACCCCCAACACAGTGAGCTCTTATCTTGTGCAATAACCTTTTAAGTGGCACCTTATCGAATGCCTTCTGGAAATCGAAATACATGACATCTACTGGTTCCCCTTTATCCACCCTGCTCGTTACATCCTCGAAGAACTCCAGCAAGTTTGTCAAACATGATTTCCCTTTCATAAAACCAGATTGACTCTGCTTGACTGTACTATGATTTTCTAAATGCCCTGCTACTGCTTCCTTAATGATGGACTCCAGTATTTTCCCAATGACAGATGTTAGGCTAACTGGTCTGTAGTTTCCCGCTTTCTGTCTCCCTCCATTCTTAACTAGGGGTGTTACATTTGCGGTTTTCCAATCCGCTGGGACCTCTCCAGAATCCAGGGAATTTTGGTAGATTGCAACCAATGCATCCACGATCTCAGCAGTCACTTCTTTTAAGACCCTAGGATGCAGGCCATCAGGTCCAGAGGACCTGTCTACCATTAGTCCCATTATTTTACCGAGTGCTTTTCCTTTAGTGATAGTGATTGTTTTAAGTTCCCCCCTCCCTATAGCCCCTTGATTATGTATTATTGGGATGGTTTTAGTGTCTTCTACCGTGAAGACTGATACAAAATATTTGTTCAAAATCTCTGCCATTTCCCTGTTCCCCATTACAGTATTAATTCCCCAGTCTCATCTTCTAAGGGACCAACGTTTACTTGAGCTACTCGCTTCCTTTTTATATATCTGTAGAAGCTCTTACTATCCGTTTTTATATTTCTTGCTAGTTTACTCTCATAATCTATCTTCTCTCACTTTATTATTTTTTTAGTCATCCTTTGCTGGTTTTTAAAAGTTTCCCAATCCTCTGGCCTCTCACTAATCTTGGCAACATTGTATGCCTTTGTTTTCAATTTGATACCATCCTTTACTTCCTTAGTTAGCCACGGATGGTGCTCCCTTCTCTTAAAGTCTTTCCTTCTCACTGGAATATATTTTTGTTGAGAGTTATGAAATATCTCCTTAAATGTCTGCCATTGCTTATCAACCGTCTTACTCTTTAATCTATTTTCCCAGTCCACTTTAGCCAACTCTGCCTTCATTCCTTTGTAATTGCCTTTATTTAAGATCAGGACACTGGTTTGAGACCCAGCTTTCTCACCCTCCAATTGAATTTGAAATTCAACCATGATATGATCACTCTTTCCTAGAGGATCCTTTACTATGAGATGATCTATTAACCCTGTCTCATTACACAGTACCAGATCTAAGATAGCCTGCTCCCTGGTTGGTTCCACAATGTATTGTCCTAGGAAACCATCCCGGATACACTCTTATGAACTCTTCCTCGAAGCTACCTTGGCCAATTTGATCTGTCCAATTAATATGAAGATTAAAATTACCCATGATTATTGCTGTACCTTTCTTACAAGCCTCCATTATTTCTTGATTTATACTCTGTCCAACAGTGCAGCTCCTGTTAGGGGGCCTATAGACTACGCCCACCAGTGACTTCTTTCCCTTATTATTTCTTATCTCCACCCAAACTGATTCTACATCTTGCTCATCTGAGCCAATATCATTTCTCACTACTGCACTGATCTCATCCTTTATTAACAGAGCCACCCCACCTCCCTTTCCTTTCTGTCTATCCTTCCAAAATGGCAAATACCCCTGAATATTCAGTTCCCAGCCTTGGTCACCTTGCAACCACATCTCTGTAATGGCTGTCAGATCATACCCATTTATATCTAATTGTGCTGTTAACTCATCTATCTTGTTACGAATGCTGCATGCATTCAGATAAAGAGCATTTAATTTTTTCTTTTTACTATTTTTCTGTGCTTTGACCCTACTTTCTGATGCAATCTTATTTTTATACGTTCTGTCCCTTCCGGTCACCCATCAACCATTACCCTCTGCTTCCTGTCTCCGAGCCAGTTTTGAATTCAACTTGACACTTTGCCCTGGATCCCATGGGCTTTTAACTTCGTGACCAGTCTGCCATGTGAAACCTTATCAAAAGCCTTGCTAAAGTCCATATACACTACATCAAATGCACTACCCTCATCTACCCTCCTTGTTACCTCCTAAAAAAATTCAATCAAGTTTGTCAGACACGACCTTCCCTTAACAAATCCGTGCTGACTGTCCTTGATTAATCCGTGTCTTTCTAAATGAAGATTTATCCTGTCCTTCAGAATTTTTGCCAATCATTTCCCCACCACCGAGGTTAGGCTGACTGGCCTGTAATTACTCGGTCTATCCCTTTCTCCCTTTTTAAACAAGGGTACCACATTAGCAGTCCTCCAGTCCTCCGGCACCACACCTGAAGCCAGAGAGGATTGGAAAATGATGGTCAGGGCCTCTGCTATTTCCTCTTTTGCTTCGCTCAACAGCCTGGGATACATTTCATCCGGGCCTGGGGATTTATCCACTTTTAAAGCTGCTAAACCCCTTAATACTTCCTCTCTCACTATGTTTATTTCATCTAATATTTCACACTCCTCCCCCCGATAACAATGTCTGCTTCGCCCCTCCTTTGTGGAAACAGACGCAAAGTATTCATTAAGAACCCTACCGACGTCTCCCGCCTCCACACACAGATTACCCTCATGATCTCTAATAGGCCCTACCCTGTCTTTAGTTATCCTCTTAATCTTAATATATTTATAAAACATCTTTGTGCTTTCCTTGATTTTACTTACCAAGAATTTTTCATGCTCTCTCTTTGCTTTCCTAATATCCTTTTTAATTGCACCCCTACACTTTCTGTACTCTGCCAAAGATTCTGGAGTATTTAGCCCTCGGTATCTGTCATACGCCTCCCTTTTTTCTTTATCCTACCCTGTATGTCCCTAGACATCCAGGGGGCTCTAGATTTGTTAGTCCCACCTTTTTTCTTTAAGGGCACATATTTGGTCTGAACCCTCCGGATCTCCTCCTTGAATGCCACCCACTGCTCTGACACTGATTTACCTTCAAGTAGCTGTTTCCAGTCCACTATTGCTAAATCCCCTCTGAGCTTAGCAAAATTTGCTTTACCCCAATTTAGAATTTTAATTCCTGGTCTATCCTTGTCCTTTTCCATATCTACCTTAAGTCTAACAGAAATATTGTCACTAGCACCAAACTGCTCCCTCACTGATACGCCTTCTACCTGCCCAGCTTCATTCCCTAAAACTAAGTCCAGAACCGTCCCCTCCCTTGTTGGGCTTGCTACATACTGGCTAAAAAAGTTCTCCTGGATGCATTTTAGGAATTCCGCACCCTCTATACTAATTTTATCCCAGTTAATATTGGGGTAGTTGAAATCCCCTACCATTACTGCCCTATAGTTGTTGCACTTCTCAGAAATGTGTCTACATATTTGTTCTTCTATCTCCCTCTCACTGTTTGGGGGTCTGTAGTACACTCCCAGCAGTGTGATCGCCCCTTTTCTGCTTTTCAATTCGACCCATATGGCCTCGTTTGATGATTCCTCCAACATATCATCCCTCCTCACAGCTGTAATAGTTTCTTTAATCAATACCGCGACTCCCCCTGCCTCTCCATTTTTACCTCCCTCTCTATCCCATCTGAAATCCTGTAACCAGGAATGTTGAGCTGCCATATCTGTCCCTCTTTCAGCCACGTCTCTGTAATAGCAAAAATATCATAGTCCCAAGTATCTACCTGTGCCCTCAGCTCATCTGCCTTGATCGCTATACTCCTTGTATTGAAGTATACACCATTTAGTACAGGCAATCCTCCTTGTTGACTACTATCTAGCCCTCAATTTACTTTCAACGTTTTTGTTTTCCAATTCCAGTTTTGTTTGCCTCCCTGTTGACTCTATATTTAGGTTCCCACCCTGCTGTCAAGCTAGTTTAAACCCTCCCCAACAGCAGCAGCAAACAGGATATTGGTCCTGTTCTTGTTGAGGTGCAACCTGTCTGGCTTGTAGACACATCCCCCAGAAACGGTTCCAATTCCTCAGGAACCTACAGCCCTCCCTGCCTCAGTATTACACCCAGTCCTGTACAGACCCCAGTATCACACTTAGTCCTGTACAGACCCCAGTATTACACTTAGTCCCGTACAGACTCCAGTATTACACCCAGTCCTGCACAGACCCCAGTATTACACTTAGTCCTGTACAGACCCCAGTATTACACTTAGTCCTGTACAGCCCCAGTATTACACCTAGTCCTGCAAAGACCCCAGTATTACACCTAGTCCCGTACAGACCCCAGTATTACACCTAGTCCTGTACAGACCCCAATATTACACCTAGTCCTGTACAGACCCCAGTATTACACCTAGTCCTGTACAGACCCCAGTATTACACCTAGTCCTGTACAGACCCCAGTATTACACCTAGACCCGTACAGACCCCAGTATTACACCTAGTCCCGTACAGACCCCAGTATTACACCGAGTCCCATTCAGACCCCGGTATTACACCTAGTCCTGTACAGACCCCAGTATTACACCTAGTCCTGTACAGACCCCAGTATTACACCGAGTCCCATTCAGACCCCGGTATTACACCTAGTCCAGTACAGACCCCAGTATTACACCTAGTCCCGTACAGACCCCAGTATTACACCTAGTCCTGTACAGACCCCAGTATTACACCTAATCCCGTACAGACCCCAGTATTACACCTAGTCCCGTACAGACCCCAGTATTACACCTAGTCCCGTACAGACCCCAGTATTACACCAAGTCCTGTACAGACCCCAATATTACACCTAGTCCTGTACAGACCCCAGTATTACACCTAATCCCGTACAGACCCCAGTATTACACCTAGTCCCGTACAGACCCCAGTATTACACCTAGTCCTGTACAGACCCCAATATTACACCTAGTCCTGTACAGACCCCAGTATTACACCTAGTCCTGTGCAGACCCCAGTATTACACCTAGTCCCGTACAGACCCCAGTATTACACTTAGTCCTGTACAGACCCCAGTATTACACCTAGTCCCGTACAGACCCCAGTATTACACCTAGTCCCGTACAGACCCCAGTATTACACCTAGTCCTGTACAGACCCCAATATTACACCTAGTCCCGTACAGACCCCAGTATTACACCTAGTCCCGTACAGTCCCCAGTATTATAACTAGTCCTGTACAGTCCCCAGTATTACACCTAGTCCTGTACAGACCCCAGTATTACACCGAGTCCTGCACAGACTCCAGTATTACACCTAGTCCCGTACAGACTCCAGTATTACACCTAGTCCCATTCAGACCCCGGTATTACACCTAGTCCAGTACAGACCCCAGTATTACACCTAGTCCTGTACAGACCCCAGTATTACACCTAATCCCGTACAGACCCCAGTATTACACCTAGTCCTGTACAGACCCCAGTATTACACCTAGTCCCGTACAGACCCCAGTATTACACCTAGTCCCGTACAGACCCCAGTATTACACCTAGTCCTGTACAGACCCCAATATTACACCTAGTCCTGTACAGACCCCAGTATTACACCTAATCCCGTACAGACCCCAGTATTACACCTAGTCCTGTACAGACCCCAGTATTACACCTAGTCCTGTACAGACCCCAGTATTACACCTAGTCCTGTACAGACCCCAGTATTACACCTAGTCCTGTACAGACCCCAGTATTACACCTAGTCCTGTACAGACCCCAGTATTACACCTAGTCCTGTACAGACCCCAGTATTACACCTAGCCCTGTACAGACCCCAGTATTACACCTAGTCCCGTACAGTCCCCAGTATTACACCTAGTCCTGTACAGACCCCAGTATTACACCTAGTCCCGTACAGACCCCAGTATTACACCTAGTCCCGTACAGACCCCAGTATTACACCTAGTCCTGTAGAGGCCCCAGTATTACACCTAGTCCCGTACAGACCCCAGTATTACACCTAGTCCTGTACAGACTCCAGTATTACACCTAGTCCTGTACAGACCCCAGTATTACACCTAGTCCTGTACAGACCCCAGTATTACACCTAGTCCTGTACAGACTCCAGTATTACACCTAGTCCTGTACAGACCCCAGTATTACACCTAGTCCTGTACAGACCCCAGTATTACACCTAGTCCTGTACAGACCCCAGTATTACACCTAGTCCTGTACAGACCCCAGTATTACACCTAGTCCTGTACAGACCCCAGTATTACACCTAGTCCTGTACAGACTCCAGTATTACACCTAGTCCCGTACAGACCCCAGTATTACACCTAATCCCGTACAGACTCCAGTATTACACCTAGTCCCATACAGACCCCAGTATTACACCTAGTCCCGTACAGACCCCAGTATTACACCTAGTCCCGTACAGACCCCAGTATTACACCTAGTCCTGTACAGACCCCAGGATTACACCTAGTCCTGTACAGACCCCAGTATTACACCTAGTCCTGTACAGACCCCAGGATTACACCTAGTCCTGTAGAGGCCCCAGTATTACACCTAGTCCTGTAGAGGCCCCAGTATTACACCTAGTCCTGTACCGACCCCAGTATTACACCTAGTCCTGTACAGACCCCAGTATTACACCTAGTCCTGTACAGACCCCAGGATTACACCTAGTCCCGTACAGACCTCAGTATTACACATAGTCCTGTAGAGGCCCCAGTATTACACCTAGTCCCGTACAGACCTCAGTATTACACATTGTCCTGTAGAGGCCCCAGTATTACACCTAGTCCCGTACAGACCCCAGTATTACACCTAGTCCCGTACAGACCCCAGTATTACACATAGTCCTGTACAGACCCCAGTATTACACCTAGTCCCGTACAGTCCCCAGTATTACACCTAGTCCCGTACAGACCCCAGTATTACACCTAGTCCTGTACAGACCCCAGTATTACACCTAGTCCTGTACAGACCCCAGTATTACACCTAGTCCTGTACAGACCCCAGTATTACACGTAGTCCCGTACAGTCCCCAGTATTACACCTAGTCCCGTACAGACCCCAGTATTACACCTAGTCCCGTACAGACCCCAGTATTACACCTAGACCTGTACAGACCCCAGTATTACACCTAGTCCTGTAGAGGCCCCAGTATTACACCTAGTCCTGTACAGACCCCAGTATTACACCTCGTCCTGTACAGACTCCAGTATTACACCTAGTCCCGTACAGACTCCAGTATTACACCTAGTCCTGTACAGACCCCAGTATTACACCTAGTCCTGTACAGACCCCAGTATTACACCTAGTCCCGTACAGTCCCCAGTATTACACCTGGTCCTGTACAGACCCCAGTATTACACCTAGACCTGTACAGACCCCAGTAATACACCTAGACCTGTAGAGGCCCCAGTATTACACCAAGTCCTGTACAGACCCCAGTATTACACCTAGTCCTGTACAGACTCCAGTATTACACCTAGTCCCGTACAGACTCCAGTATTACACCTAGTCCTGTACAGACCCCAGTATTACACCTAGTCCTGTACAGACCCCAGTATTACACCTAGTCCTGTACAGACTCCAGTATTACACCTAGTCCCGTACAGACCCTCGTATTACACCTAGTCCTATACAGTCCCCAGTATTACAGCTAGTCCCGTACAGACTCCAGTATTGCATCTAGTCCTGTACAGACCCCAGTATTACACCAAGTCCCATACAGACCCCAGTATTACACCTAGTCCTGTACAGACCCCAGTATTACACCTAGTCCCGTACAGACCCCAGTATTACACCTAATCCCGTACAGACCCCAGTATTACACCTAGCCCTGTACAGACCCCAGTATTACACCTAGTCCCGTACAGACCCCAGTATTACACCAATCCTGTACAGACCCCAGTATTACACCTAGTCCTGTACGGACCCCAGTATTACACCTAATCCCGTACAGACCCCAGTATTACACCTAGTCCTGTACAGACCCCAGTATTACACCTAGTCCTGTACAGACCCCAATATTACACCTAGTCCTGTACAGACCCCAGTATTACACCTAGTCCTGTACAGACCCCAGTATTACACCTAGTCCTGTACAGACCCCAGTATTACACCTAGTCCCGTACAGACCCCAGTATTACACCTAGTCCTGTAAAGACCCCAGTATTACACCTAGTCCTGTAAAGACCCCAGTATTACACCTAGTCCTGTACAGACCCCAGTATTACACCTAGTCCTGTAAAGACCCCAGTATTACACCTAGTCCTGTACAGACCCCAGTATTACACCTAGTCCTGTAAAGACCCCAGTATTACACCTAGTCCTGTACAGACCCCAGCATTACACCGAGTCCCATTCAGACCCCGGTATTACACCTAGTCCTGTACAGACCCCAGTATTACACCTAGTCCTGTAAAGACCCCAGTATTACACCTAGTCCTGTACAGACCCCAGTATTACATCTAGTCCTGTACTGACCCCAGTATTACACCTAGTCCTGTAAAGACCCCAGTATTACACCTAGTCCTGTACAGACCCCAGTATTACATCTAGTCCTGTACTGACCCCAGTATTACACCTAGTCCTGTAAAGACCCCAGTATTACACCTAGTCCTGTAAAGACCCCAGTATTACACCTAGTCCTGTACAGACCCCAGTATTACACCTAGTCCTGTAAAGACCCCAGTATTACACCTAGTCCTGTACAGACCCCAGCATTACACCGAGTCCCATTCAGACCCCGGTATTACACCTAGTCCTGTACAGACCCCAGTATTACACCTAGTCCCGTACAGACCCCAGTATTACAACTAGTCCTGTACAGACCCCGGTATTACACCTAGTCCCGTACAGACCCCAGTATTATACCTAGTCCCGTACAGACCCCAGTATTACACCTAGTCCTGTACAGACCCCAGTATTACACCTAGTCCTGTACAGACCCCAGTATTGCACCTAGTCTGGCCCTGTAAAGACCCCAGTATTACACCTAGTCCCGTACAGACTCCAGTATTACAACTAGTCCTGTACAGACCCCAGTATTGCACCTAGTCTGGTCCTGTAAAGACCCCAGTATTACACCTAGTCCCGTACAGACCCCAGTATTACACCTAGCCCCATACAGACACCATTATTACACCTAGTCCCGTACAGACCCCAGTATTACACCTAGTCCCGTACAGACCCCAGTATTACACATAGTCCTGCAGAGGCCCCAGTATTACACCTAGTCCCGTACAGACCCCAGTATTACACCTAGTCCTGTACAGACCCCAGTATTACACCTAGTCCTGTACAGACCCCAGTATTACACCTAGTCCCGTACAGACCCCAGTATTACACCTAGTCCTGTACAGACCCCAGTATTACACCTAGTCCTGTACAGACCCCAGTATTACACCTAGTCCTGTACAGACCCCAGTATTACACCTAGTCCCGTACAGACCCCAGTATTACACCTAGCCCCATACAGACCCCATTATTACACCTAGTCCCGTACAGACCCCAGTATTACACCTAGTCCCGTACAGACCCCAGTATTACACATAGTCCTGCAGAGGCCCCAGTATTACACCTAGTCCTGTACAGACCCCAGTATTACACCTAGTCCTGTACAGACTCCAGTATTACACCTAGTCCCGTACAGACTCCAGTATTACACCTAGTCCTGTACAGACCCCAGTATTACACCTAGTCCTGTACAGACCCCAGTATTACACCTAGTCCTGTACAGACCCCAGTATTACACCTAGTCCTGTACAGACTCCAGTATTACACCTAGTCCCGTACAGACTCCAGTATTACACCTAGTCCTGTACAGACCCCAGTATTACACCTAGTCCTGTACAGACCCCAGTATTACACCTAGTCCCGTACAGTCCCCAGTATTACACCTAGTCCCGTACAGACCCCAGTATTACACCTAGTCCTGTACAGACCCCAGTATTGCACCTAGTCCTGTACAGACCCCAGTATTACACCTAGTCCTGTACAGACCCCAGTATTACACCTAGTCCTGTACAGATCCCAGTATTACACCTAGTACCGTACAGACCCCAGTATTACACCTAGACCTGTACAGACCCCAGTATTACACCTAGTCCTCTACAGACCCTAGTATTACACCTAGTCCTGTACAGTCCCCAGTATTACACCTAGTCCCGTACACACTCCAGTATTACACCTAGTCCTGTACAGACCCCAGTATTACACCTAGTCCCGTACAGGCCCCAGTATTACACCAATCCTGTACAGACCCCAGTATTACACCTAGTCCTGTACAGACCCCAGTATTACACCTAGTCCTGTACAGACCCCAGTATTACACCTAGTCCTGTACAGACCCCAATATTACACCTAGTCCCGTACAGACCCCAGTATTACACCTAGTCCTGTACAGACCCCAGTATTACACCTAGTCCTGTGCAGACCCCAGTATTACACCTAGTCCTGTACAGACCCCAGTATTACACCTAGTCCTGTACAGACCCCATTATTACACCTAGTCCTGTACAGACCCCAGTATTACACCTAGTCCTGTACAGACCCCAATATTACACCTAGTCCTGTACAGACCCCAGTATTACACCTAGTCCTGTACAGACCCCAGTATTACACCTCGTCCTGTAGAGGCCCCAGTATTACACCTAGTCCTGTACAGTCCCCAGTATTACACCTAGTCCTGTACAGACCCCAGTATTACACCTAGTCCCGTACAGACCCCTGTATTACACCTAGTCCCATACAGACCCCATTATTGCACCTAGTCCCGTACAGACCCCAGTATTACACCTAGTCCTGTACAGACCCCAGTATTACACCTAGTCCCATACAGACCCCATTATTACACCTCGTCCCGTACAGACCCCAGTATTACACCTTGTCCCGTACAGACCCCAGTATTACACCATTCCCGTACAGACCCCAGTATTACACCTAGTCCTGTACAGACTCCAGTATTACACCTAGTCCCGTACAGACTCCAGTATTACACCTAGTCCTGTACAGACCCTAGTATTACACCTAGTCCTGTACAGACTCCAGTATTACACCTAGTCCCGTACAGACTCCAGTATTACACCTAGTCCTGTACAGACCCCAGTATTACACCTAGTCCTGTACAGACCCCAGTATTACACCTAGTCCCGTAGAGTCCCCAGTATTACACCTAGTCCCGTACAGACCCCAGTATTACACCTAGTCCCGTACAGACTCCAGTATTACACCTAGTCCCGTACAGACCCCAGTATTACACCTAGACCTGTACAGAACCCAGTGTTACACCTAGTCCTCTACAGACCCTGGTATTACACCTAGTCCTGTTCAGACCCCAGTATTACACCTAGTCCTGGAGAGGCCCCAGTATTACACCTAGTCCTGTACAGACCCCAGTATTACACCTAGTCCTGTACAGACCCTCGTATTACACCTAGTCCTATAGAGACTCCAGTATTACACCTAGTCCCGTACAGTCCCCAGTATTACACCTCGTCCCGTACAGACCCCAGTATTACACCTAGACCTGTACAGACCCCAGTAATACACCTAGTCCTCTACAGACCCTAGTATTACACCTAGTCCTGTACAGTCCCCAGTATTACACCTAGTCCTTTACAGACTCCAGTATTACACCTAGTCCCGTACAGACCCTCGTATTACACCTAGTCCTATACAGTCCCCAGTATTACACCGAGTCCCATACAGACCCCAGTATTACACCTAGTCCTGTACAGACCCCAGTATTACACCTAGTCCCGTACAGACCCCAGTATTACACCAATCCTGTACAGACCCCAGTATTACACCTAGTCCTGTACAGACCCCAGTATTACACCTAGTCCTGTACAGACCCCAGTATTACACCTAGTCCTGTACAGACCCCAGTGTTACACCTAGTCCTGTACAGACCCCAATATTACACCTAGTCCTGTACAGACCCCAGTATTACACTTAGTCCTGTACAGACCACCGTATTACACCTAGTCCAGTACAGACCCCAGTATTACATCTAGTCCTGTACAGACCCCAGTATTACACCTAGTCCTGTAAAGACCCCAGTATTACATCTAGTCCTGTAAAGACCCCAGTATTACATCTAGTCCTGTACAGACCCCAGTATTACACCTAGTCCTGTACAGACCCCAGTATTACACCTAGTCCTGTACAGACCCCAGTATTACACCTAGTCCTGTACAGACCCCAGTATTACACCGAGTCCCATTCAGACCCCGGTATTACACCTAGTCCTGTACAGACCCCAGTATTACACCTAATCCCGTACAGACCCCAGTATTACACCTAGTCCCGTACAGAACCCAGTATTACACCTAGTCCCGTACAGACCCCAGTATTACACCTGGTCCTGTACAGACTCCAGTATTACACCAAGTCCCGTACAGACCCCAGTGTTACACCTAGTCCCGTACAGACCCCAGTATTACACCTAGTCCCGTACAGACCCCAGTATTACACCTAGTCCTGTACAGACTCCAGTATTACACCAAGTCCTGTACAGACCCCAGTATTACACCTAGTCCCATACAGACCCCAGTATTACACCTAGTCCCGTACAGACCCCAGTATTACACCTAGTCCTCTACAGACTCCAGTATTACAACTAGTCCTGTACAGACCCCAGTATTGCACCTAGTCTGGTCCTGTAAAGACCCCAGTATTACACCTAGTCCTGTGCAGACCCCAGTATTACACCTAGTCCTGTACAGACCCCAGTATTACACCTAGTCCTGTACAGACCCCAGTATTACACCTACTCCTGTACAGACCCCAGTATTACACCTACTCCTGCACAGACCCCAGTATTACACCTAGTCCCGTACAGACCCCAGTATTACACCTTGTCCCGTACAGACCCCAGTATTACACCTAGTCCCGTACAGACCCCAGTATTACACCTAGTCCTGTACAGACCCCAGTATTACACCTAGTCCTGTACAGACTCCAGTATTACACCTCGTCCCGTACAGACTCCAGTATTACACCTAGTCCTGTACAGACCCCAGTATTACACCTAGTCCTGTACAGACCCCAGTATTACACCTAGTCCCGTACAGACCCCAGTATTACATCTAGTCCTGTACAGACCCCAGTAATACACCTAGTCCTCTACAGACCCCAGTAATACACCTAGTCCTCTACAGACCCCAGTATTACACCTCGTCCCGTACAGACTCCAGTATTACACCTAGTCCTGTACAGACCCCAGTATTACACCTAGTCCTGTACAGACCCCAGTATTACACCTAGTCCCGTACAGACCCCAGTATTACACCTAGACCTGTACAGACCCCAGTAATACACCTAGTCCTCTACAGACCCTGGTATTACACCTAGTCCTGTACAGACCCCAGTATTACACCTAGTCCTGGAGAGGCCCCAGTATTACACCTAGTCCTGTACAGACCCCAGTATTACACCTAGTCCTGTACAGACTCCAGTATTACACCTAGTCCTGTGCAGACCCTCGTATTACACCTAGTCCTATACAGACTCCAGTATTACACCTAGTCCCGTACAGTCCCCAGTATTACACCTAGTCCCGTACAGACCCCAGTATTACACCTAGACCTGTACAGACCCCAGTAATACACCTAGTCCTCTACAGACCCTAGTATTACACCTAGTCCTGTAGAGGCCCCAGTATTACACCTAGTCCTGTACAGACCCCAGTATTACACCTAGTCCTTTACAGACTCCAGTATTACACCTAGTCCCGTACAGACCCTCGTATTACAACTAGTCCTATACAGTCCCCAGTATTACAGCTAGTCCCGTACAGACTCCAGTATTGCACCTAGTCCTGTACAGACCCCAGTATTACACCAAGTCCCATACAGACCCCAGTATTACACCTAGTCCTGTACAGACCCCAGTATTACACCTAGTCCCGAACAGACCCCAGTATTACACCAATCCTGTACAGACCCCAGTATTACACCTAGTCCTGTACAGACCCCAGTATTACACCTAGTCCCGTACAGACCCCAGTATTACACCAATCCTGTACAGACCCCAGTATTACACCTAGTCCCGTACAGACCCCAGTATTACACCTAGTCCTGTACAGACCCCAGTATTACACCTAGTCCTGTACAGACCCCAGTGTTACACCTAGTCCTGTACAGACCCCAATATTACACCTAGTCCTGTACAGACCCCAGTATTACACTTAGTCCTGTGCAGACCACAGTATTACACCTAGTCCAGTACAGACCCCAGTATTACATCTAGTCCTGTAAAGACCCCAGTATTACATCTAGTCCTGTAAAGACCCCAGTATTACATCTAGTCCTGTACAGACCCCAGTATTACACCTAGTCCTGTAAAGACCCCAGTATTACACCTAGTCCTGTACAGACCCCAGTATTACACCTAGTCCTGTAAAGACCCCAGTATTACACCTAGTCCTGTACAGACCCCAGTATTACATCTAGTCCTGTACAGACCCCAGTATTACACCTAGTCCTGTAAAGACCCCAGTATTACATCTAGTCCTGTAAAGACCCCAGTATTACATCTAGTCCTGTACAGACCCCAGTATTACACCTAGTCCTGTAAAGACCCCAGTATTACACCTAGTGCTGTACAGACCCCAGTATTACACCGAGTCCCATTCAGACCCCGGTATTACACCTAGTCCTGTACAGACCCCAGTATTACACCTAATCCCGTACAGACCCCAGTATTACACCTAGTCCCGTACAGACCCCAGTATTACACCTAGTCCCGTACAGACCCCAGTATTACACCTGGTCCTGTACAGACTCCAGTATTACACCAAGTCCCGTACAGACCCCAGTATTACACCTAGTCCCGTACAGACCCCAGTATTACACCTGGTCCTGTACAGACTCCAGTGTTACACCTAGTCCCATACAGACCCCAGTATTACACCTAGTCCCGTACAGACCCCAGTATTACACCTAGTCCTGTACAGACTCCAGTATTACACCAAGTCCTGTACAGACCCCAGTATTACACCTAGTCCCGTACAGACCCCAGTATTACACCTAGTCCTCTACAGACTCCAGTATTACAACTAGTCCTGTACAGACCCCAGTATTGCACCTAGTCTGGTCCTGTAAAGACCCCAGTATTACACCTAGTCCTGTGCAGACCCCAGTATTACACCTAGTCCTGTACAGACCCCAGTATTACACCTAGTCCTGTACAGACCCCAGTATTACACCTACTCCTGTACAGACCCCAGTATTACACCTACTCCTGTACAGACCCCAGTATTACACCTAGTCCCGTACAGACCCCAGTATTACACCTAGCCCCATACAGACCCCATTATTACACCTAGTCCCGTACAGACCCCAGTATTACACCTAGTCCTGCAGAGGCCCCAGTATTACACCTAGTCCTGTACAGACCCCAGTATTACACCTAGTCCTGTACAGACCCCATTATTACACCTAGTCCCGTACAGACTCCAGTATTACACATAGTCCTGCAGAGGCCCCAGTATTACACCTAGTCCTGTACAGACCCCAGTATTACACCTAGTCCTGTACAGACTCCAGTATTACACCTAGTCCCGTACAGACTCCAGTATTACACCTAGTCCTGTACAGACCCCAGTATTACACCTAGTCCTGTGCAGACCCCAGTATTACACCTAGTCCTGTAGAGGCCCCGGTATTACACCTAGTCCCGTACAGACCCCAGTGTTACACCTAGTCCTGTACAGACCCCAGTATTACGCCTAGTCCCGTACAGACCCCAGTATTACACCAATCCTGTACAGTCCCCAGTATTACACCTAGTCCTGTACAGACCCCAGTATTACACCTAGTCCTGTGCAGACCCCAGTATTACACCTAGTCCCGTACAGACCCCAGTATTACACCTAGTCCTGTACGGACCCCAGTATTACACCTAGTCCTGTACAGACCCCAGTATTACACCTAGTCCTGTACAGACCCCAGTATTACACCTAGTCCTGTACAGACCCCAGTATTACACCTAGTCCTGTACAGACCCCAATATTACATCTAGTCCTGTACAGACCCCAGTATTACACTTAGTCCTGTACAGACCCCAGTATTACACCTAGTCCTGTAAAGACCCCAGTATTACACCTAGTCCTGTAAAGGCCCCAGTATTACACCTAGTCCTGTACAGACCCCAGTATTACACCTAGTCCTGTACAGACCACAGTATTACACCTGGTCCCGTACAGACCCCAATATTACATCTAGTCCTGTACAGACCCCAGTATTACACATAGTCCTCTACAGACTCGAGTATTACACCTATTCCTGTACAGACCCCAGTATTACACCTAGTCCAGTCCTGTAAAGACCCCAGTATTACACCTAGTCCTGTACAGACCCCAGTATTACACCTAGTCCTGTACAGACCCCAGTATTACACCTAGTCCTGTACAGACCCCAGTATTACACCTAGTCCTGTACAGACCCCAGTATTACACCTAGTCCTGTCCAGACCCCAGTATTACACTTAGTCCTGTACAGACCCCATTATTACACCTAGTCCCGTACAGACCCCAGTATTGCACCTAGTCCCGTACAGACCCCAGTATTACACCTAGTCCCGTACAGACTCCAGTATTACACCTAGTCCTGTACAGACGCCAGTATTACACCTAGTCCCATACAAACCCTCGTATTACACCTAGTCCTATACAGACCCCAGTATTACACCTAGTCCCGTACAGACTCCAGTATTACACCTAGTCCTGTACAGACCCCAGTATTACACCAATCCCGTACAGACCCCAGTATTACACCTAGTCCTGTACAGACCCCAGTATTACACCTAGTCCCGTACAGACCCCAGTATTACACCTAGTCCTGTACAGACCCCAGTATTACACCTAGTCCTGTACAGACCCCAGTATTACACCTCGTCCTGTACAGACCCCAGTATTACACCTAGTCCTGTACAGACCCCAGTATTACACCTAGTCCCGTACAGACTCCAGTATTACACCTAGTCCTGTACAGACCGCAGTATTACACCAAGTCCCATACAGACACCAGTATTACACCTAGTCCTGTACAGACCCCAGTATTACACCTAGTCCTGTACAGACCCCAGTATTACACCTAGTCCTGTACAGACCCCAGTATTACACCTAGTCCTGTACAGACCCCAGTATTACACCTAGTCCTGTCCAGACCCCAGTATTACACTTAGTCCTGTACAGACCCCATTATTACACCTAGTCCCGTACAGACCCCAGTATTGCACCTAGTCCCGTACAGACCCCAGTATTACACCTAGTCCCGTACAGACTCCAGTATTACACCTAGTCCTGTACAGACTCCAGTATTACACCTAGTCCCATACAAACCCTCGTATTACACCTAGTCCTATACAGACCCCAGTATTACACCTAGTCCCGTACAGACTCCAGTATTACACCTAGTCCTGTACAGACCCCAGTATTACACCAATCCCGTACAGACCCCAGTATTACACCTAGTCCTGTACAGACCCCAGTATTACACCTAGTCCCGTACAGACCCCAGTATTACACCTAGTCCTGTACAGACCCCAGTATTACACCTAGTCCTGTACAGACCCCAGTATTACACCTCGTCCTGTACAGACCCCAGTATTACACCTAGTCCTGTACAGACCCCAGTATTACACCTAGTCCCGTACAGACTCCAGTATTACACCTAGTCCTGTACAGACCGCAGTATTACACCAAGTCCCATACAGACACCAGTATTACACCTAGTCCTGTACAGACCCCAGTATTACACCTAGTCCTGTACAGACCCCAGTATTACACCTAGTCCTGCATAGACCCCAGTATTACACCTAGTCCTGTGCAGACCCCAGTATTACACCTAGTCCCGTACAGACCCCAGTATTACACCTAGTCCTGTACAGACCCCAGTATTACACCTAGTCCTGTACAGACCCCAGTATTACACCTCGTCCTGTCTCGACCCCAGTATTACACCTAGTCCCGTACAGACCCCAGTATTACACCTAGTCCCGTACAGACCCTGTTAGATCCGTGTGTTAATGGAGACACGGAATGCAGGAGTTGATTTAACAAGTGTTTACTGAACAAAGTCTGGAGCTGAACTAACTACACAAGACGCTACACAGGCTTATATACCCGAGTGGTCACTACTGGTACTACAGTATACAGGGGCTTCAAAAACATAGTTCCTCTTAAAGGTACATACACTACAATTCCTCCCCTTTTAGATAAATAGTACATAACATTTTAAGTAATCATTAAATAACATTTTTACAAGAACAATAATCTACACATTTGCTGCAGTTAATCAATTATAAGTCAGTCTCTCTGGAGGCTTCCTGACTCGGTCCGGATAACGCCTCGGTGGTGTAGTAGGTTTTGGTGGTGTAGTAGGTTCTTTTGGCAAGGTCGATTCGGCTTCAATGCCAGTGTCGGGTTCATCTGGTTCCAGTATCACCGGATCGGAGGTAGATACTATGGGTATCTCTGCTTCATCACTAGGCGTATAGAGTTGTGGTGTAGGTTGTCCTTTTTCGGATGACTCTATGATCTGGTCAGCATGGCGCCTTATTATGCTTTCTCCAATGTCCACGGTATACATCAGCGGTCCTAGTCATGTGCAAATAGTTCCAGGCTGCCATTTCTCGGTACGGTAGTCCCGGGCCAAAACTGGTTGACCTATCTGGAAGGTTCTAGTTGGCCTTTCATTCATGCTTTGAAATTGCCGGTTCTCTACGTCCCTTCTGATGTTTGGCTTGATCAAATCCAGCCGGCATCTTAGTCTTCTATTGAAAAGCATCATGGCGGGAGTTTGGTTTGTAACCACATGTGTTGCATTCCTGTACGCAAACAAGAAGTTATCTACCATATGTTGTAGATTTATGTCTTCATTACCCATGGCCTTTATGGCCTTCTTGAAGGTCTGGACAAACCTTTCAGCCAATCCATTGGTGGCGGGATGGTATGGGGCGGACGTGTAGTGCTTAACCCCATTGTTTTTTAAGAACTTCCTGAATTCTTCGGATACAAATTGCGGTCCATTATCAGAACAGATCTGTTCAGGCAGCCCATTCCTGGCGAATATGGTCCTTAATACTGTGATGGTTTTTTCCGTGGTGGTGGAGGACATCTTTATTACCTCCAGCCACTTGGAGTGTGCATCCACCGCGATTAAGAACATTGAGTCCTTAAATGGACCAGCAAAGTCGATATGTACCCTTTGCCAGGGAGATGAGGGCCACTTCCATGGATGTAGAGGGGCTTGTGGTGGGGCGTTTTGGACCTTCTGGCATCCTAGACAGCCCTTGGTCATTTCTTCGATGTCTCCATCGATACCTGGCCACCACACAAACGCTCTGGCTAAGTTCTTCATTTTCACTCCACCCAGATGCCCCTCGTGAAGCTCCTTTAGCACTCTATCCTTGAGTTTGGGTGGAATCACCACTCTGGATCCACACATCAAGGTTCCTTGGCACACTGACAGCTGTTCTCTTCTTTGCGAGACTGCTGGCAACAGTGGTTCGCCATGTGCTGGCTATCCCTTCACCGTTAAATCGTAGACTCGTGAGAGAGTCGGGTCATTTCGCGTTTCATTTTCAATGGTAGAATTTGTCACCGGTAGACATTCCACTATGGTCGAGTGGAACATCTCCACTGGGTCCACTGTAGGCGCCTCTTCCACCGTTGGCAACGGTAGGCACGATAACCCATCAGCATTCCCATGCTGTTTTGTTCCTTTGTATTCTATGTCATATTGGTGTGCCCCTAGGAAAAGGGACCACCTCTGTAGCCTTTGCGCTGTCATAATGGGAACGCCCTTTTTAGGGTTGAATATGGAGACGAGGGGTTGATGGTCAGTCAACAAGGTAAATTTTTGTCCATGTAGGTAATGGTTGAATTTCTTCACCCCCCACACCAGGCTGAGTGCCTCCCTGTCGATTTGGGCATAGTTACGCTCAGCTGAGTTCAATGAGCGTGACGCAAAAGCTATCGGCCGCTCCGAGCCATCAGTGAATGTATGCGATAATACCGCTCCCATGCCGTAAGGCGATGCATCGCACGCCAGTCTGATTGGCAGTGATGGGTTGTAATGAGCCAACACTTCCCTGGACGTGATCAAGCCTTTGCATTTATGGAAGGCACGTTTACAGTCTTTGCTCCATTTCCAAACTACTCCCGTTTGTAGCAGTGCGTTAAGAGGGTGCAGAACCGTCGACAAGTTTGGTAAAAATTTATGATAGTAATTTACTAATCCCAGGAACGACCTTAATTGTGAGACATTTTCAGGCGCTGGGGCCTTTACGACCGCTTCAATTTTTTCAGGTGACTTATGCAACCCTTCTTCGTTAATGACGTGGCCACAATATGATATTTGTTTCTGGAAGAATTTGCACTTGGAGCGATTTGCTCGTAGGCCCTGTTCTCTCAGCCTCGTGAGCACCTGCTCCAAGTTGGCAAGGTGCTCGTTGTCGTTTTCTCCTGTTACAAGGATGTCATCTAGGTAGCATTGAGTCCCCGGAATCCCTTGCAGGACTTGCTCCATAGCTCTTTGTCAGATAGCCGGAGCTGATGCCACTCCGTAAACCAGTCGATTGTACTGGTACAGGCCTTTGTGTGTGTTTATCGTGAGATACTTTTTAGAGGCCTCCTCAACCTCCATCTGTAGATATGCCTGTGCTAAGTCAATTTTGGTGAAACGTTTCCCTCCGGATAGTGAGGCGAAAATATCTTCTATCCTCGGAAGAGGATACTGTACCGTGTGAATAACCGGGTTTACAGTCACCTTGAAGTCCCCACAGATGCGAACTTTTCTCTGTTCTTCAGATTTATCATTATTCAACGTTTTCTTCATGACTGGGATGATGGGTGTTGCCCACTCGCTCCAATCTACCTTGGATAACACGCCTGCTTTTTCCAAATTCTCCAGCTCTGCCTCGACGGCTGGACGAATTGCGTATGGCACCGGCCTTGCCTTAAAAAACTTGGGAATTGCCGCATCTTCCACTTTTATTGAGGCAGTGGCGCCTTTCAGGGTTCCTAGTTCCTGTTGAAACACTTCTTTGGCGTTAGCCAAGATTTCTTTTAATCGTCCAGGTATGACGTCATCATCGTTTTTTTTCTTACTGGTCACCGTCAGTGCCTGAATGGAGTGCCAGTCTAAACGTATCTTTCTGATCCATTCACGTCCCAACAACGGTGGACCACCATCTTGCAGAACGTATAAATACAACTTCTGTATTTCCTTGCCGTTGTATACAACAGGCACCCTTATTTTCCCTCTGGGGTATACTTTCTGCCCCGTAAATGTCTTCAAGATAATGGATGTGTCTTTCAAAGGTATATGCGGAAATAGCCGCTCGTAATCCCGTCGACTCATGACGGTCAGAGCTGATCCTGTATCTAGCTCCATTTTAACTGGGGACCCCGCTATCGTGAGGGTAACCCAAATGGTCTGGTAATCTTCTTTGGCAATTACATTATGTAATTTGAGACAGCTTAGTCTCTTGTTTCCGGAGTCGCTATCGCTCTTCTGGTCTTCGGAGCTACTGTCCATCATCATTTGTACCTTTCTGTACTTTTCCTTATTGGCCTTTTTACTGTCAGCGGATTTCTTTCCAGATCTGCATACACGTGCAATGTGTCCCATCTTTCCGCATTGCCTGCATGCTTTGTCCTTGAACCAGCAGTCCTTCTGGTCATGGGTGGATCTGCCGCAGTGATAACATCTCTCGAAACCCCGTGTCGTTTCATGGGTGCCGAAGTCCTGTGGCTTTTGCTGTATCTCTGCAGCTCCTCTTGCTGCTGCTTCGTATGATACAGCCACACTGAAAGCCTTGTCCAGTGTCAAATCTTTCTCAGAAAGTAGTCTTTTCGGTGTTCCTTCGCTTAGGAGACCGCAGACGAATTTGTCTCGTAGAGAATCTGCCAGTCCTGCCCCGAATTGGCAGTGCTTTGACAGCTTTTGTAATTCGGTGAGGTAATCAGCGTTACTTTCATTCTTGTGCTGATTCCTCCTGAAGAATTTGAATCGTTCCGCTATCAGCAGCGGTGTTGGGTTTAAGTGCTCCAGTAAGGTATCAACAATCTCCTTAAAATTCTTGTCCATCGGTTTGGCTGGAGTGATCAAGTTTCGTAACAGCCCGTATGTCCTTGCGCCCATCAGATTTAGAAGTACCGATGTCTTTTTATCATCCGCTACTTCATTCGCCTTGCAATATACCTCCACTCTTTCCACATATGTGGTCCAATCTTCTATATCAGTATTGAAAGCAGTAATATTGCCAGTCTTCGGCATCTTGAAAATCTAAAATGGCGCTTCCCGCGCTTTTCCTCCGTCCCCGATGGATCAAAATGGCGCCTCCCACGCTTTCCTTTCTTCCCCGCCGAGTTAAGATGGCGCCTCCCGCGCTTTCCCGCCGCTGCCGCTGCTGCCAACGCTGTTCTCCGTAGTTCCCGTTGCGACCTGCAGATTTTCGCGGTATTTCTATTTTTTTTTATATATCGCTTCAATAGTTTCTCCGTTACTTGGCGAACCGTTCCCGTCGTGGAGCGGACCCTCTGGGACTTTCCATTCCCTCTGCTCGGTCCGAATGCCGACCTGCTTTGCAGCACCGGCCGTGCCCTGAGTGCTCCACCCTCTCTCTCTCTTTGTTTCTGCTTCCTGACTCGCTGCCCGGCCCCGTTGCAGAGCCACCCGATCGAGCTCTAGTCCGCCGCAGCCCAGGGAGGATCAGTGCACTACCTGCCACCAGCCCGTTTAGCTGGTGAAACCACAGTTTTTTTTTTTTTTGCTTCTGGCTTCGACCTTCGTCTGAGGAATCGATCTCCTTGAGGTGCTGGCGAATTGCAGGTAAGTGCGTTTCTAACTCGTCGCCACTGTTAGATCCGTGTCTTAATGGAGACACGGAATGCAGGAGTTGATTTAACAAGTGTTTACTGAACAAAGTCTGCAGGTGAACTGACTACACAAGGCGCCACGCAGACTTATATACCCGAGTGGTCACTACTGGTACTACAGTATACAGGGGCTTCAAAAACATAGTTCCTCTTAAAGGTACATACACTACAGACCCCAGTATTACACCTAGTCCTGTACAGACCCCAGTATTACACCTAGTCCCGCACAGTCCCCAGTATTACACCTAGCCCTGTACAGACCCCAGTATTACACCTAGTCCCGTACAGACCCCAGTATTACACCTAGTCCTGGACAGACCCCGGTATTACACCTAGTCCCGTACAGACCCCAGTATTACACCTAATCCTGTACAGACCCCAGTATTACACCTAGTCCTGTACAGACCCCAGTATTACATCTAATCCTGTACAGACCCCAGTATTACACCTAGTCCTGTACAGACCCCGGTATTACACCTAGTCCCGTACAGACCCCAGTATTACAACTAGTCCTGTACAAACCCCGGTATTACACCTAGTCCCGTACAGACCCCAGTATTACACCTAGTCCCGTACAGACCCCAGTATTACACCTAGTCCTGTACAGACTCCAGTATTACACCAAGTCCCGTACAGACCCCAGTATTACACCTCGTCCCGTACAGACCCCAGTATTACACCTAGTCCCGTACAGACCCCAGTATTACACCTAGTCCTGTACAGACTCCAGTATTACACCAAGTCCTGTACAGACCCCAGTATTACACCTAGTCCCGTACAGACCCCAGTATTACACCTAGTCCCGTACAGACCCCAGTATTACACCTAGTCCCGTACAGACCCCAGTATTACACCTAGTCCTCTACAGACTCCAGTATTACAACTAGTCCTGTACAGACCCCAGTATTACACCTAGTCCCGTACAGACCCCAGTATTACACCTAGTCCCGTACAGACCCCAGTATCACACCAAGTCCTGTACAGACCCCAGTATTACACCTAGTCCTGTACAGACTCCAGTATTACACCTAGTCCCGTACAGACTCCAGTATTACACCTAGTCCTGTACAGACCCCAGTATTACACCTAGTCCCGTACAGACCCCAGTATTACACCTAGTCCTGTACAGACCCCAGTATTACACCTAGTCCTGTACAGACCCCAGTATTACACCTAGTCCCGTACAGACCCCAGTATTACACCTAGACCTGTACAGACCCCAGTAATACACCTAGTCCTCTACAGACCCTGGTATTACACCTAGTCCTGTACAGACCCCAGTATTACACCTAGTCCTGGAGAGGCCCCAGTATTACACCTAGTCCTGTACAGACCCCAGTATTACACCTAGTCCTGTACAGACTCCAGTATTACACCTAGTCCTGTGCAGACCCTCGTATTACACCTAGTCCTATACAGACTCCAGTATTACACCTAGTCCCGTACAGTCCCCAGTATTACACCTAGTCCTGTACAGACTCCAGTATTACACCTAGTCCTGTGCAGACCCTCGTATTACACCTAGTCCTATACAGACTCCAGTATTACACCTAGTCCCGTACAGACCCCAGTATTACACCTAGACCTGTACAGACCCCAGTAATACACCTAGTCCTCTACAGACCCTAGTATTACACCTAGTCCTGTAGAGGCCCCAGTATTACACCTAGTCCTGTACAGACCCCAGTATTACACCTAGTCCTTTACAGACTCCAGTATTACACCTAGTCCCGTACAGACCCTCGTATTACAACTAGTCCTATACAGTCCCCAGTATTACAGCTAGTCCCGTACAGACTCCAGTATTGCACCTAGTCCTGTACAGACCCCAGTATTACACCGAGTCCCATACAGACCCCAGTATTACACCTAGTCCTGTACAGACCCCAGTATTACACCTAGTCCCGAACAGACCCCAGTATTACACCAATCCTGTACAGACCCCAGTATTACACCTAGTCCTGTACAGACCCCAGTATTACACCTAGTCCCGTACAGACCCCAGTATTACACCAATCCTGTACAGACCCCAGTATTACACCTAGTCCCGTACAGACCCCAGTATTACACCTAGTCCTGTACAGACCCCAGTATTACACCTAGTCCTGTACAGACCCCAGTGTTACACCTAGTCCTGTACAGACCCCAATATTACACCTAGTCCTGTACAGACCCCAGTATTACACTTAGTCCTGTGCAGACCACAGTATTACACCTAGTCCAGTACAGACCCCAGTATTACATCTAGTCCTGTACAGACCCCAGTATTACACCTAGTCCTGTAAAGACCCCAGTTTTACATCTAGTCCTGTAAAGACCCCAGTATTACATCTAGTCCTGTACAGACCCCAGTATTACACCTAGTCCTGTAAAGACCCCAGTATTACACCTAGTCCTGTACAGACCCCAGTATTACACCGAGTCCCATTCAGACCCCGGTATTACACCTAGTCCTGTACAGACCCCAGTATTACACCTAATCCCGTACAGACCCCAGTATTACACCTAGTCCCGTACAGACCCCAGTATTACACCTAGTCCCGTACAGACCCCAGTATTACACCTGGTCCTGTACAGACTCCAGTATTACACCAAGTCCCGTACAGACCCCAGTGTTACACCTAGTCCCGTACAGACCCCAGTATTACACCTAGTCCCGTACAGACCCCAGTATTACACCTAGTCCTGTACAGACTCCAGTATTACACCAAGTCCTGTACAGACCCCAGTATTACACCTAGTCCCGTACAGACCCCAGTATTACACCACTCCTCTACAGACTCCAGTATTACAACTAGTCCTGTACAGACCCCAGTATTGCACCTAGTCTGGTCCTGTAAAGACCCCAGTATTACACCTAGTCCTGTGCAGACCCCAGTATTACACCTAGTCCTGTACAGACCCCAGTATTACACCTAGTCCTGTACAGACCCCAGTATTACACCTACTCCTGTACAGACCCCAGTATTACACCTACTCCTGTACAGACCCCAGTATTACACCTAGTCCCGTACAGACCCCAGTATTACACCTAGCCCCATACAGACCCCATTATTACACCTAGTCCCGTACAGACCCCAGTATTACACCTAGTCCTGCAGAGGCCCCAGTATTACACCTAGTCCTGTACAGACCCCAGTATTACACCTAGTCCTGTACAGACTCCAGTATTACACCTAGTCCCGTACAGACCCCAGTATTACACCTAGCCCCATACAGACCCCATTATTACACCTAGTCCCGTACAGACTCCAGTATTACACATAGTCCTGCAGAGGCCCCAGTATTACACCTAGTCCTGTACAGACCCCAGTATTACACCTAGTCCTGTACAGACTCCAGTATTACACCTAGTCCCGTACAGACTCCAGTATTACACCTAGTCCTGTACAGACCCCAGTATTACACCTAGTCCTGTGCAGACCCCAGTATTACACCTAGTCCTGTAGAGGCCCCGGTATTACACCTAGTCCCGTACAGACCCCAGTGTTACACCTAGTCCTGTACAGACCCCAGTATTACACCAATCCTGTACAGACCCCAGTATTACACCTAGTCCTGTACAGACCCCAGTATTACACCTAGTCCTGTACAGACCCCAGTATTACACCTAGTCCCGTACAGACCCCAGTATTACGCCTAGTCCCGTACAGACCCCAGTATTACACCAATCCTGTACAGACCCCAGTATTACACCTAGTCCTGTACAGACCCCAGTATTACACCTAGTCCTGTACAGACCCCAGTATTACACCTAGTCCTGTACAGACCCCAGTATTACACCTAGTCCTGTGCAGACCCCAGTATTACACCTAGTCCCGTACAGACCCCAGTATTACACCTAGTCCTGTACGGACCCCAGCATTACACCTAATCCCGTACAGACCCCAGTATTACACCTAGTCCTGTACAGACCCCAGTATTACACCTAGTCCTGTACAGACCCCAGTATTACACCTAGTCCTGTACAGACCCCAGTATTACACCTAGTCCTGTACAGACCCCAATATTACACCTAGTCCTGTACAGACCCCAGTATTACACCTATTCCTGTACAGACCCCAGTATTACACCTAGTCCAGTCCTGTAAAGACCCCAGTATTACACCTAGTCCTGTACAGACCCCAGTATTACACCTAGTCCTGTACAGACCCCAGTATTACACCTAGTCCTGTACAGACCCCAGTATTACACCTAGTCCTGTACAGACCCCAGTATTACACCTAGTCCTGTCCAGACCCCAGTATTACACTTAGTCCTGTACAGACCCCATTATTACACCTAGTCCCTTACAGACCCCAGTATTGCACCTAGTCCCGTACAGACCCCAGTATTACACCTAGTCCCGTACAGACCCCAGTATTACACCTAGTCCTGTACAGACCACAGTATTACACCTGGTCCCGTACAGACCCCAATATTACATCTAGTCCTGTACAGACCCCAGTATTACACATAGTCCTCTACAGACTCGAGTATTACACCTATTCCTGTACAGACCCCAGTATTACACCTAGTCCAGTCCTGTAAAGACCCCAGTATTACACCTAGTCCTGTACAGACCCCAGTATTACACCTAGTCCTGTACAGACCCCAGTATTACACCTAGTCCTGTACAGACCCCAGTATTACACCTAGTCCTGTACAGACCCCAGTATTACACCTAGTCCTGCCCAGACCCCAGTATTACACTTAGTCCTGTACAGACCCCATTATTACACCTAGTCCTGTACAGACCCCAGTATTACACCTAGTCCCGTACAGACCCCAGTATTACACCTAGTCCTATACAGACCCCAGTATTACACCTAGTCCCGTACAGACTCCAGTATTACACCTAGTCCTGTACAGACCCCAGTATTACACCTAGTCCCGTACAGACCCCAGTATTACACCTAGTCCTGTACAGACCCCAGTATTACACCTAGTCCCGTACAGACCCCAGTATTACACCTAGTCCTGTACAGACCCCAGTATTACACCTAGTCCTGTACAGACCCCAGTATTACACCTCGTCCTGTACAGACCCCAGTATTACACCTAGTCCTGTACAGACCCCAGTATTACACCTAGTCCCGTACAGACCCCAGTATTACACCTAGTCCTGTACAGACCCCAGTATTACACCTAGTCCTGTACAGACCCCAGTATTACACCTCGTCCTGTACAGACCCCAGTATTACACCTAGTCCTGTACAGACCCCAGTATTACACCTAGTCCCGTACAGACTCCAGTATTACACCTAGTCCTGTACAGACCGCAGTATTACACCAAGTCCCATACAGACACCAGTATTACACCTAGTCCTGTACAGACCCCAGTATTACACCTAGTCCTGTACAGACCCCAGTATTACACCTAGTCCTGCATAGACCCCAGTATTACACCTAGTCCTGTGCAGACCCCAGTATTACACCTAGTCCCGTACAGACCCCAGTATTACACCTAGTCCTGTACAGACCCCAGTATTACACCTAGTCCTGTACAGACCCCAGTATTACACCTCGTCCTGTCTCGACCCCAGTATTACACCTAGTCCCGTACAGACCCCAGTATTACACCTAGTCCCGTACAGACCCTGTTAGATCCGTGTGTTAATGGAGACACGGAATGCAGGAGTTGATTTAACAAGTGTTTACTGAACAAAGTCTGGAGCTGAACTAACTACACAAGACGCTACACAGGCTTATATACCCGAGTGGTCACTACTGGTACTACAGTATACAGGGGCTTCAAAAACATAGTTCCTCTTAAAGGTACATACACTACAATTCCTCCCCTTTTAGATAAATAGTACATAACATTTTAAGTAATCATTAAATAACATTTTTACAAGAACAATAATCTACACATTTGCTGCAGTTAATCAATTATAAGTCAGTCTCTCTGGAGGCTTCCTGACTCGGTCCGGATAACGCCTCGGTGGTGTAGTAGGTTTTGGTGGTGTAGTAGGTTCTTTTGGCAAGGTCGATTCGGCTTCAATGCCAGTGTCGGGTTCATCTGGTTCCAGTATCACCGGATCGGAGGTAGATACTATGGGTATCTCTGCTTCATCACTAGGCGTATAGAGTTGTGGTGTAGGTTGTCCTTTTTCGGATGACTCTATGATCTGGTCAGCATGGCGCCTTATTATGCTTTCTCCAATGTCCACGGTATACATCAGCGGTCCTAGTCATGTGCAAATAGTTCCAGGCTGCCATTTCTCGGTACGGTAGTCCCGGGCCAAAACTGGTTGACCTATCTGGAAGGTTCTAGTTGGCCTTTCATTCATGCTTTGAAATTGCCGGTTCTCTACGTCCCTTCTGATGTTTGGCTTGATCAAATCCAGCCGGCATCTTAGTCTTCTATTGAAAAGCATCATGGCGGGAGTTTGGTTTGTAACCACATGTGTTGCATTCCTGTACGCAAACAAGAAGTTATCTACCATATGTTGTAGATTTATGTCTTCATTACCCATGGCCTTTATGGCCTTCTTGAAGGTCTGGACAAACCTTTCAGCCAATCCATTGGTGGCGGGATGGTATGGGGCGGACGTGTAGTGCTTAACCCCATTGTTTTTTAAGAACTTCCTGAATTCTTCGGATACAAATTGCGGTCCATTATCAGAACAGATCTGTTCAGGCAGCCCATTCCTGGCGAATATGGTCCTTAATACAGTGATGGTTTTTTCCGTGGTGGTGGAGGACATCTTTATTACCTCCAGCCACTTGGAGTGTGCATCCACCGCGATTAAGAACATTGAGTCCTTAAATGGACCAGCAAAGTCGATATGTACCCTTTGCCAGGGAGATGAGGGCCACTTCCATGGATGTAGAGGGGCTTGTGGTGGGGCGTTTTGGACCTTCTGGCATCCTAGACAGCCCTTGGTCATTTCTTCGATGTCTCCATCGATACCTGGCCACCACACAAACGCTCTGGCTAAGTTCTTCATTTTCACTCCACCCAGATGCCCCTCGTGAAGCTCCTTTAGCACTCTATCCTTGAGTTTGGGTGGAATCACCACTCTGGATCCACACATCAAGGTTCCTTGGCACACTGACAGCTGTTCTCTTCTTTGCGAGACTGCTGGCAACAGTGGTTCGCCATGTGCTGGCTATCCCTTCACCGTTAAATCGTAGACTCGTGAGAGAGTCGGGTCATTTCGCGTTTCATTTTCAATGGTAGAATTTGTCACCGGTAGACATTCCACTATGGTCGAGTGGAACATCTCCACTGGGTCCACTGTAGGCGCCTCTTCCACCGTTGGCAACGGTAGGCACGATAACCCATCAGCATTCCCATGCTGTTTTGTTCCTTTGTATTCTATGTCATATTGGTGTGCCCCTAGGAAAAGGGACCACCTCTGTAGCCTTTGCGCTGTCATAATGGGAACGCCCTTTTTAGGGTTGAATATGGAGACGAGGGGTTGATGGTCAGTCAACAAGGTAAATTTTTGTCCATGTAGGTAATGGTTGAATTTCTTCACCCCCCACACCAGGCTGAGTGCCTCCCTGTCGATTTGGGCATAGTTACGCTCAGCTGAGTTCAATGAGCGTGACGCAAAAGCTATCGGCCGCTCCGAGCCATCAGTGAATGTATGCGATAATACCGCTCCCATGCCGTAAGGCGATGCATCGCACGCCAGTCTGATTGGCAGTGATGGGTTGTAATGAGCCAACACTTCCCTGGACGTGATCAAGCCTTTGCATTTATGGAAGGCACGTTTACAGTCTTTGCTCCATTTCCAAACTACTCCCGTTTGTAGCAGTGCGTTAAGAGGGTGCAGAACCGTCGACAAGTTTGGTAAAAATTTATGATAGTAATTTACTAATCCCAGGAACGACCTTAATTGTGAGACATTTTCAGGCGCTGGGGCCTTTACGACCGCTTCAATTTTTTCAGGTGACTTATGCAACCCTTCTTCGTTAATGACGTGGCCACAATATGATATTTGTTTCTGGAAGAATTTGCACTTGGAGCGATTTGCTCGTAGGCCCTGTTCTCTCAGCCTCGTGAGCACCTGCTCCAAGTTGGCAAGGTGCTCGTTGTCGTTTTCTCCTGTTACAAGGATGTCATCTAGGTAGCATTGAGTCCCCGGAATCCCTTGCAGGACTTGCTCCATAGCTCTTTGTCAGATAGCCGGAGCTGATGCCACTCCGTAAACCAGTCGATTGTACTGGTACAGGCCTTTGTGTGTGTTTATCGTGAGATACTTTTTAGAGGCCTCCTCAACCTCCATCTGTAGATATGCCTGTGCTAAGTCAATTTTGGTGAAACGTTTCCCTCCGGATAGTGAGGCGAAAATATCTTCTATCCTCGGAAGAGGATACTGTACCGTGTGAATAACCGGGTTTACAGTCACCTTGAAGTCCCCACAGATGCGAACTTTTCTCTGTTCTTCAGATTTATCATTATTCAACGTTTTCTTCATGACTGGGATGATGGGTGTTGCCCACTCGCTCCAATCTACCTTGGATAACACGCCTGCTTTTTCCAAATTCTCCAGCTCTGCCTCGACGGCTGGACGAATTGCGTATGGCACCGGCCTTGCCTTAAAAAACTTGGGAATTGCCGCATCTTCCACTTTTATTGAGGCAGTGGCGCCTTTCAGGGTTCCTAGTTCCTGTTGAAACACTTCTTTGGCGTTAGCCAAGATTTCTTTTAATCGTCCAGGTATGACGTCATCATCGTTTTTTTTCTTACTGGTCACCGTCAGTGCCTGAATGGAGTGCCAGTCTAAACGTATCTTTCTGATCCATTCACGTCCCAACAACGGTGGACCACCATCTTGCAGAACGTATAAATACAACTTCTGTATTTCCTTGCCGTTGTATACAACAGGCACCCTTATTTTCCCTCTGGGGTATACTTTCTGCCCCGTAAATGTCTTCAAGATAATGGATGTGTCTTTCAAAGGTATATGCGGAAATAGCCGCTCGTAATCCCGTCGACTCATGACGGTCAGAGCTGATCCTGTATCTAGCTCCATTTTAACTGGGGACCCCGCTATCGTGAGGGTAACCCAAATGGTCTGGTAATCTTCTTTGGCAATTACATTATGTAATTTGAGACAGCTTAGTCTCTTGTTTCCGGAGTCGCTATCGCTCTTCTGGTCTTCGGAGCTACTGTCCATCATCATTTGTACCTTTCTGTACTTTTCCTTATTGGCCTTTTTACTGTCAGCGGATTTCTTTCCAGATCTGCATACACGTGCAATGTGTCCCATCTTTCCGCATTGCCTGCATGCTTTGTCCTTGAACCAGCAGTCCTTCTGGTCATGGGTGGATCTGCCGCAGTGATAACATCTCTCGAAACCCCGTGTCGTTTCATGGGTGCCGAAGTCCTGTGGCTTTTGCTGTATCTCTGCAGCTCCTCTTGCTGCTGCTTCGTATGATACAGCCACACTGAAAGCCTTGTCCAGTGTCAAATCTTTCTCAGAAAGTAGTCTTTTCGGTGTTCCTTCGCTTAGGAGACCGCAGCACTACCTGCCACCAGCCCGTTTAGCTGGTGAAACCACAGTTTTTTTTTTTTTTGCTTCTGGCTTCGACCTTCGTCTGAGGAATCGATCTCCTTGAGGTGCTGGCGAATTGCAGGTAAGTGCGTTTCTAACTCGTCGCCACTGTTAGATCCGTGTCTTAATGGAGACACGGAATGCAGGAGTTGATTTAACAAGTGTTTACTGAACAAAGTCTGCAGGTGAACTGACTACACAAGGCGCCACGCAGACTTATATACCCGAGTGGTCACTACTGGTACTACAGTATACAGGGGCTTCAAAAACATAGTTCCTCTTAAAGGTACATACACTACAGACCCCAGTATTACACCTAGTCCTGTACAGACCCCAGTATTACACCTAGTCCCGCACAGTCCCCAGTATTACACCTAGCCCTGTACAGACCCCAGTATTACACCTAGTCCCGTACAGACCCCAGTATTACACCTAGTCCTGGACAGACCCCGGTATTACACCTAGTCCCGTACAGACCCCAGTATTACACCTAATCCTGTACAGACCCCAGTATTACACCTAGTCCTGTACAGACCCCAGTATTACATCTAATCCTGTACAGACCCCAGTATTACACCTAGTCCTGTACAGACCCCGGTATTACACCTAGTCCCGTACAGACCCCAGTATTACAACTAGTCCTGTACAAACCCCGGTATTACACCTAGTCCCGTACAGACCCCAGTATTACACCTAGTCCCGTACAGACCCCAGTATTACACCTAGTCCTGTACAGACTCCAGTATTACACCAAGTCCCGTACAGACCCCAGTATTACACCTCGTCCCGTACAGACCCCAGTATTACACCTAGTCCCGTACAGACCCCAGTATTACACCTAGTCCTGTACAGACTCCAGTATTACACCAAGTCCTGTACAGACCCCAGTATTACACCTAGTCCCGTACAGACCCCAGTATTACACCTAGTCCCGTACAGACCCCAGTATTACACCTAGTCCCGTACAGACCCCAGTATTACACCTAGTCCTCTACAGACTCCAGTATTACAACTAGTCCTGTACAGACCCCAGTATTACACCTAGTCCCGTACAGACCCCAGTATTACACCTAGTCCCGTACAGACCCCAGTATCACACCAAGTCCTGTACAGACCCCAGTATTACACCTAGTCCCGTACAGACCCCAGTATTACACCTAGTCCCGTACAGACCCCAGTATTACACCTAGTCCCGTACAGACCCCAGTATTACACCTAGTCCTGTACAGACCCCAGTATTACACCTAGTCCTCTACAGACTCCAGTATTACAACTAGTCCTGTACAGACCCCAGTATTGCACCGAGTCTGGTCCTGTAAAGACCCCAGTATTACACCTAGTCCTGTACAGACCCCAGTATTACACCTAGTCCTGTACAGACCCCAGTATTACACCTAGTCCTGTACAGACCCCAGTATTACACCTACTCCTGTACAGACCCCAGTATTACACCTAGTCCCGTACAGACCCCAGTATTACACCTAGCCCCATACAGACCCCATTATTACACCTAGTCCCGTACAGACCCCAGTATTACACCTAGTCCCGTACAGACCCCAGTATTACAACTAGTCCCGTACAGACTCCAGTATTACACCTAGTCCCGTACAGACTCCAGTATTACACCTAGTCCTGTACAGGCCCCAGTATTACACATAGTCCTGCAGAGGCCCCAGTATTACACCTAGTCCTGTACAGACCCCAGTATTACACCTAGTCCTGTACAGACTCCAGTATTACACCTAGTCCCGTACAGACTCCAGTATTACACCTAGTCCTGTACAGACCCCAGTATTACACCTAGTCCTGTACAGACCCCAGTATTACACCTAGTCCCGTACAGTCCCCAGTATTACACCTAGTCCCGTACAGACCCCAGTATTACACCTAGTCCCGTACAGACCCCAGTATTACACCTAGACCTGTACAGACCCCAGTATTACACCTAGTCCTGTACAGACCGCAGTATTACACCTAGTCCTGTAGAGGCCCCGGTATTACACCTAGACCTGTACAGACCCCAGTATTACACCTAGACCTGTACAGACCCCAGTATTACACCTAGTCCTGTACAGACCCCAGTATTACACCTAGTCCCGTACAGACCCCAGTATTACACCTAGTCCTCTACAGACCCTAGTATTACACCTAGTCCTGTACAGACCCCAGTATTACACCTAGTCCTCTACAGACCCTAGTATTACACCTAGTCCTGTACAGACCCCAGTATTACACCTAGTCCTGTAGAGGCCCCGGTATTACACCTAGTCCTGTACAGACCCCAGTATTACACCTAGTCCTGTGCAGACTCCAGTATTGCACCTAGTCCCGTACAGACCCCAGTATTACACCAATCCTGTACAGACCCCAGTATTACACCTAGTCCTGTACGGACCCCAGTATTACACCTAATCCCGTACAGACCCCAGTATTACACCTAGTCCTGTGCAGACCCCAGTATTACACCTAGTCCTGTACAGACCCCAGTATTACACCTAGTCCTGTACAGACCCCAGTATTACACCTAGTCCTGTACAGACCCCAGTATTACACCTAGTCCTGTGCAGACCCCAATATTACACCTAGTCCTGTACAGACCCCAATATTACACCTAGTCCTGTACAGACCCCAGTATTACACTTAGTCCTGTACAGACCCCAGTATTACACCTAGTCCTGTACAGACCCCAATATTACACCTAGTCCTGTACAGACCCCAGTATTACACCTAGTCCTGTACAGACCCCAGTATTACACCTAGTCCTGTACAGATCCCAATATTACACCTAGTCCTGTACAGACCCCAGTATTACACCTAGTCCCGTACAGACCCCAGTATTACACCTAGTCCTGTACAGACCCCAGTATTACACCTAGTCCTATACAGACCCCAGTATTACACCTAGTCCTGTACAGACCCCAGTATTACACCTAGTCCCGTACAGACCCCAGTATTACACCTAGTCCCGTACAGACCCCAGTATTACACCTAGTCCCGTACAGACCCCAGTATTACACCTAGTCCTGTACAGACCCCAGTATTACACCTAGTCCTATACAGACCCCAGTATTACACCTAGTCCTGTACAGACCCCAGTATTACACCTAGTCCCGTACAGACCCCAGTATTACACCTAGTCCCGTAGAGACCCCAGTATTACACCTAGTCCTGTACAGACTCCAGTATTACATCTAGTCCTGTAAAGACCCCAGTATTACACCTAGTCCAGTACAGACCCCAGTATTACACCTAATCCCGTACAGACCCCAGTATTACACCTTATCCCGTACAGACCCCAGTATTACAACTAGTCCTGTACAGACCCCAGTATTACACCTAGTCCTGTACAGACCCCAGTATTACACCTAGTCCCGTACAGGCCCCAGTATTACACCTAGTCCTGTACAGACCCCAGTATTACTCCTAGTCCCGTACAGACCCCAGTATTACACCTAGTCCTGTACAGACCCCAGTATTACACATAGTCCTCTACAGACTCGAGTATTACACCTATTCCTGTACAGACCCCAGTATTACACCTAGTCCTGTAAAGACCCCAGTATTACACCTGGTCCTGTACAGACCCCAGTATTACACCTAGTCCTGTAGAGGCCCCAGTATTACACCTAGACCTGTACAGACCCCAGTATTACACCTACTCCTGTGCAGACCCCAGTATTACACCGAGTCCCATACAGACCCCAGTATTACACCTAGTCCCATACAGACCCCATTATTACACCTAGTCCTGTACAGACCCCAGTATTATACATAGTCCTGTACAGACTCCAGTATTACACCTAGTCCCGTACAGACCCCAATATTACACCTAGTCCTGTACAGACTCCAGTATTACACCTAGTCCTGTACAGACTCCAGTATTACACCTAGTCCCGTACAGACCCTGTTAGATCCGTGTGTTAATTGAGACACGGAATGCAGGAGTTGATTTAACAAGTGTTTACTGAACAAAGTCTGGAGCTGAACTAACTACACAAGACGCTACACAGGCTTATATACCCGAGTGGTCACTACTGGTACTACAGTATACAGGGGCTTCAAAAACATAGTTCCTCTTAAAGGTACATACACTACAATTCCTCCCCTTTTAGATAAATAGTACATAGCATTTTAAGTAATCATTAAATAACATTTTTACAAGAACAATAATCTACACATTTGCTGCAGTTAATCAATTATAAGTCAGTCTCTCTGGAGGCTTCCTGACTCGGTCCGGATAACGCCTCGGTGGTGTAGTAGGTTTTGGTGGTGTAGTAGGTTCTTTTGGCAAGGTCGATTCGGCTTCAATGCCAGTGTCGGGTTCATCTGGTTCCAGTATCACCGGATCGGAGGTAGATACTATGGGTATCTCTGCTTCATCACTAGGCGTATAGAGTTGTGGTGTAGGTTGTCCTTTTTCGGATGACTCTATGATCTGGTCAGCATGGCGCCTTATTATGCTTTCTCCAATGTCCACGGTATACATCAGCGGTCCTAGTCATGTGCAAATAGTTCCAGGCTGCCATTTCTCGGTACGGTAGTCCCGGGCCAAAACTGGTTGACCTAACTGGAAGGTTCTAGTTGGCCTTTCATTCATGCTTTGAAATTGCCGGTTCTCTACGTCCCTTCTGATGTTTGGCTTGATCAAATCCAGCCGGCATCTTAGTCTTCTATTGAAAAGCATCATGGCGGGAGTTTGGTTTGTAACCACATGTGTTGCATTCCTGTACGCAAACAAGAAGTTATCTACCATATGTTGTAGATTTATGTCTTCATTACCCATGGCCTTTATGGCCTTCTTGAAGGTCTGGACAAACCTTTCAGCCAATCCATTGGTGGCGGGATGGTATGGGGCGGACGTGTAGTGCTTAACCCCATTGTTTTTTAAGAACTTCCTGAATTCTTCGGATACAAATTGCGGTCCATTATCAGAACAGATCTGTTCAGGCAGCCCATTCCTGGCGAATATGGTCCTTAATACTGTGATGGTTTTTTCCGTGGTGGTGGAGGACATCTTTATTACCTCCAGCCACTTGGAGTGTGCATCCACCGCGATTAAGAACATTGAGTCCTTAAATGGACCAGCAAAGTCGATATGTACCCTTTGCCAGGGAGATGAGGGCCACTTCCATGGATGTAGAGGGGCTTGTGGTGGGGCGTTTTGGACCTTCTGGCATCCTAGACAGCCCTTGGTCATTTCTTCGATGTCTCCATCGATACCTGGCCACCACACAAATGCTCTGGCTAAGTTCTTCATTTTCACTCCACCCAGATGCCCCTCGTGAAGCTCCTTTAGCACTCTATCCTTGAGTTTGGGTGGAATCACCACTCTGGATCCACACATCAAGGTTCCTTGGCACACTGACAGCTGTTCTCTTCTTTGCGAGACTGCTGGCAACAGTGGTTCGCCATGTGCTGGCTATCCCTTCACCGTTAAATCGTAGACTCGTGAGAGAGTCGGGTCATTTCGCGTTTCATTTTCAATGGTAGAATTTGTCACCGGTAGACATTCCACTATGGTCGAGTGGAACATCTCCACTGGGTCCACTGTAGGCGCCTCTTCCACCGTTGGCAACGGTAGGCACGATAACCCATCAGCATTCCCATGCTGTTTTGTTCCTTTGTATTCTATGTCATATTGGTGTGCCCCTAGGAAAAGGGACCACCTCTGTAGCCTTTGCGCTGTCATAATGGGAACGCCCTTTTTAGGGTTGAATATGGAGACGAGGGGTTGATGGTCAGTCAACAAGGTAAATTTTTGTCCATGTAGGTAATGGTTGAATTTCTTCACCCCCCACACCAGGCTGAGTGCCTCCCTGTCGATTTGGGCATAGTTACGCTCAGCTGAGTTCAATGAGCGTGACGCAAAAGCTATCGGCCGCTCCGAGCCATCAGTGAATGTATGCGATAATACCGCTCCCATGCCGTAAGGCGATGCATCGCACGCCAGTCTGATTGGCAGTGATGGGTTGTAATGAGCCAACACTTCCCTGGACGTGATCAAGCCTTTGCATTTATGGAAGGCACGTTTACAGTCTTTGCTCCATTTCCAAACTACTCCCGTTTGTAGCAGTGCGTTAAGAGGGTGCAGAACCGTCGACAAGTTTGGTAAAAATTTATGATAGTAATTTACTAATCCCAGGAACGACCTTAATTGTGAGACATTTTCAGGCGCTGGGGCCTTTACGACCGCTTCAATTTTTTCAGGTGACTTATGCAACCCTTCTTCGTTAATGACGTGGCCACAATATGATATTTGTTTCTGGAAGAATTTGCACTTGGAGCAATTTGCTCGTAGGCCCTGTTCTCTCAGCCTCGTGAGCACCTGCTCCAAGTTGGCAAGGTGCTCGTTGTCGTTTTCTCCTGTTACAAGGATGTCATCTAGGTAGCATTGAGTCCCCGGAATCCCTTGCAGGACTTGCTCCATAGCTCTTTGTCAGATAGCCGGAGCTGATGCCACTCCGTAAACCAGTCGATTGTACTGGTACAGGCCTTTGTGTGTGTTTATCGTGAGATACTTTTTAGAGGCCTCCTCAACCTCCATCTGTAGATATGCCTGTGCTAAGTCAATTTTGGTGAAACGTTTCCCTCCGGATAGTGAGGCGAAAATATCTTCTATCCTCGGAAGAGGATACTGTACCGTGTGAATAACCGGGTTTACAGTCACCTTGAAGTCCCCACAGATGCGAACTTTTCTCTGTTCTTCAGATTTATCATTATTCAACGTTTTCTTCATGACTGGGATGATGGGTGTTGCCCACTCGCTCCAATCTACCTTGGATAACACGCCTGCTTTTTCCAAATTCTCCAGCTCTGCCTCGACGGCTGGACGAATTGCGTATGGCACCGGCCTTGCCTTAAAAAACTTGGGAATTGCCGCATCTTCCACTTTTATTGAGGCAGTGGCGCCTTTCAGGGTTCCTAGTTCCTGTTGAAACACTTCTTTGGCGTTAGCCAAGATTTCTTTTAATCGTCCAGGTATGACGTCATCATCGTTTTTTTTCTTACTGGTCACCGTCAGTGCCTGAATGGAGTGCCAGTCTAAACGTATCTTTCTGATCCATTCACGTCCCAACAACGGTGGACCACCATCTTGCAGAACGTATAAATACAACTTCTGTATTTCCTTGCCGTTGTATACAACAGGCACCCTTATTTTCCCTCTGGGGTATACTTTCTGCCCCGTAAATGTCTTCAAGATAATGGATGTGTCTTTCAAAGGTATATGCGGAAATAGCCGCTCGTAATCCCGTCGACTCATGACGGTCAGAGCTGATCCTGTATCTAGCTCCATTTTAACTGGGGACCCCGCTATCGTGAGGGTAACCCAAATGGTCTGGTAATCTTCTTTGGCAATTACATTATGTAATTTGAGACAGCTTAGTCTCTTGTTTCCGGAGTCGCTATCGCTCTTCTGGTCTTCGGAGCTACTGTCCATCATCATTTGTACCTTTCTGTACTTTTCCTTATTGGCCTTTTTACTGTCAGCGGATTTCTTTCCAGATCTGCATACACGTGCAATGTGTCCCATCTTTCCGCATTGCCTGCATGCTTTGTCCTTGAACCAGCAGTCCTTCTGGTCATGGGTGGATCTGCCGCAGTGATAACATCTCTCGAAACCCCGTGTCGTTTCATGGGTGCCGAAGTCCTGTGGCTTTTGCTGTATCTCTGCAGCTCCTCTTGCTGCTGCTTCGTATGATACAGCCACACTGAAAGCCTTGTCCAGTGTCAAATCTTTCTCAGAAAGTAGTCTTTTCGGTGTTCCTTCGCTTAGGAGACCGCAGCACTACCTGCCACCAGCCCGTTTAGCTGGTGAAACCACAGTTTTTTTTTTTTTTGCTTCTGGCTTCGACCTTCGTCTGAGGAATCGATCTCCTTGAGGTGCTGGCGAATTGCAGGTAAGTGCGTTTCTAACTCGTCGCCACTGTTAGATCCGTGTCTTAATGGAGACACGGAATGCAGGAGTTGATTTAACAAGTGTTTACTGAACAAAGTCTGCAGGTGAACTGACTACACAAGGCGCTACACAGACTTATATACCCGAGTGGTCACTACTGGTACTACAGTATACAGGGGCTTCAAAAACATAGTTCCTCTTAAAGGTACATACACTACAGACCCCAGTATTACACCTAGTCCTGTACATACCCCAGCATTATACCTAGTCCTATACAGATCCCAGTATTACACCTAGTCCTGTACAGACCCCAGTATTACACCTAGTCCCGTACAGACCGCAGTATTACACCTAGTCCTGTACAGACCCCAGTATTACAACTAGTCCTGTACAGACCCCAGTATTACACCTAGTCCTGTACAGACCCCAGTATTACACCTAGTCCTGTACGGACCCCAGTATTACACCTAGTCCTGTACAGACCCCAGTATTACACCTACTCCTGTACAGACCCCAGTATTACACCTAGTCCTGTACACTCCCCAGTATTACACCTAGTCCCGTACAGACCCCAGTATTACACCTAGTCCCGTACAGACCCCAGTATTACACCTAGTCCCACACAGACCTCAGTATTACACCTAGTCCCGTACAGACCCCAGGATTACACCTACTCCTGTACAGACCCCAGTATTACATCTAGTCCCATACAGATCCCAGTATTACACCTAGCCCTGTACAGACCCAGGTATTACACCTAGTCCCGTAAAGGCACCAGGATTACACCTACTCCTGTACAGACCCCAGTATTACATCTAGTCCCATACAGATCCCAGTATTACACCTAGCCCTGTACAGACCCAGGTATTACACCTAGTCCCGTACAGACCTCAGCATTACACCTAGCCCTGTACAGACCCAGGTATTACACCTAGTCCCGTACAGGCCCAGCATTACACCTAGTCCTGTACAGGCCCCAATATTACACCTAGTCCCGTACAGGCCCCAGCATTACACCTAGTCCTGTACAGACCCCAGTATTAAACGTAGTCCCGTACAGACCCCAGTATTACACCTAGTCCTGTACATACCCCAGCATTATACCTAGTCCTGAACAGATCCTAGTATTACACCTAGTCCCGTACAGACCCCAGTATTACACCTAGTCCCATACAGACCTCAGTATTACACCTAGTCCCGTACAGACCCCTGTATTACACCTAGTCCCGTACAGACCCCAGTATTACACCTAGTCCTGTACAGACCCCTGTATTACACCTAGTCCCGTACAGACCCCAGTATTACACCTAGTCCCATACAGACCTCAGTATTACACGCAGTCCCGTACAGACCCCAGTATTACACCTAATCCCGTACAGACCCCAGTATTACACCTAGTCCCGTACAGACCCCAGGATTACACCTAGTCCTGTACAGACCCCAGTATTACACCTAGTCCTGTACAGACCCCAGTATTACAACTAGTCCTGTACAGACCCCAGTATTAAACGTAGTCCCGTACAGGCCCCAGTATTACACCTAGTCCCGTACAGATCCCAGTATTACACCTAGTCCCGTACAGACCCCAGTATTACACCTAGTCCTGTACAGACCCCAATATTACACCAGTCCTGTACCGACCCCAGTATTACACCTAGTCCCGTACAGACCCCAGTATTACAGCTAGTCCCGTACAGACCCCAGTATTACACCTAGTCCTGTACAGACCCCAGTATTACACCTAGTCCTGTTCAGACCCCAGTGTTACACCTAGTCCTGTACAGACCCCAGTATTACACCTATTCCGGTACAGACCACAGTATTACACCTAGTCCTGTACAGATCCCAGTATTACACCGAGTCCTGTACAGACCCCAGTGTTACACCTAGTCCCGTACAGACCGCACTATTACACCTAGTCCTGTACAGACCCCAGTATTACAACTAGTCCTGTACAGACCCCAGTATTACACCTAGTCCCGTACAGACCGCAGTATTACACCTAGTCCTGTCCAGACCCCAGTATTACAACTAGTCCTGTACAGACCCCAGTATTACACCTAGTCCTGTACAGACTCCAGTATTACACCTAGTCCTGTACAGACCCCAGTATTACACCTAGTCCCGTACAGACCCCAGTATTACACCTTGTCCTGTACGGACCCCAGTATTACACCTAGTCCTGTACGGACCCCAGTATTACACCTAGTCCTGTACGGACCCCAGTATTACACCTAGTACTGTACGGACCCCAGTATTACACCTAGTCCCGTACAGACCCCAGTATTACACCTTGTCCTGTACGGACCCCAGTATTACACCTAGTCCTGTACGGACCCCAGTATTACACCTAGTCCTGTACAGACCCCAGTATTACACCTAGTCCTGTACAGACCCCAGTATTACACCTAGTACTGTACGGACCCCAGTATTACACCTAGTCCTGTACAGACCCCAGTATTACACCTAGTCCTGTACAGACCCCAGTATTACACCGAGTCCTGTACAGACCCCAGTATTACACCTAGTCCTGTACCGACCCCAGTATTTCACCGAGTCCTGTACAGACCCCAGTATTACACCTAGTCCCGTACAGACCCCAGTATTACACCTAGTCCTGTACAGACCCCAGTATTACACCTAGTCCTGTACAGACTCCAGTATTACACCAAGTCCTGTACAGACCCCAGTATTACACCTAGTCCTGTACAGACTCCAGTATTACACCTAGTCCTGTACAGACTCCAGTATTACACCTAGTCCCGTACAGACCCCAGTATTACACCTAGTCCTGTACAGACCCCAATATTACACCTACTCCTGTACAGACCCCAGTATTACACCTAGTCCTGTACAGACCCCAGTATTACACCTAGTCCCGTACAGACCCCAGTATTACACCTAGTCCCATACAGACCCCAGTATTACATCTAGTCCCATACAGATCCCAGTATTACACCTAGTCCTGTACAGGCCCCAATATTACACCTAGTCCCGTACAGGCCCCAGCATTACACCTAGTCCTGTACAGACCCCAGTATTAAACGTAGTCCCGTACAGACCCCAGTATTAAACGTAGTCCCGTACAGACCCCAGTATTACACCTAGTCCTGTACCGACCCCAGTATTACACCTAGTCCCGTACAGACCCCAGTATTACACCTAGTCCCGTACAGACCCCAGTATTACACCTAGTCCCGTACAGACCCCAGTATTACACCTAGTCCTGTACCGACCCCAGTATTACACCTAGTCCTGTACAGACCCCAGTATTACATCTAGTCCCATACAGATCCCAGTATTACACCTAGTCCTGTACAGGCCCCAATATTACACCTAGTCCCGTACAGGCCCCAGCATTACACCTAGTCCTGTACAGACCCCAGTATTACACCAAGTCCTGTACAGGCCCCAATATTACACCTAGTCCCGTACAGGCCCCAGCATTACACCTAGTCCCGTACAGGCCCCAGTATTAAACGTAGTCCCGTACAGACCCCAGTATTAAACGTAGTCCCGTACAGACCCCAGTATTACACCTAGTCCTGTACATACCCCAGCATTATACCTAGTCCTGAACAGATCCCAGTATTACACCTAGTCCTGTACAGACCTCGGTATTACACCTAGTCCCATACAGGCCCCAGTATTACACCTAGTCCCGTACAGACCCCAGTATTACACGTAGTCCCGTACAGACCCCAATATTACACGTAGTCCCGTACAGGCCCCAGTATTACACCTAGTCCCGTACAGATCCCAGTATTACACCTAGTCCCGTACAGAACCCAGTATTACACCTAGTCCTGTACAGACCCCAGTATTACACCTAGTCCTGTACAGACCCCAATATTACACCAGTCCTGTACAGACCCCAGTATTACACCTAGTCCTGTACAAACCCCAGTATTACAGCTAGTCCCGTACAGACCCCAGTATTACACCTAGTCCTGTACAGACCCCAGTATTACACCTAGTCCTGTTCAGACCCCAGTGTTACACCTAGTCCTGTACAGACCCCAGTATTACACCTATTCCGGTACAGACCCCAGTATTACACCTAGTCCTGTACAGACCCCAGTATTACACCTAGTCCTGTACAGACCCCAGTATTACACCTAATCCCGTACAGACCACAGTATTACACCTAGTCCTGTACAGACCCCAGTATTATACGTAGTCCTGTACAGACCCCAGTATTACACCGAGTCCTGTATAGACCCCAGTATTACACCTAGTCCCGTACAGACCCCAGTATTACACCTAGTCCCGTACAGACCCCAGTATTACACCTAGTCCTGTACAGACCCCAGTATTACACCTAGTCCTGTACAGACCCCAGTATTACACCTAGTCCCGTACAGACCCCAGTATTACACCTAGTCCCGTACAGACCCCAGTATTACACCTAGTCCTGTACAGACCCCAGTATTACACCTAGTCCTGTACAGACCCCAGTATTACACCTAGTCCTGTACAGACCCCAGTATTAAACCTAATCCTGTACAGACTCCAGTATTACACCTAGTCCTGTACAGACCCCAGTATTACACCTAGTCCTGTACAGACCCCAGTATTACACCTAGTCCCGTACAGACCCCAGTATTACACCTAGCCCTGTACAGACCCCAGTATTACACCTAGTCCCGTACAGACCCCAGTATTACACCTAGTCCCGTACAGACCCCAGTATTACACCTAGTCCTGTACATACCCCAGTATTACACCTAGTCCTGTACAGACCCCAGTATTACACCTAGTCCCGGGTCTCTGGGGTGAGTGCATGTTCCCCCCTTTACCGGGAAGCTGGAAATCCCAGGAGTGGCAGACCTGCAGCATTACTGGGTACCTGCCGAATACTGGTGGGTTCCCGCCGTCGCCCCCCACCTTACGAGTCATGTACAGCATAGTGTTGCTAATTGTTGGGAGCTCTGTCATGTTGCTCTCTATCTACCTTGCTGTTCCTGCTCTTTGTCTCTGTCTCACTCTCACTGTCTTTCTCTCCCTCTGTCTCTCTCTTGCTTTCTCTCTCTCTATCTCTCTTTCTCTCTCTGCTTCTCCTTCTCTCTCTGTCTCTGTCTCTCCCTTTCTCTCACGCTCTTTTGCTGTCTCTCTGCCAGTCCCTGTGTCTCTTTTGCTGTCTCTCTCTTTTTCTGTCTTGCTCTCCCTGTCTCTCTCTCCCTTTCTCTCTCTCCCTGTCTCTCTCGCTATCTCTCTCTGTCTCTCTCGCTATCTCTCTGTCTCTCTCGCTATCTCTGTCTCTTGCTTTCTCTCTGTCGCTCTCTCTCTCTCTCTCTCTGTCTCTCTCTCCGTCTCTCTATCTTGGTTCTCTTCCTCTCTCTCTCCCCCCCTGTAATTACATCTCTCTCTCTCTCTCTCTCTCTCTCTCTCTGTCTTTTTCTCCTACTGTCGCTCTCTCTCGGTCTCAGTCAATCTCTCCGTCACTCTCTCTCTCTCTTTCTCTGTCTCTTTCTCTTAATCTCTCTCTGTCTGTCTCTTTCTCTCCTCTCTATCCCTTTCTCGCCCTCTCTGTCTCTTTCTCCCTCTATGTCTGTCTGTTGCTCCCCCCCTCCACCCCCCCCACTCCCCGCCTCTCTCTTTCTCTTTCTGTGTCCCTGCCTCTCTCCCTCTCTCTAATCAAGGACAGCCAGCATGGCTATGTTAAGGGAAGGTTGAGTCTGACTAACTTGATTGAATCTTTTGAGGAGGTAACAAGGAGCGTTGATGAGGGTAGTGCGTTTGATGTAGTCTACATGGATTTTAGCAGGCTTTTGACAAGGTTCCACATGGCAGGCTGGTCAGAAAAGTAAAAGCCATGAATCCAAGGGAAAGTGGCAAGTTGGATCCAAAATTGGCTCAGTGGCAGGAAGCAAAGAGTAAAGGGTATTTTTGTGACTGGAAGGTTGTTTCCAGTGGGGTTCCGCAGGGCTCAATATTAGGTCCCTTGCTTTCTGTGGTATATATGAATGACTTAAGCTTCAATGTGGGAAGTATGATTAAGAAGTTTGCAGATGACGCAAAAATTGGCCGTGTGGTTGATAATGAGGAAGAAAGCTGCCGACTGCAGGAAGATATCAATGGATTGGTGAGGTGGGCAGAAAACTGGCAAATGGAATTCAATCCGGAAAAGTGTGAGGTAATGCATTTGGGGATGGCTATCTATCTGATTTTCTGACTCTCTCTGTCGCTCTCTCTATCTCTCTGTCTCTCTGTCTCTCTCTGCCTGATTCTCTTTCTCTCCCTCTCTCTCTCTCTGTTCTCACATCATGAAACATTGTTTAAGTTTAGTCCATTCTGTTGGTAATCAGTAGTAGAGTCATTGTTCCTGTCATTTATTGTGAAAGGGTATTCTGGTACTGTGCTATAAAAGTTTATGTCCAAGTCACTGACCTATAAATAGCCACTTGGCTGCTTTCAGAACTATTTTTAAACAGAGGAAAGAGGCAAAGTGCTGACATGGTGGGACTGTGGAGCAGGGGCCGACAACTCATTCTCCAAATCAGGGAAACGGCTCCCATTGTAGCCAGGATTGCCCCACTCTGTGTACAGCTCACAGATGTGTGGGAGGGTCCACATGGAGCTAGAATGGGGTATTGTTTGCAATCTGAGACATGATTCAACATTCCAATACACACCAACAATGTGAGAGCATCGCTAGCAGGTGAAGGCACGACTAACGGTGACTCACGCTCTGGCATCACACCAACTGCACAGGGTGGTTCAAGTTAACCCTTCAACTAGAGTCACAGGGGAAAAAATTCAGTTGGTTGCGCCTCCCGTTAGCGCCTTAAGAGGGCGCTAATGGGGCGCAAAGCAACTAGCGCCCGGGCGCGGCGATGTTTGCGCCACTCGCGAACTTAACTAGACATTTTGCGGCGGCGCTAAACACTACCGCCACGATCTCCTGCGCCGGCAGATTGTGACGTCAGTCGAGTGCGCAACGCCCTGTTACCGCCCCGGACCGGATATTGAGTGGCGCCCCCTGCCTTACCGCCTGCCGCTAGCAATGACAGGTTGAGGGGAGCGTTTTGCAGTCAGGAAGGGACTGGGGGAGCGCTATTTAAAGGCGACCACTTCCTGCCTTTTTTTGTCAGTGACATTTTTGCACCACGCATTCTGAGAGAGAGAGAGAGACTTCTGGAGAGATTCAACGCTGTGTGAAGGAGTTTTGGGTACTGAGCAGCAATTTGCAGGTTCATTTTGATTTGCCCTTCCTTGCTTCGCCAGCGCTCTGAGGTAGCGCCTCGCTCCTCGGCCTTTGCACCTTAAGACAGGTGTGAAGCGCCTGATTGAGCGCTCCAATCACCTCCAGGGGCGATAAAAGCCAAGTTTGCTGTCGGAGGCGATAATTAGCGCCAGGCGCTAAACTTTGTGCACGGCCGATAATGGCGCCCCAAACAGGGCGATACTGAATTTTTCCCCCATAGAGCCATAGAGTTATACAGCACAGAAAGAGGCCCTTCGGCCCATCGTGTCTGCGCTGGCCATCAAGCCCTATCTATTCTAATCCCATTTTCCAGCACTTGGTCCGTAGCCTTGTATGCTATGGCGTTTCAACTATCTCCATCCACCATTCCTCACTAAGCAATATGCTTGTGCCAACTTTCCCACTGTTCCAGCCCAAATATAGTGAGAGCCTGTCCCTGATATACAGTCACACATTGCTGCTACCTGTAGTGAGAGCCTGTCCCTGATATACACATTGCTGCTACCTGTAGTGAGAGCCTGTCCCTGATATACAGTCACACATTGCTGCTACCTGTAGTGAGAGCCAGTCCCTGATATACAGTCACACATTGCTGCTACCTGTAGTGAGAGCCTGTCCCTGATATACACATTGCTGCTACCTGTAGTGAGAGCCAGTCCCTGATATACAGTCACACATTGCTGCTACCTGTAGTGAGAGCCTGTCCCTGATATACAGTCACACATTGCTGCTACCTGTAGTGAGAGCCTGTCCCTGATATACACATTGCTGCTACCTGTAGTGAGAGCCTGTCCCTGATATACAGTCACACATTGCTGCCAGCTGTAGTGAGAGCCAGTCTCTGATATACAACAACTTGCATTTATAGAGCACCGTTAACATAGTAAAATGTCCCAAGGCGCTTCACAGGAGCGTTATCAAACAAAATTTGACACTGAGCCACAAAAGAAGATATTAGGACCGGTGGACCTAAAACATGGTAAAGAGGTAGATTTTAAGGAGTGTCTTCAAGGAGGAGAGTGAGGTAGAGAGGCGGAGAGGTTTAGGGAGGGAATACCAGAGCTTAGGGCCTTGGCAACTGAAAGCACGGCTACCAATGGGGGAGCGATGAAAATTGGGGATGCGCAAAAGGCCAGAATTGGAGGAGCGCAGAGATCTCGGGGGTTGTAGGGCTGGAGGAGATTACATAGATAGGGAGGGGCGAGGCCATGGAGGGATTTGAAAACAAGGATGAGAATTTTAAAATCGAGGCATTGCCAAACCAGGAGCCAGTGTAGGTCAGCGAGCACAGGGGTTATGGATGAACGGAACTTGGTGTGAGTTAGGACACGGGGCAGTGAGCACAGGGGTTATGGATGAACGGAACTTGGTGTGAGTTAGGACACGGGGCAGTGAGCACAGGGGTTATGGATGAACGGAACTTGGTGTGAGTTAGGACTACGGGCAGCAGAGTTTTGGATGAGCACAAGTTTATGGAGGGTGGAAGATGGGATCTCGGCAAGGAGTGTGTTGGAATAGTCCAGTCTAGAGCTAACAAATGCATGGATGAGGGTTTCAGCAGCGGATGAGCTGAGGCAATGTTATGGAGGTGGAAGTAGGCGGTCTTAGTGATGGCGCGGATATGTAGCCGAAAGCTCATTTCAGGGTTGTAATGTATACAACATTGAAGGGACTACTTTGTTTTGCGGATGTACATCCTTAGTTGCGAGCGTATATAACAGACGCGTATCGATTTGTACAGTCAGTGCCGAAGTTCCAGTTATCCAGTAAAGATCACTTGAAGTTACTCGCAGTCTCTGCTGCTTTATTATTTTATGTAGTTGTGTATAGCGGTACAAACACAACAAATTGGCGACGAGATTTATGAACCTACGTCTTCCTATTCTGGCATCGCATCCAGAGGACACCGAAACTTGGAAGAAAGGAGCGAGAAGGTGGAGAAAACGGAGCCCGCTTGCTAAGCTAGGCAGGGGATACGTAAGTCAAGTGAAAAGTACACAGGACTTGCATGACGCTAGCTAACTAGTAAAGAAAGAAAAACGGGTTTGGAAAAAAAAATGGCGATGATTGGCACGATTGCAGCATTTGATAGCAGCATTGAAGACTGGGCAACTTACATTGAAAGAGTGGAGTTGTACTGTGAGGCTAACGGAGTGGAGGTAGAAAAGAAAGCCACTGTTTTGCTGAGTGTTATGGGCGCGAAGACATACGGGCTGCTACGTAATTTATTAACCCCTGAAAAGCCAGCAAACAAAACATTCAAACAAATAGTGGACACACTCCAAGACCATTTAAGCCCCAGACCACTGCTCATAGCTGAAAGATTTAAATTCCATAAATGGAACCAAAGCAAAAATGAAAGCATTTCTGAATATTTGGCAAAGTTGCGCAAATTATCAGAACATTGCCAATTTGGAGTGTTCTTATCAGACGCATTGAGGGACAGATTTGTGTGTGATATGCAAAATGAACGCACACAAAAGAAGCTCCTGTCTGAAAAAGATCTCACCTTGGAGAAGGCTCTAAGTATTGCAATTTCAATGGAAGCAGCAGCATGTGGAGCTTTAGAAATTCAACAAAAATCACTGGAATATTCCACTAACAAAATGTCACTGAAACAAGAAAAGAAGTGCTATCGCTGTGGCAAAATGTCACATGACCACAATGACTGTTGGTTTAAAGACAAAGATTGCAGACAATGTGGCAGGCGAGGGCACATTGAAAGAGTCTGCAAAGCAAAGAAACAGAAAACTGATACAAAGGCACACCAAGTGACTGAAAACAAGAAACCTTTCAAAGATAGATACAAGAAGGTACACCACATGACTGGAGACAGTTCAGATAAAGAAAAAAGTGACACAGACTCAGAGGAAGAGGATCTGGCTTGTCTAAAACTACACAGTGTGAAAGAAACAGAGCATCACAGAATAACATGGGTTACTCCAGAAGTGGCAGGAGTTAGGCTGAAAATGGAGTTGGACACAGGCTCAGCTTTAACAGTGATCTCTGTACATGACTACAAACGACTGTTTTCACACATACCGCTAAGGCCAACTAAAGTACTGTTAAAGACATACACAGGACAAAGAGTGTGCCCCAAAGGTAAAATAAAAGTGACAGTGACATACAAAGAAAAAAAAATACCGCAATTGAACCTCTATGTAGTGGAAAATGGAGGACCACCATTGCTGGGGCGTGAATGGCTCAGGAAAATACAGTTGGATTGGCACACCATCCAAGCACTGTTTGTGTCAGCAAAGGAGGACAGCAACACCACTCCTGAGAGACTGTCACAAATACTCTCTGACTCTCAGGAACTGTTCAAGAAGGGAATAGGAACACTTAAGGGCATGAAAGCAAAAATTAAGATTGAGGAGAACGCAAATCCAAAGTTCCACAAGGCCAGACTAGTGCCTTATGCAATTCGCCCTTCAGTAGAAGCAGAGCTGGAGAACTTGGAGTAGTTAGGGGTCCTGTCCAAGGTGGATTGGAGTGAATGGGCCACACCTATAGTTCCAGTGATGAAGAAAACCTCCAGCACAAAACCAGGAAAGCCAAGAAAAGTGCGCATCTGTGGAAACTTTAAAGTGACTGTTAACCCAGTCCTCCACACAGTACAGTACCCATTGCCTCGCATTGAGGACATCTTTGCTTCCCTGTCAAGAGGGGAACGCTTCACAAAGATTGACTAGGCCCAGGCCTATCTCCAAATGGAAATTGATGATGCATCAAAGAAGTACCTGACAATAAATACGCACAAAGGCCTTTGCCAGTACAATCGGCTGGTATTCGGAATAGCATCAGCTCCTGCAATCTGGCAAAGGGCAATGGACCAAGTCCTGCAGGGGATTCCAGGTACTCAGTGTTATCTTGATGACATCATCATTACTGGCAAGAATGACAACGACTACCTTTCCAACCTCGAACAGGTGCTCATCAGGTTACGGGAGTATGGGCTCCGAGCGAACCGAGACAAGTGTGAGTTTTTCAAAAAGGAAATCTCATACTGTGGACATGTGATTGACAAGGACGGTTTACACAAGTCTCCAGACAAGATTGAAGCTGTGATTAATGCACCAACACCTGAAAATGTGTCTCAGTTGAGATCATATCTTGGACTGGTGAACTACTATCACAAGTTCTTGCCCAACCTATCCACAGTGTTACATCTGTGGTGTATGTGCCTTTAAAAGCAATTGTGGTGTATGCGCCTTTAAGAGCCCCAGGTGTGCGCAATGCCGGTAATTGCCACTTGGGCTATATAAGCCTGTGTATTGTGTATATCCTTTAGAACCCCCCCCAGACTTGCTTAGTAAATACCTATGAACCAACTCCTGTCTTCAGTGTCTTTATCTACACACGGACACTACAGTGGCGACGAAGTGGAAACGGACTTACCTGCAATTCGGCAGCACCTCAAGGACATCGATTCCTCCAGCGTCCAGAGGACTCAAGGAAGTAAGAGAAACTGTGGTTTCACCAGCTGGCCAAGCTGGTGGCAGGTACTGCGCTAATCCTTCCTGGGCGTCAGGCTGGGGCTCCAGCGGTGGGCTCTACAGCTGAGACAGGCAGCGAAATCGGAGGCAAGCAATAACGGACTGGGAGGGTGCACTCGGGAGACGGCCGGCGCGGCAAGCAGGTCAGCGTTTAGACCTCCGTCGGGAACGAGTCTCCAACAGTGAATAAACGGAAACCACAGTAAAACAGCATTGTTATCGGTAGCAGCGGCGGGAAAGCACAGGAAGCGCCATATCATTGCTACAGAGAGAAAAAAAAAGCGCGGGAAGCGCCATATCTTTTTTGAAATGCCTAAGTCTGGCAATATTGATGCTTTTGATAACGAAACAGAGCCTAACTTTGGCAATATTGATGTTTTTGATAACAAGATAGAGGATTGGACCACATATGTAGAAAGAGTGGAGGTGTTTTGCACCGCAAATGGAATAGAAGATGAAAAAAAAGCTTCAGTGCTTCTGGATCTAATGGGCGCAGAAACATACAAGCTGTTACGCAACTTAATCACTCCAGCCGAACCAATGGACAAGAATTTTGAGGAGATTGTTGATACCCTACACTGCCAATTCGAGGCAGGACTGGCAGGTTCTCTGCAAGACAAATTCATCTGCGATCCCCTAAGTGTAGAAACACAAAAAAAGGTATCTTCTGGAAAAGATTTAACACTGGACAAGGCTTTCAGTGCAATAGGAGCGGCAAAGATACAGCAAAGGGCACAGGACTTCGGCACCCATGAAATGACACGGGGTTTCGAAAGATGTTATCGCTGCGGCAGATCCAACCATGACCAGAGGGATTGCTGATTCAAAGAAAAAGCATGCAGGCGATGTGGAAAGATGGGACACATTCCACGTGTATGCCGATCTGAAAATAAAAAATCCACTAATGGGAAAAGAATCAATAAGGAAAAGCACAGAAAGGTACAAATGATGACGGACAGTAGCTCCAAAGACCAGAAGAGCGATAGCGACTCCGGGAACAAGAGACTAAGCTCTCTCAAATTACATAATGTAATTGCCAATGAAGATTACCAGACCATTTGGGTTACCCTCATAATAGCAGGGTCCCCAGTTAAAATGGAGCTAGATACAGGATCAGCTCTAACCGTAATAAATCGACGAGATTACGAGAGGCTATTTTCGCATATACCTCTAAAAGACACATCCATTATCTTAAAAACATATACGGGGCAGAAAGTATACCCCAAAGGAAAAATAAAGGTGCCTGTGGTATACAATGGCAAAGAAATACAAAAGTTGTATTTATACATTCTACAAGATGGTGGTCCACCGTTGTTGGGACGTGAATGGATAAGGAAGATACGTTTAGACTGGCACTCCATTCAGGCACTGACGGTGACCAGTAAGGAAAAAAACAATGATGACATCATACCTGAACGATTAAAAGACATCTTGGCCAACGCCAAAGAAGTGTTTCAAGAGAAACTAGGAACCTTGAAAGGCATCACCGCCTCAATAAAAGTGGAAGATGCAGCAATTCCAAAATTTTTTAAGGCAAGACCGGTGCCATACGCAATACGTCCGGCAGTCGAGGCAGAGCTGGAGAATTTGGAAAAGGCAGGCGTATTATCCAAAATAGATTGGAGCGAATGGGCAACACCCATCGTTCCAGTCATGAAAAAAGCATTGAAAAATAACTCTGAGGAACAGAGAAAAATTCGCATCTGTGGGGACTTTAAGGTGACTGTAAACCCGGTCCTTCACACGGTACAGTATCCTCTTCCGAGGATAGAAGATATTTTCGCCTCACTATCCGGAGGAAAACGTTTCACAAAAATTGACTTGGCACAGGCATATCTACAGATGGAGGTTGAGGAGACCTCTAAAAAGTATCTCACAATAAACACACACAAAGGCCTGTACCAGTACAATCGACTGGTTTTTGGAGTAGCATCAGCTCCAGCTATCTGGCAAAGAGCTATGGAGCAAGTCCTGCAAGGGATTCCGGGGACTCAGTGTTACCTAGACGACATCCTTATAACAGGAGAAAACGACAACGAGCACCTTGCCAATTTGGAGCAGGTGCTCACTAGGCTGAAAGAACGGGGCCTACGAGCAAATCGCCCCAAGTGCGAATTTTTCCAAAATCAGATATCATATTGTGGCCACATAATTAATAAGGAAGGGTTGCATAAGTCACCTGAAAAAATTGAAGCAGTTATAAAAGCCCCAGCACCTGAAAATGTTTCACAATTGAGGTCATTCCTGGGATTAATAAATTACTATCATAAATTTTTACCGAACTTATCAACTATTCTACACCCTCTTAATGATCTTCTACACACAGGAGTGATTTGGAAATGGAACGAAGACTGTAAACGTGCCTTCCATAAATGTAAAGACTTAATCACATCCGAGAAAGTTTTGGCTCATTACAACCCATCACTACCAATCAGACTGGCGTGCGATGCATCCCCTTACGGCATAGGAGCGGTATTGTCCCATAGATTCCCTGATGGCTCGGAACAGCCGATAGCTTTTGCGTCACGCTCATTGAACTCAGCTGAGCGTAACTATTCCCAGATAGACAGGGAAGCACTCAGCCTGGTATGGGGAGTGAAGAAATTCAACCATTACCTACACGGACAAAAATTTACCTTGCTGACTGACCATCAACCCCTCATCTCCATATTCAACCCTAAGAAAGGTGTCCCCATTATGACGGCACAAAGACTACAGAGGTGGTCCCTTTTTCTAGGGGCACACCAATACAACATTGAATACAAAGGGTCAAAACAGCATGGGAATGCTGACGGTTTATCGCGCCTACCGTTGCCAACGATAGAAGAGGCACCTACAGTAGACCCAGTAGAGATATTCCACTCTACCATAGTGGAATGTCTACCGGTGACAAATTCTGCCATTGAAAGGGAGACCAGAAATGACCCTACTCTCTCACGGGTCTACGATTTAACAATGAAGGGATGGCCAGCACATGGCGAACCACTGTTGCCAGCATTCTCGCAAAGAAGAGAACAGCTGTCAGTGTGCCGAGGAACCTTGATGTGTGGATCCAGAGTGGTGATTCCACCCAAACTCCAGGATAAAGTGCTAAAGGAGCTTCACGAGGGGCATCTGGGTGGAGTGAAAATGAAGAACCTAGCTAGGGCGTTTGTATGGTGGCCAGGTATCGATGGAGACATCGAAGACATGACCAAGAGCTGCCTAGGATGCCAGAAGGTCCAAAATGCTCCGCCACAGGCCCCTCTACATCCATGGGAGTGGCCCTCATCTCCCTGGCAAAGGGTGCACATCGACTTTGCTGGTCCATTTATGGACTCAATGTTCTTAATCGCAGTTGATGCACACTCCAAGTGGCCGGAGGTAATAAAGATGTCCTCCACCACCACGGAAAAAACCATCACAGTATTAAGGACCATATTTGCCAGGAATGGGCTGCCGGAACAGATATGTTCTGATAATGGACCGCAATTTGTGTCCGAAGAATTCAGGAAGTTCTTAAAGAACAATGGGGTAAAGCACTACACGTCCGCCCCATACCATCCCGCCACCAATGGATTGGCTGAAAGGTTTGTCCAGACCTTCAAGAAGGCCATAAAGGCCATGGGTAATGAAAACATAAAACTTCAGCACAAGGTGGATAACTTCTGATTTGCATATAGGAATGCAACACATATGGTTACAAACCAAACTCCCGCCATGATGTTCTACAATAGAAACCGAAGATGCCGGCTGGATTTGGTCAAGCCCAACATCCGAAGGGACGTGGAGAACCGGCAGTTTCAGGGCATGAATGAAAGGCCAACTAGGGCCTTCCAGATAGGCCAACCGGTTTTGGCCCGGGACTACCGTACCGAGAAATGGCAGCCTGGAACTATCTGCACACGACTAGGACCACTGATGTATACCGTGGACATCGGAGAAAGCATAATAAGGTGCCATGCTGACCAAATCATCAAGTCATCCGAAAAGGGACAACCTACACCACCACGCTATGCATCTAACGATGAAGTAGAGATACCCATATCTACCTCCGATCCGGTGATACTGGAACCCGATGAACCCGACACTGGCCTTCAAGCCGAATCAGCCTTACCAGAAGAACCTACTACACCACCAGAAACTACTACACCCCCAAGGCGTTATCCGGACCAAGTCAGGAAGCCTCCTGAGAGACTAACTTATAATTAATTAATACAGCAATGTATATTATTTTGCATATAACATGTAATTAATAATTACTTAAAATATGATGTACTAGTTAGCTAGAAGGGGAGGAATTGTGGTGTATGTGCCTTTAAAAGCAATTGTGGTGTATGCGCCTTTAAGAGCCCCAGGTGTGCGCAATGCCGGTAATTGCCACTTGGGCTATATAAGCCTGTGTATTGTGTATATCCTTTCGAACCCCCCCCAGACTTGCTTAGTAAATACCTATGAACCAACTCCTGTCTTCAGTGTCTTTATCTACACACGGACACTACAACATCCACTAAATGCACTGTTACAGACAGGGTCACAATGGAAGTGGAGTGACAGCTGTGAACAAGCTGATCAAGAGAGTAAAAGACTCATTACTTCAGAAGAGGTGCTAGCTCACTGTGGCCCATCCTTACCTATTCGATTCGCATGTGATGCTTCACCCTATGGCATTGGTGCTGTATTGTCACATAAGTGCCCAGACAGCTCAGAGAGACCAATAGCCTTTGCTTCAAGATCATTGATGACAGCTGAACGCAATTATGCACAGATTGACACAGCAGGCAGTGGAAACCAGTTTTCTAACCAATCAGCAGGGGTGACTCATTTGGCTGTAAACAAACAAACAGTGTAAAAAGACCAGTCTTAGTGCGAGCAAGCACTGAGTGCGAGTCAGCAGAGAGTGCTGTGAGTTTGGGGAAGTGTGAGCTAGGGTAAGTGAGGTGTTAGGTGCTCTTTTCAAACTTTAACTCTGTGGGTTGTAGTTAATAAGGCCTTTCTGGTGCAGAGTGACTGTTGGTAAATCATTTAACTGGTGTAATTAGAGGGATTGATTTAATTTAAATCCAATTAATTAAAGGGGATACCAGCATCTAAAATCGGGCAGAGGGTGTCCATAACTAACAATAAAAAATGTAATTAATTACATAGAATGGAGCAGTGGATGTGTTACTGTTGTGAGATGTGGGAGCCGGTGAACCCCATTGAGGCTCACGGTGATTACGTCTGTGACAAGTGTCTGCTGCTACAGGAACTCCAGCTCCGTGTTGATGAGCTGGAGTCTGAGCTTCAGACACTGCGACACATCAGGGAGGGGGAGAAGTACCTGGACTCTGTGTATCAGGAGGTGGTCACACCTATGAAGTTAATTAATTCAGATGTAGCCCATGGTCAGGGACAGGATGGTGTGACTACGAGTGAGGCAGGTACAGGGATCCAGGAGGTAGAGCTGGAGGAGCCGCAGCCCTTGCTCTTGTCCAACAGGTTCGAGGTTCTTACTCCCTGTGGGGACGGGAGCAGGGACTGCAGGGAGGATGAGCAACCTGGCCACAGCACCACGGAACGGGGGGCCATTCAAGAGGGGGGAGTAAATAGAAATGTTGTAGGGGTAGGGGATAGTATTATTAGGGGGATGGATAGAGTTCTCTGCAGCCGAGAGCAAGAGTCCCGAAGGCTGTGTTGCCTACCCGGTGCCAGGGTTAAGGACATCTCCTCTGGGCTGGAAAGAAACTTGCAGTGGGAGCGGGTGGATCCAGTTGTCGTGGTCCATGTTGGTACAAACGGCGTAGATAGGATTAGGAAGCCGGTTCTGTTAAAGGAGTATGAGCAGCTAGGGGTCAAATTAAAAAACAGAACCTCAAGGGTAATATCTGGATTATTACCTGAGCTACGAGCGAATTTGGCTAGGACAAATAAAATTAGAGAGTCAAATGCGTGGCTGAAAGACTGGTGTGGGAGAAATGGGTTTTGCTTCCTGGGACACTGGCACCAGTACTGGGGCAGGAGGGAGCTGTTCCGTTGGGACGGGCTTCACTTGGCCAGTGCTGGGACTAGAGTCCTGGCGGATCATATAACTAGGGCTGTAAAGAGGGCTTTAAACTAACTAGTGGGGGGGAGGTTCCTAGAGAGCAAATAATAAAAATGACAACAGAGAAGGTCATAGACTTAGGTAGCAGTGGGGAAATTAAAAACCACAGCGTGTCAGGAAGGGGCAGAAGGTATGGAGTAAAAGGTAAAGTAATAAAAAGGGCAAAAGCAGGAACTAAGTGTCACAAAACATATTTGAAAGTTCTCTATCTGAATGCACGTAGCATTTGTAACAAAATAGACGAGTTAATGGCACAAATAACTACATATGGGTGTGATCTTGTGGCCATTACAGAAACATGGCTGCAGGGTGACAATGCCTGGGAATTAAACATACCAGGTTATTTAACGATCAGGAAGGACAGGCAGGAAGGAAGGGGAGGTGGGGTGGCTATGTTAATAAAGGAAGGAATCACTGTAATACAGAGAAATGATATGGGGTCAAAGGATCAGGATAATGAAGCAGTTTGGGTGGAGGTAAGGAATAATAAGGGGAAAAAAACACTAGTGGGCATAGTCTATAGGCCTCCGAACAATTGCAACTCTGTTGGATGGAGTATCAATCAGGAAATAGTTGAGGCTTGTAATAAGGGAACATCTATAATTATGGGGGATTTTAACTATCATATTAATTGGACAAATCAAATTGGGCAGGGCTGCCTTGAGGATGAGTTCATTGAGTGTATTAGGGATGGGTTTCTTGAGCAGTATGTAACTGAACCGACCAGGGGGCAAGCAACCTTAGATCTGGTCCTGTGTAACGAGACAGGATTAATTAAAAATGTCGTAGTAAAGGATCCCCTTGGAATGAGTGACCATAACATAGCTGAATTTCATATTCAATTAGAGGGTGAGAAGGTTGGATCTCAAACAACCGTGCTAAGCTTGAATAAAGGAAACTATGAAGGTATGAGAGTGGAATTGAGTAGAGTGGATTGGGAAAATAGATTAAAGGGTAAGACGATACATGATCAGTGGTGTACATTTAAGGATTATTTTACAACTTCCAAAAAATATATATTTCACTGAGAAGAAAAGGGTGTAAAAGAAAAGACAGCCATCCGTGGCTAAGTAAAGAAATTAAGGATAGTATTCGACTAAAAACAAGGGCATATAAGGTAGCCAAATCTAGTGGGAGGATAGAGGATTGGGAAAACTTTAAAAGACAACAAAAAATAACAAAAAGATTGATTAAGAAAGGGAAGATAGATTATGAAAGTAAATTAGCAAAAAATATAAAAAGAGATAGTAAGAGTTATTATAGTTATATAAAAAGAAAAAGGGTGGCTAAAGTAAATGTTGGTGCCTTAGAGGATGAGACCGGGAAATTAATGGTGGGAAATATGGAGATGGCAAAAACACTGAATGAATATTTTGTATCAGTCTTTACAGTAGAGGACACTAAGAATATCCCAACACTGGACAAACAGGGGGCTATAGCGGGGGAGGAGCTAAACACGATCAAAATCAGTAGAGAGAGGAGACGGGGAGAGAGGTTTAAGGAGGCGGATTATAGTAGAGAGAGGAGACGGGGAGAGAGGTTTAAGGAGACGGATTATAGTAGAGAGAGGAGACGGGGAGTGATGGTTTAAGGAGATAGATTATAGTAGAGAGAGGAGACGGGGAGAGAGGTTTAAGGAGATGGATTACAGTAGAGAGAGGAGACGGGGAGAGAGGTTTAAGGAGACGGATTATAGTAGAGAGAGGAGACGGGGAGAGAGGTTTAAGGAGACGGATTATAGTAGAGAGAGAAGACGGGGAGAGAGGTTTAAGGAGACGGATTATAGTAGAGAGAGGAGACGGGGAGAGAGGTTTAAGGAGACGGATTATAGTAGAGAGAGGAGACGGGGAGAGAGGTTTAAGGAGATGGATTATAGTAGAGAGAGGAGATGGGGAGAGAGGTTGAAGGAGACGGATTATAGTAGAGAGAGGAGACGGGGAGAGAGGTTTAAGGAGAGGGATTATAGTAGAGAGAGGAGACGGGGAGAGAGGTTTAAGGAGGCGGATTATAGTAGAGAGAGGAGACGGGGAGAGAGGTTTAAGGAGACGGATTATAGTAGAGAGAGGAGACGGGGAGAGAGGTTTAAGGAGATGGATTATAGTAGAGAGAGGAGACGGGGAGAGAGGTTTAAGGAGATGGATTATAGTAGAGAGAGGAGACGGGGAGAGAGGTTTAAGGAGACGGATTATAGTAGAGAGAGGAGACGGGGAGAGAGGTTTAAGGAGACGGATTATAGTAGAGAGAGAAGACGGGGAGAGAGGTTTAAGGAGACGGATTATAGTAGAGAGAGGAGACGGGGAGAGAGGTTTAAGGAGACGGATTATAGTAGAGAGAGGAGACGGGGAGAGAGGTTTAAGGAGATGGATTATAGTAGAGAGAGGAGATGGGGAGAGAGGTTGAAGGAGACGGATTATAGTAGAGAGAGGAGACGGGGAGAGAGGTTTAAGGAGAGGGATTATAGTAGAGAGAGGAGACGGGGAGAGAGGTTTAAGGAGACGGATTATAGTAGAGAGAGAAGACGGGGAGAGAGGTTTAAGGAGAGGGATTATAGTAGAGAGAGGAGACGGGGAGAGAGGTTTAAGGAGACGGATTATAGTAGAGAGAGGAGGCGGGGAGAGAGGTTTAAGGGGACGGTTTACAGTAGAGAGAGGAGATGGGGAGAGAGGTTTAAGGGGACGGTTTATAGTAGAGAGAGGAGACGGGGAGAGAGGTTTAAGGAGAGGGATTATAGTAGAGAGAGGAGACGGGGAGAGAGGTTTAAGGAGATGGATTATAGTAGAGAGAGGAGATGGGGAGAGAGGCTTAAGGAGATGGATTATAGTAGAGAGAGGAGACGGGGAGAGAGGTTTAAGGAGAGGGATTATAGTAGAGAGAGGAGACGGGGAGAGAGGTTTAAGGAGACGGATTATAGCAGAGAGAGGAGACGGGGAGAGAGGTTTAAGGAGACGGTTTATAGTAGAGAGAGGAGACGGGGAGAGAGGTTTAAGGAGACGGATTATAGTAGAGAGAGGAGACGGGGAGAGAGGTTTAAGGAGACGGATTATAGTAGAGAGAGGAGACGGGGAGAGAGGTTTAAGGAGAGGGATTATAGTAGATAGAGGAGACGGGGAGAGAGGTTTAAGGAGAGGGATTATAGTAGAGAGAGGAGACGGGGAGAGAGGTTTAAGGAGAGGGATTATAGTAGAGAGAGGAGACGGGGAGAGAGGTTTAAGGAGAGGGATTATAGTAGAGAGAGGAGACGGGGAGAGAGGTTTAAGGAGACGGATTATAGTAGAGAGAGGAGACGGGGAGAGAGGTTTAAGGAGACGGATTATAGTAGAGAGAGGAGACGGGGAGAGAGGTTTAAGGAGACAGATTATAGTAGAGAGAGGAGACGGGGAGAGAGGTTTAAGGAGACGGATTATAGTAGAGAGAGGAGACGGGGAGAGAGGTTTAAGGAGACAGATTATAGTAGAGAGAGGAGACGGGGAGAGAGGTTTAAGGAGACGGTTTACAGTAGAGAGAGGAGACGGGGAGAGAGGTTTAAGGAGATGGATTATAGTAGAGAGAGGAGACGGGGAGAGAGGTTTAAGGAGATGGACTATCGTAGCGAGAGGAGACGCGAGAGAGATTTAAGGAGACGGATTACAGTAGAGAGAGGAAACAGGGAGAGAGGTTTAAAGAGACGTATTATAGTAGAGAGAGGAGACGGGGAGAGAGGTTTAAGGAGAGGGATTATAGTAGACAGAGGAGACGGGGAGAGGGGTTTAAGGAGACGGTTTATAGTAGAGAGAGGAGACGGGGAGAGAGTTTTAAGGAGACGGATTATAGTAGAGAGAGGAGACGGTGAGAGAGGTTTAAGGAGGCGGATTATAGCAGAGAGAGGAGACGGGGAGAGAGGTTTAAGGAGACGGATTATAGTAGAGAGAGGAGACGGGGAGAGAGGTTTAAGGAGATGGATTATAGTAGAGAGAGGAGACGGGGAGAGAGGTTTAAGGAGACGGATTACAGTAGAGGGAGGAGACGGGGAGAGAGGTTTAAGGAGACGGATTACAGTAGAGGGAGGAGACGGGGAGAGGTGTTTAAGGAGACGGATTACAGTAGAGGGAGGAGACGGGGAGAGAGGTTTAAGGAGACGGATTACAGTAGAGAGAGTAGACGGGGAGAGAGGTTTAAGGAGACGGATTATAGTAGAGAGAGGAGACGGGGAGAGAGGTTTAAGGAGACGGATTATAGTAGAGAGAGGAGACGGGGAGAGAGGTTTAAGGAGACGGATTACAGTAGAGAGAGGAGACGGGGAGAGAGGTTTAAGGAGACGGATTATAGTAGAGAGAGGAGACGGGGAGAGAGGTTTAAGGAGATGGATTATAGTAGAGAGAGGAGACGGGGAGAGAGGTTTAAGGAGACGGATTATAGTAGAGAGAGGAGACGGGGAGAGAGGTTTAAGGAGATGGATTATAGTAGAGAGAGGAGACGGGGAGAGAGGTTTAAGGAGAGGGATTACAGTAGAGAGAGGAGACGGAGAGAGAGGTTTAAGGAGACGGATTATAGCACAGAGAGGAGACGGGGAGAGAGGTTTAAGGAGATGGATTATAGTAGAGAGAGGAGACGGGGAGAGAGGTTTAAGGAGAGGGATTATAGTAGAGAGAGGAGACGGGGAGAGAGGTTTAAGGAGATGGATTACAGTAGAGAGAGGAGACAGGGAGAGAGGTTTAAGGAGATGGATTATAGTAGAGAGAGGAGACGGGGAGAGAGGTTTAAGGAGACGGATTATAGTAGAGAGAGGAGACGGGGAGAGAGGTTTAAGGAGACGGATTATAGTAGAGAGAGGAGACGGGGAGAGAGGTTTAAGGAGATGGATTACAGTAGAGAGAGGAGACGGGAGAGAGGTTTAAGGAGATGGATTACAGTAGAGAGAGGAGACGGGGAGAGAGGTTTAAGGGGACGGTTTATAGTAGAGAGAGGAGACGGGGAGAGAGTTTTAAGGGGACGGTTTATAGTCGAGAGAGGAGACGGGGAGAGAGGTTTAAGGAGACGGATTATAGTAGAGAGAGGAGACGGGGAGAGAGGTTTAAGGAGATGGATTATAGTAGAGAGAGGAGACGGGGAGAGAGGTTTAAGGAGAGGGATTATAGTAGAGAGAGGAGACGGGGAGAGAGGTTTAAGGAGAGGGATTATAGTAGAGAGAGGAGACGGGGAGAGAGGTTTAAGGAGAGGGATTATAGTAGAGAGAGGAGACGGGGAGAGAGGTTTAAGGAGATGGATTATAGTAGAGGGAGGAGACGGGGAGAGAGGTTTAAGGAGATGGATTATAGTAGAGAGAGGAGACGGGGAGAGAGGTTTAAGGAGAGGGATTATAGTAGAGAGAGGAGACGGGGAGAGAGGTTTAAGGAGACGGATTATAGTAGAGAGAGGAGACGGGGAGAGAGGTTTAAGGAGACGGATTATAGTAGAGAGAGGAGACGGGGAGAGAGGTTTAAGGAGACGGATTATAGTAGAGAGAGGAGACGGGGAGAGAGGTTTAAGGAGACGGTTTATAGTAGAGAGAGGAGACGGGGAGAGAGGTTTAAGGAGACGGATTATAGTAGAGAGAGGAGACGGATTATAGTAGAGAGAGGAGACGGGGAGAGAGGTTTAAGGAGAGGGATTATAGTAGAGAGAGGAGACGGGGAGAGAGGTTTAAGGAGAGGGATTATAGTAGAGAGAGGAGACGGGGAGAGAGGTTTAAGGAGAGGGATTATAGTAGAGAGAGGAGACGGGGAGAGAGGTTTAAGGAGACGGATTATAGTAGAGAGAGGAGACGGGGAGAGAGGTTTAAGGAGACGGATTATAGTAGAGAGAGGAGACGGGGAGAGAGGTTTAAGGAGACGGATTATAGTATAGAGGGGAGACGGGGAGAGAGGTTTAAGGAGACAGATTATAGTAGAGAGAGGAGACGGGGAGAGAGGTTTAAGGAGAGGGATTATAGTAGATAGAGGAGACGGGGAGAGAGGTTTAAGGAGACGGATTATTGTAGAGAGAGGAGACGGGGAGAGAGGTTTAAGGAGACGGATTATAGTAGAGAGAGGAGACGGGGAGAGAGGTTTAAGGAGATGGATTATAGTAGAGAGAGGAGACGGGGAGAGAGGTTTAAGGAGACGGATTACAGTAGAGAGAGGAGACGGGGAGAGAGGTTTAAGGAGACGGATTACAGTAGAGAGAGGAGACAGGGAGAGAGGTTTAAAGAGACGGATTATAGTAGAGAGAGGAGACAGGGAGAGAGGTTTAAGGAGAGGGATTATAGTAGAGAGAGGAGACGGGGAGAGAGGTTTAAGGAGACGGTTTATAGTAGAGAGAGGAGACGGGGAGAGAGTTTTAAGGAGACGGATTATAGTAGAGAGAGGAGATGGTGAGAGAGGTTTAAGGAGGCGGATTATAGTAGAGAGAGGAGACGGGGAGAGAGGTTTAAGGAGACAGATTATAGTAGAGAGAGGAGACGGGGAGAGAGGTTTAAGGAGATGGATTATAGTAGAGAGAGGAGAAGGGGAGAGAGGTTTAAGGAGACGGGTTACCGTAGAGGGAGGAGACGGGGAGAGAGGTTTAAGGAGACGGATTACAGTAGAGGGAGGAGACGGGGAGAGGGGTTTAAGGAGACGGATTACAGTAGAGGGAGGAGACGGGGAGAGAGGTTTAAGGAGACGGATTACAGTAGAGAGAGGAGACGGGGAGAGAGGTTTAAGGAGACGGATTATAGTAGAGAGAGGAGACGGGGAGAGAGGTTTAAGGAGACGGATTATAGTAGAGAGAGGAGACAGGGAGAGAGGTTTAAGGAGACGGATTACAGTAGAGAGAGGAGACGGGGAGAGAGGTTTAAGAAGACGGATTACAGTAGAGAGAGGAGACGGGGAGAGAGGTTTAAGGAGACGGATTATAGTAGAGAGAGGAGACGGGGTGAGAGGTTTAAGGAGACAGATTACAGTAGAGAGAGGAGACGGGGAGAGAGGTTTAAGGAGACGGATTACAGTAGAGAGAGGAGACGGGGAGAGAGGTTTAAGGAGACGGATTATAGTAGAGAGAGGAGACGGGGAGAGAGGTTTAAGGAGACGGTTTATAGTAGAGAGAGGAGACGGGGAGAGAGGTTTAAGGAGACGGATTATAGTAGAGAGAGGAGACGGGGTGAGAGGTTTAAGGAGACGGATTATAGTAGAGAGAGGAGACGGGGAGAGAGGTTTAAGGAGACGGATTACAGTAGAGAGAGGAGACGGGGAGAGAGGTTTAAGGAGACGGATTATAGTAGAGAGAGGAGACGGGGTGAGAGGTTTAAGGAGACAGATTATAATAGAGAGAGGAGGTGGGGAGAGAGGTTTAAGGAGACGGATTATAGTAGAGAGAGGAGACGGGGTGAGAGCTTTAAGGAGACAGATTATAGTAGAGAGAGGAGGCGGGGAGAGAGGTTTAAGGAGACGGATTATAGTAGAGAGAGGAGGTGGGGAGAGAGGTTTAAGGAGACGGATTATAATAGAGAGAGGAGACGGCGAGAGAGGTTTAAGGAGACGGTTTATAGTAGAGAGAGGAGACGGGGAGAGAGGTTTAAGGAGACGGATTATAGTAGAGAGAGGAGACGGGGAGAGACGTTTAAGGAGACGGATTACAGTAGAGAGAGGAGACGGGGAGAGAGGTTTAAGGAGACGGATTACAGTAGAGAGAGGAGACAGGGAGAGGGGTTTAAGGAGACGGATTATAGTAGAGAGAGGATACGGGGTGAGAGGTTTAAGGAGACGGATTATAATAGAAAGAGGAGACGGGGAGAGAGGTTTAAGGAGACGGATTATAGTAGAGAGAGGAGACGGGGAGAGAGGTTTAAGGAGATGTGTGGTGTATGTAACCATTCCACCTTTAAGAGAACTATTTTAAGAGTTGCACTACTTTATCTTGGCTGCTGTATACTGTAATACCGGTGGTGTTAATAAGAACTGTGTAATGATTTATTGGGCATTTCCGCCCTGACCTTCGACTAGTAAAGACCTGTTAATGTTTACTCTTGTGGTCTGTGTAATAATTCTCAATATAACACACAGACTTAACAGTGGCGACGAGTACGATCTTACCCTGTGGCAGAGATACATCCAAGGCAGTTTAACGGGCGTCGAGAGGAGGCATCCGCCCTCATCATTCTGCTGAGAAAAGACTCGGGTCTGCAGAGCAAAGGAAGAATTCTGACACGAAGCCTTCCACCAGCAACAGGCAGTGATCATCCCTTCTATCACGGTGGTGGGTAAGCCGATCAGCGACGAGAAGCAAGTCGGCCACGTTGGCTGTGAAGTAGGGGAGGGAAAAACGGAGGATATAAGGGCGGAGCACTCGACCACGGCCGGGGAAAAGAGCCGGACAGAAGTCGGGGCCAGAGGCGCTGAGACTGGGGCAGCGTAGGCACGGGAGCCGCCGTGAAAAGTCGGGGCCAGAGGCGCTGAGACGCACGGGAGCCGCAGTGAATGCAAACGCAGCCGGTGTAAAAGACCGGGCTGCAAGCGGGCTGGGAGACGCAACAGCGTCGAGAGAGAGCTCGACCGCGACCGGTGAGAAAGGCCGGGCAGCTACCGAGGCCGCGAGGTGCAGCGACCGGGTCAGCGTAAGGCGCGGGAGAATTTTTTTTTTTAAAAACGCGGAGAACTCAGCCGCAGCCGGGGGAAAGGACCGGACTGCAAGAGGGGCTGGGAGGCACGATTTGAAAACCGCTGGGGAGGGCGAACGCAGCAATACGGCAATCACCATTACAGCCAGCGGGGGACAAAGACAAGCGCGGGAAACCGCCATTTTGGAAAAAAAAAATAAAAGAAAAATTTCTTTTTGTTTCTCAAGAAGGTTGCGAGGATGCCTAAGCGCGGTAACATCAACGATTTCGATCCCGATGTTGAAGATTGGGCCACGTATGTAGAACGCATAGAGATATATTGTAAGACAAATAAAATATCAGATGAAGATAAAGCACTAACCTTACTAAACTCAATGGGTGCGAAGACATACGGGCTATTGAAGCATCTTCTATCACCAGCTAAACCGACGGATCAGACCTTCGCTAAAATTGTTGCTGTTCTAAAAAATCATTTGAACCCCACACCGCTGATGTTAGCGGAACGATTTAAATTTTATGCGAGAACGCAACTGAAAGAGGAAAGCAACGCGGAGTATTTAATTGAACTGCGTAAGCTAGCGAAATACTGTCAGTTTGGGGAAAGTCTGACAGAGGCACTGAGAGACAAATTCGTGTGTGGATTGTCGAAAGAAGGAACACAAAAGCGGCTGCTTGAAGAGAATGATCTTACACTTGATAAGGCTATCACTATTGCAGCATCGCACGAAGCCGCAGCGAGAGGCACTGCGGAAATGCAGCTGAAGGCAGCGGTACTCAGCGTAGATCAAATGGCTTTGGGTACAACGAAATGTTATCGTTGTGGAAAGACAACACACGATCAGAACCAATGCTGGTTTAAAAACCAGGAATGTAGAAAATGTGGCAAGCTTGGTCACATAGCTAAAGTATGCCGGTCAGGAAAGAAGACCATCAACAAAAAGTCACCGCAGGAAAAGTGCAGAAAGGTACATAAGGTGGCTGAGAAGAGTTCGGATGAACAGAATTCGGATTCAGACTCCAACAGCAAGGAACTGGGTAGTCTGAGAATTCACAATGTGAGTAAGGAAGCTGACCGACAAACTATCTGGGTCACACTTCAGATAGCAGGAGTCCAAGTGAAGATGGAATTGGACACCGGATTGGCGTTGACGGTCATGAATAAGCAAGATTACAAAAAGTTATTCACACATATTCCCCTACTGGAGACGGAGATAGTATTGCAGACATACACGGGGCAAAAAGTATACCCCATCGGAAAGATAAAAGTCAAGGTGGTACACAAGGGCAAACACCAAGGAATGGACATATATGTACTACCTGAGGGAGGTCCACCACTTCTGGGACGGGAGTGGATCAGGAAAATAAATATGGACTGGCACTCCCTAAATGCAATAACGGTAGAGTCCGGAAAGAAAGATGTCAAACCTGAACGATTGTCCAGAATATTGGATGAAGCTAAAGAGGTGTTCCAACAGGGACTGGGAACACTGAGAGGAATTAAGGCAAAAATCAAGATTGCAGAACATGCAAACCCAAAATTTTTCAAAGCCAGACCGGTACCTTATGCGATACGACCTGCTGTGGAAGCTGAGCTGGAAGGGCTTGAACGTTCAGGAGTACTGTCTAAGGTGGACTGGAGTGAGTGGGCCATGCCCATTGTTCCCGTCATGAAGCGTTCATCGAGTAACAAGCCAGGGGAACCGGGGAAGGTCCGCATCTGTGGAGACTTCAAGATCACAGTTAATCCGGTGCTTCACACGGTGCAATATCCGCTTCCGTGGATTGAGGATATCTTTGCTTCATTGTCTGGCGGGAAACACTTCACCAAGATAGACCTGGCGCAAGCGTACTTACAGATGGAAGTTGAGGAAGCGTCACGCCAGTATCTCACAATCAACACGCACAGAGGCTTGTATCGATATAATCGACTGGTTTTTGGAGTGGCTTCGGCTCCAGCAATTTGGCAGAGGGCCATGGAGCAGGTATTACAGGGAATTCCAGGCACTCAATGTTACTTGGACGATATCCTGATTACAGGCGATGACGATGAGGAACACCTTGCAAATTTGAAACTGGTGCTCACCAGGTTGAAGGAATATGGCCTTCGAGTTAATCGCCAGAAATGTGAGTTCTTTCAGAAACGGATCTCGTACTGTGGTCATGTCATTGACCAGGAGAGGCTGCACAAGTCACCTGACAAGATCGAAGCTGTTGTGAAGGCTCCCGCTCCGGAAAATGTATCCCAGTTGAGGTCGTTCCTAGGGTTGATTAACTATTACCATAAGTTTCTGCCAAATCTATCCATGGTGCTGCACCCGCTGAATGCTCTTTTGCAGAAAGAAGTACCATGGAAATGGAGCGAGGACTGTAAGAAGGCCTTTCGCAAAAGCAAGGCATTGATCACCTCAGAGGAAGTGTTGGCTCACTTCAACCCAACGCTACCTATTCGTTTAGCTTGTGATGCTTCTCCTTATGGTATTGGAGCAGTACTCTCACACAAGTTGCCAAATGGCTCGGAAAGGCCTGTCGCATTTGCGTCCAGATCATTGACCTCCGCTGAGCGCAACTATACTCAGATAGATAGGGAGGCTCTCAGCCTGGTGTGGGGAGTAAAGAAGTTTAACCATTACCTGCAGGGCCAGAAGTTTACACTGCTGACAGACCACCAGCCGTTGGTATCCATATTCAACCCTAAAAGGGGCGTTTCCATTATGACAGCGCAAAGGCTACAGAGGTGGTCCCTTTTCCTAGGGGAACACCAATATGACATAGAATACAAAGGATCAAAACAGCATGGGAATGCTGACGGTTTATCGCGCCTACCGTTGCCAACGGTAGAAGAGGCGCCTACAGTGGACCCAGTGGAGATGTTCCACTCATAGTGGAATGTATACCAGTAACAAATTCTACCATCGAAAAGGAAACGAGAAATGACCCGACTCTCTCACGAGTCTACGATTTAACAGTGAAGGGATGGCCAGCACATGGCGAACCACTGTTGCCAGCATTCTCGCTAAGAAGAGAGCAGCTGTCAGTGTGCCGAAGAACTTTGATGTGTGGATCCAGAGTGGTGATTCCACCCAAACTCCAGCATAAAGTGCTAAAGGAGCTTCACGAGGGGCATCTGGGTGGAGTAAAAATGAAGAACCTAGCCAGAGCGTTTGTGTGGTGGCCAGGTAGCGATGGAGACATCGAAGAAATGACCAAGAGCTGTCTAGGATGCCAGAAGGTCCAAAACGCCCCACCACAAGCCCCTCTACATCCATGGGAGTGGCCCTCATCTCCATGGCAAAGGGTACACATCGACTTTGCTGGTCCATTTATGGACTCAATATTCTTAATCGCGGTGGATGCACACTCCAAGTGGCCGGAGGTAATAAAGATGTCCTCCACCACCACGGAAAAAATCATCACAGTATTAAGGACCATATTTGCCAGGAATGGGCTGCCGGAACAGATCTGTTCTGATAATGGACCGCAATTTGTGTCCGAAGAATTCAGGAAGTTCTTAAAAAACAATGGGGTTAAGCACTACACGTCCGCCCCATACCATCCCGCCACCAATGGATTAGCTGAAAGGTTTGTCCAGACCTTCAAGAAGGCCATAAAGGCCATGGGTAATGAAGACATAAATCTACAACATAAGGTAGATAACTTCTTGTTGGCGTACAGGAATGCAACACATGCGGTTACAAACCAAACTCCCGCCATGATGTTTTTCAATAGAAGACTAAGATGCCGGCTGGATTTGATCAAGCCAAACATCAGAAGGGACGTAGAGAACCGGCAATTTCAAGGCATGAATGAAAGGCCAACTAGAACCTTCCAGATAGGTCAACAAGTTTTGGCCCGGGACTACCGTACCGAGAAATGGCAGCCTGGAACTATTTGCACACGACTAGGACCGCTGATGTATACCGTGGACATTGGTGAAAGCCTAATAAGGCGCCATGTTGACCAGATCATAGAGTCATCTGAAAAGGGACAACCTACTCCACAACTCTATACGCCTAATGATGAAGCAGAGATACCCATAGTATCTACCTCCGATCCGGTGATACTGGAATCAGATGAACCCGACACTGGCATTCAAGCCGAATCGACCTTACCAAAAGAACCTACTACACCACCGAAAACTACTACACCACCGAGGCGTTATCCGGACCGAGTCAGGAAGCCTCCAGAGAGACTGAATCTGTGAACTGTGGTACATGAAGTTGTGTATATATGTTATTATTTTATGTTAATGGGGAATATATACTGTTAAGCTAAAAAGGGAAGATTGTGGTGTATGTAACCTTTCCACCTTTAAGAGAACTATTTTAAGTGTTGCACTACTTTCTCTTGGCTGCTGTATACTGTAATACCGGTGGTGTTAATAAGAACTGTGTAATGATTTATTGGGCATTTCCGCCCTGACCTTCGACTAGTAAAGACCTGTTAAAGTTTACTCTTGTGGTCTGTGTAGTAATTCTCAATATAACACACAGACTTAACAAGATGGTTTATAGTAGAGAGAGGAGACGGGGAGAGAGGTTTAAGGAGACGGATTACACTAGAGAGAGGAGACAGGGAGAGGGGTTTAAGGAGACGGATTATAGTAAAGAGAGGAGACGGGGAGAGAGGTTTAAGGAGAGGGATTATAGTAGAGAGAGGAGACGGGGAGAGAGGTTTAAGGAGACGGATTATAGTAGAGAGAGGAGACGGGGAGAGAGGTTTAAGGAGATGGATTACAGTAGAGAGAGGAGACGGGGAGAGAGGTTTAAGGAGACGGATTATAGTAGAGAGGAGACGGGGAGCGAGGTTTAAGGAGATGGTTTATAGTAGAGAGAGGAGACGGGGAGAGAGGTTTAAGGAGACGGATTATAGTAGAGAGAGGAGACGGGGAGAGAGGTTTAAGGAGACGGATTATAGTAGAGAGAGGAGACGGGGAGAGAGGTTTAAGGAGAGGGATTATAGTAGAGAGAGGAGACGGGGAGAGAGGTTTAAGGAGACGGATTATAGTAGAGAGAGGAGACGGGGAGAGAGGTTTAAGGAGAGGGATTATAGTAGAGAGAGGAGACGGGGAGAGAGGTTTAAGGAGAGGGATTATAGTAGAGAGAGGAGATGGGAGAGAGGTTTAAGGAGAGGGATTATAGTAGAGAGAGGAGACGGGGAGAGAGGTTTAAGGAGACGGATTATAGTAGAGAGAGGAGACGGGGAGAGAGGTTTAAGGAGACGGATTATAGTAGAGAGAGGAGACGGGGAGAGAGGTTTAAGGAGACAGATTATAGTAGAGAGAGGAGACGGGGCGAGAGGTTTAAGGAGACGGATTACAGTAGAGAGAGGAGACGGGGAGAGAGGTTTAAGGAGACGGATTATAGTAGAGAGAGGAGACGGGGAGAGAGGTTTAAGGAGACGGATTATAGTAGAGAGAGGAGACGGGGAGGGAGGTTTAAGGAGACGGATTATAGTAGAGAGAGGAGACGGGGAGAGAGGTTTAAGGAGACGGATTACAGTAGAGAGAGGAGACGGGGAGAGAGGTTTAAGGAGACGGATTACAGTAGAGAGAGGAGACGGGGAGAGAGGTTTAAGGGGAAGGGATTATAGCAGAGAGAGGAGACGGGGCGAGAGGTTTAAGGAGACGGATTATAGTAGAGAGAGGAGACGGGGAGAGAGGTTTAAGGAGACGGATTATAGTAGAGAGAGGAGACGGGGAGCGAGGTTTAAGGAGACGGATTATAGTAGAGAGAGGAGACAGGGAGAGAGGTTTAAGGAGACGGATTATAGTAGAGAGAGGAGACGGGGAGCGAGGTTTAAGGAGAGGGATTATAGTAGAGAGAGGAGACGGGGAGAGAGGTTTAAGGAGACGGATTATAGTAGAGAGAGGAGACGGGGAGAGAGGTTTAAGGAGACGGATTATAGTAGAGAGAGGAGACGGGGAGAGAGGTTTAAGGAGACGGATTATAGTAGAGAGAGGAGACGGGGAGAGAGGTTTAAGGAGACGGATTATAGTAGAGAGTGGAGACGGGGAGAGAGGTTTAAGGAGAGGGATTATAGTAGAGAGAGGAGACGGGGAGAGAGGTTTAAGGAGACGGATTATAGTAGAGAGAGGAGACGGGGCGAGAGGTTTAAGGAGACGGATTATAGTAGAGAGAGGAGACGGGGCGAGAGGTTTAAGGAGACGGATTATAGTAGAGAGAGGAGACGGGGAGAGAGGTTTAAGGAGACGGATTATAGTAGAGAGAGGAGATGGGGAGAGAGGTTTAAGGAGATGGATTATAGTAGAGAGAGGAGACGGGGAGAGAGGTTTAAGGAGACGGATTATAGTAGAGAGAGGAGACGGGGAGAGAGGTTTAAGGAGACGGATTATAGTAGAGAGAGGAGACGGGGCGAGAGATTTAAGGAGACGGATTATAGTAGAGAGAGGAGACGGGGCGAGAGGTTTAAGGAGACGGATTATAGTAGAGAGAGGAGACGGGGCGAGAGGTTTAAGTAGATGGATTATAGTAGAGAGAGGAGACGGGGAGAGAGGTTTAAGGAGAGGGATTATAGTAGAGAGAGGAGACGGGGAGAGAGGTTTAAGGAGACGGATTATAGTAGAGAGAGTAGACGGGGAGAGAGGTTTAAGGAGACGGATTATAGTAGAGAGAGGAGACGGGGAGAGAGGTTTAAGGAGATGGATTATAGTAGAGAGAGGAGACGGGGAGAGAGGTTTAAGGAGACAGATTATAGTAGAGAGAGGAGACGGGGAGAGAGGTTTAAGGAGACGGATTATAGTAGAGAGAGGAGACGGGGAGAGAGGTTTAAGGAGACGGATTACAGTAGAGAGAGGAGACGGGGAGAGAGGTTTAAGGAGACGGATTACAGAAGAGAGAGGAGACGGGGAGAGAGGTTTAAGGAGACGGTTTATAGTAGAGAGAGGAGACGGGGAGAGAGGTTTAAGGAGACGGATTATAGTAGAGAGAGGAGATGGCGAGAGAGGTTTAAGGAGATGGATTATAGAAGAGAGAGGAGACGGGGCGAGAGGTTTAAGGAGACGGATTATAGTAGAGAGAGGAGATGGGGAGAGAGGTTTAAGGAGATGGATTATAGAAGAGAGAGGAGACGGGGCGAGAGGTTTAAGGAGACGGATTACAGTAGAGAGAGGAGACGGGGAGAGAGGTTTAAGGAGATGGATTACAGTAGAGAGAGGAGACGGGGAGAGAGGTTTAAGGAGACGGATTATAGTAGAGAGAGGAGACGGGGAGAGAGGTTTAAGGAGACGGTTTATAGTGGAGAGAGGAGACGGGGAGAGAGGTTTAAGGAGACGGATTATAGTAGAGAGAGGAGACGGGGAGAGAGGTTTAAGGAGATGGATTACAGTAGAGAGAGGAGACGGGGAGAGAGGTTTAAGGAGACGGATTATAGTAGAGAGAGGAGACGGGGAGAGAGGTTTAAGGAGACGGATTATAGTAGAGAGAGGAGAGGGGGAGAGAGGTTTAAGGAGATGGACTATAGTAGAGAGTGGAGACGGGGAGAGAGGTTTAAGGAGACGGATTATAGTAGAGAGAGGAGACGGGGAGAGAGGTTTAAGGAGACGGATTATAGTAGAGAGAGGAGATGGGGAGAGAGGTTTAAGGAGATGGATTATAGTAGAGAGAGGAGACGGGGAGAGAGGTTTAAGGAGACGGATTATAGTAGAGAGAGGAGACGGGGAGAGAGGTTTAAGGAGATGGATTATAGTAGAGAGAGGAGACGGGGAGAGAGGTTTAAGGAGACGGTTTATAGTAGAGAGAGGAGACGGGGAGAGAGGTTTAAGGAGACGGATTATTGTAGAGAGAGGAGACGGGGAGAGAGGTTTAAGGAGACGGATTATAGTAGAGAGAGGAGACGGGGAGAGAGGTTTAAGGAGACGGATTATAATAGAGAGAGGAGACGGGGAGAGAGGTTTAAGGAGATGGATTATAGTAGAGAGAGGAGACGGGGAGAGAGGTTTAAGGAGACGGATTATAGTAGAGAGAGGAGACGGGGAGAGAGGTTTAAGGAGACGGGTTATAGTAGAGAGAGGAGACGGGGAGAGAGGTTTAAGGAGACGGATTATAGTAGAGAGAGGAGACGGGGAGAGAGGTTTAAGGAGATGGTTTACAGTAGAGAGGAGACGGGGAGAGAGGTTTAAGGAGACGGGTTATAGTAGAGAGAGGAGACGGGGAGAGAGGTTTAAGGAGACGGGTTATAGTAGAGAGAGGAGACGGGGAGAGAGGTTTAAGGAGATGGTTTATAGTAGAGAGAGGAGACGGGGAGAGAGGTTTAAGGAGATGGTTTACAGTAGAGAGGAGACGGGGTATATCTTTGCATTCCAGGATGTTCTTGGAACTGTGAGCAGTTTTGGCAGACGAGATCAGGACCAGTTGTCTGCTATAAACGTTCAAGCCTGTGTCCCTTGGACGTTAGGGAGTGGAGCTGAGGGGCGCACCAGGGGGAATACCTCGGGTGAGAGGGGGTAATAGTTTTCATGGGGATAAGGGCATCAAAGGTGGAGGTGAGGGTGTGGCTGAGCAGATCGGTAGCTGCAGAAATGTCATGGTGAATGGGGGGCAAAGGCTGGACAGTTGGGAATTTGAAACTGCCGTTGTAAGTGACTTGCGGGAGAGTTTTTTCCACGGGTGGGCACAGAAGGAAGTGGGGTTGGGAGGGGGAAGGGGAATATGAGTGGAGAGAGATATAAGGAAGTGATCAGAAATGGCATTGGGCTCAATTTTAACTCCGCCGACAAGCGGGCTTTGAGGCGTGTGGGGGGTTAAAATCGCAAAACCTAGGGGCTTGGGACCGCCCCCCCGCCTGGTTCCCGACACCTAGCCATTTTAACCTAGGTGTGTCTGATGGTCCCGAATCAGCCCCGCCTGCAACAAGCGGGACTGGTCTTTAGGGCCCTTAAACAGCACTCATTGGCCTTTATAATCCCATTTTAACAGGCCCTTGCCTGTTTAACCCTTTTCCCACGTAAAACACGCCTGGTGGGGATCACGCCTGTGAAACCTGACGTGAACACTATTGGCTTGCTGACTATCAGCTGCAGGCCCAACATTAAAGAGGAGATTTGATCAGTCATCATTTGCAGGTGGCAGGACTTTGTTGTCTCAGGTCTGGGGCAACTTTTACCAGGTTTAACCACACCTGTGGAAGGTTGGAGCCTCACACACTTCTCCAGTGTGACCTCCTCTGAAACCCCTCTCGCCAGCCTCACTCAGCGCTTCCTCAACTGAGGCATCTACCAGAAGCATGGGAGGCCTTTTTTTCCTTCCCTTCTTGGCATTAGAGGACCTCCAGCCCCATTCGCGAAATGACACACACCACAACTGCAGAAGTTGCCATCAGAATTTTTATGTAAAACAAACAACTGATGGCATTTTTACAAAATACACAACATTTCACCCAAGTGACTCCCCTTGTGACTATTTGTGCTTTATTTTCCTCTTATGCGTGCTCCTACGTAGTGGTTCCCCTGTGGCTTCAGCAGATGTGGAGGCCCCTTGCTCACTTTCCTGCTGCTCCTGCCTCGACACCTTTGGCGGGTGTCCTCTGGGGTGGCGAGCCTGTGACGGCTCGTCAGCAGTCTGCTGCTCCTGCGGCTGTGCAGGAGTTGAGACGTCTATCTCAGTTGGGTGTGGACTCCGGCGGGGCTCTGACCGAGGGCTCTGCAGTGGCATGGAAGTGTGAGCGCTTGGAGAGGTGCCCCCACTTCCTTGAGGTCTGCCACCAACCTCCCTCTCATGGGTCAGGTCCCCCTCAGTGCCTGCAAGTGGCTTGAGAGCACCTTGCTGCACATCAGGGGAGCCATGGGGACCTGTATCTGCAATGGCAGTCCTACTCAGAAGGACTTCCATGAAAGTCTGGTTTCTCTGTTCAATAGATGCCCATCGCTCCTCAAGAGATGTCATTCTATTCTGAACACTCACCATGTTTTCCATATGCTGGCGACTAACCTCCTCCATGGCCGTAGCCCTCCTCTCCTCTACCGTAGATCTCCTCTCCTCTACCGTAGCCATCCTCTCCTCTATGGTAGCCAGCCTTACCATGGAGGCAGCAATCATTTCCACGTAGGTAGCCATCCTTTCCGTGTTGATGCGTTCATGCGCCACTGACTCCACAAAGGCTCTGCTCATGTTCGCTATAGACTCCTCCATTCGCTCCACACTCGCAGCGACCCTGGAGACAAAACCTGCCAGAGACTCCTGCATCTGTGCATGGAGTTCCATCACCTCTGATCTTACGGATGGACCCAGAGGCAGAGGGTCGACATGTAGCTGAGCCGAGCTGGCAGAGTCCTGCGCCCTCCGACGAGGACTCTCCACTGCTATCCCTGCCTCCACAATCTGCTGATGCTCACTTGTGAGCTGTGATACACCAGGTGACAACACTACTCTATGTCCCGAAGGTCCCCCCGAGGTGTGAGTGTCTGCCCTGGTGCTGGGTGCACTTATTTCTGCTGACGCTGCGCCCTCAGAGGTTGCAGATTCCTCTGAGGAGTCTGGAACCTCAGGCTCTTCCTCCTGCAGAGTGGGGACGGGGGCTCTCGATGGTCCTGTGGGGGAGTCAAGGAAAACGTTAGAGATGTGATGCCAAGGTTACATGCACGTTGCATTCTGCAGATGATTATAAGTCCATCTGTTAGAGCTTCAGAATCATTATCAGCGACTCATGCAATGCCAATGAGAGAGATGGAAAACTATTCTGTCACCAGCTTGCGGGGATGCACCTGTCTGTCCTTCCCCAACTTCCGCATCTCTGTCAGCCCCGACAACCTCCAGGACGGCTTCCTCCCAGGGGGTGAGCTGGGCTAATGAGGGCGGCCCTCCTCCTGTTCTGGCTCGCTCTCTCCTGTTGTGAGCTCTCTTTTCCTGCAATGAGGGAGACAAGTGGAGGTTGAGTGAGAATGAAGAAGTGAGTGCAGAGATTGCATAGCATAGATACTTAGAAGGAGACAAAGATGGAGTGAGGTTGCAAGACCAAGGGCCCTCCCTGTGTGTTGTCAGTTGTGTTCAAAGCATCAGAGTGATAGGGAGTGTGAGGGCTGCATGGTGGAATAATTATGTGAATGTGAGCATAGAGAGAGAGGGAATGGGTAAGGGTGCATGGATGTGAGTGTCTAGTGGGATGTGGAAGAAGAGATTGCTAAAGCTGAGTGCTGGTGAGGAAAGGCAATGGGGATCATATTGAGGGTGATGGAAACTTCATACAGTACTTACTTTTCCAGTGCGATGAAGGTCATGGAATTTTTTTCCTGCACTGCATCCAGGTGCGCCGTGTGAGCCCCAAGGAGTTGACTTCCCCAGCCACCTGTAGCCACACAGCCTTGGTCTGACTGGGAGGCCTCTTCCTCCCTGAAGAAGGGAACAGGACCTCCCTGTGGGCCCTAGCACCATCCAGCAATGCCTGGAGTGAAGCCTCATCAAATTTGGGGGCAGCTCTTGCCCTCCCGCTGGCCGTTGCCCCTGCAGGCTCCTGTGCCATCCTAATGGTGAAGTTTGGGAGCCTGCAGAGGAAGCAAGGCTTGCTGTGGACCCTAAATGCAGCAGCAATGATGATGTCATAATCTGCGACTTTCTGACTGGAAATACTCAATTGCCAAGGCTTCCCACACGTTGGAAATCAATTGGCCAATTGTGTTAAAATTGCATCAATCTCACAGACCCGTTTAGATTCGTGTGGGAAACACCAAATTCGGGGAACCCGCCAATTCCCTGCACCTGAGTTAAAATCGAGCCCATTATCTCTGATAGGCACAATGGGAGTAGAGAGGCCACATGAGATGGCAATATCGAGGGGGTGGCTGTGAATATGGATAGATGAGTTTATATGCAGGGAGAGAGACATGGGTAGAAAGAAGGATGAGGTCCTGCAACAAGAATTTAGGGAGCTAGGTAGCAGATTAAAAAGCAGGACCTCAAAGGTTGTAATCTCTGAATTATTCCCGGGGCCACATGGTAGTGAGTATAGGAATAGGAGGATAGAGCAGATGAATACGTGGCTAAAGAGTTGGTGCAGGAGGGAGGGCTTTAGTTTCCTGGATCACTGGGTCTGCTTCTGGGGAAGGTGGGACTTGTACAAGTCGGACGGGTTGCACCTGAACTCGGAACGGGACCAACTTTCTTGCGGGGAGGTTTGCTAATACATTTGGCGGGGGTTTAAACTAACTTGGCAGGGGGATGGGATACGGTGTGGAGCTATAATAGGGGGTGATGCACAGCCAAATATAGAGGAAAAAACAAGTCAGCCTGGAAGGCAGAGCAAATATGTAACGGCACAAGGGAGTATGGCAAGGCTGGATGGCATTTATTTTAATGCAAGGAGTCTTGCGAGTAAGGCAGATGAATTGAAGGTGTTGATGAACACATGGGAGTATGATATTGTTGCTATCACAGAGACATGGTTGAGGGAGGGGCAGGACTGGCATCTCAATATTCCGGGGTATAGAATCTTAAGGCGAGACTGAGGGGGGTGTAAAAGAGGAGGGGGTGTCGCAATATTAATCAAGGAGTCAATTACTACTGTAAGGAGAGATGATATCTTAGCAGATTCCTCTAATGAGGTCATATGGGTAGAACTTAAAAACAAAAAGGGGGCAAGCACTTTGCTGGGAGTGCATTATAGGCCCCCAAACAGTCAGGGGCAGGTAGAGGAACTGATATGTAGGCAAATCTCAGAGAAGTGTAGAAATAATAGGGTAAAAATAGTAGGGGATTTCAACTTCCCCAATATTAACTAGGATAGTCAGAGTGTGAAAGGCTTAGAGGGTGCGGAATTCTTAAAGTGCATCAGGAGAGCTTTCTGAGCCAGCATGTAGAAAGTCCTACAAGAGAGGGGGTCGTACTGGACCTAATTCTAGGGAATGTAGCCGGGCAAGTGGTAGAAGTGTTAGTAGGTGAGCACTTTGGTGACAGTGACCATAATTTGGTGAGATTTAAGGTAGTCATGGAAAAGGACAAAGATGGACTGGAAATAAAGGTTCTAAATTGGGGGAAGGCCAATTTTAATATGATAAGGCAGGATCTGGCCAAAGTGGACTGGGATCAGATACTTGTAGGAATATTCCACATCAGAGCAGTGGTGGTCTTTCAGAAAGGAAATAGAGAGGGTACAACGCCAACATGTTCCCGTAAAGGTCAAGGGTGGGACCAACAAGCCCAGGGAACGCTGGATGTCAAGGGATATGCAAGAATGGATTAGGAAAAAAAGGGAGGCTTTTGGCAGATACAAAGGACTAAAAACAGTGGAAGCCCGAGAGGAGTATAGAAAGTGCAGGGGGTACTTAAAAAAGAAATTAGGAGAGCGAAGAGGGGCCATGAAAAAACACTGGCGGGCAAAATAAAGGAATATCCCAAGGTGTTTTATAAGTATATTAAGGGCAAGAGGATAACCAGGGAAAGAGTAGGGCCCATTAGGGACCAAAGTGGCAATCTTTGTGTAGAGCTTGAAGATATAGGTGAGATTTTAAATGAATATTTTGCATCTGTGTTCACTATGGAGAAGGATGATGTAGGCATGGAAATCAGGCAGGGGGATTGTGATATACTTGAACAAATTAGTATTGAGAGGGAGGAGGTACTAGCTGTTTTAGCGGGCTTAAAAGTGGATAAATCTCCAGGCCCAGACGAGATGTATCCCATGTATCCTTGTGTGAGGCAAGGGAGGAGATTGCAGGGGCTCTGACACAAATTTTCAGAACCTCTCTGGCCACAGGGGAGGTGCCAGAGGACTGGAGGACAGCAAATGTAGTACATAGGAACATAGAAGATAGGAGCAGGAGTAGGCCATTCAGCCCCTCAAGCCTGCTCCGCCATTCAAAGCGATCATGGCTGATCATCCAAATTCAGTACCCTGTCCCTGCTTTCTCCCCATATCCCTTGATCCCTTTAGCCTTAAGAAATATATCCAACTCCTTCTTGAATATATTTAATGAATTGACCTCTACTGCCTTCTGTGGAAGAGAATTCCACAGGTTCACCACTCTCTGGGTGAAGAAATTCCTCCTCATCTCTGTCCTAAATGGCTTACCCCTTATCCTTAGACTGTGACCCCTGGTTCTGGACTCCCCGACCATCGGGAACATCCTTCCTACATCTAGTCTGTCTAGTCCTGTTAGAATTTTATAAATTTCAATGAGATCCCCTCTCATTCTTCTAAACTCCAGCGAGTACAAGCCCAATCGGTCCAATCTCTCCGCATACGTCATTCCTGCCATCCCAGGTATCAGCCTGGTGAATCTTCGCTGCACTCCTTCCATGGCAAGTACATCCTTCATCAGATAAGGCGACCAAAACTGCACACAATACTCAAGATGTGGTCTCACCAAGGCCCTCTACAACTGCAGCAAGACATCCTTGTTCCTGTACTCAAACCCTCTCGCTACGAAGGCCAACATACCATTTGCCTTCTTAACCGCCTGCTGCACCTGCATGCTTACCTTCAGCGACTGGTGCACAAGGACACCCAGGTCTCGTTGCACTTCCCCTTCTCCCAATCTATTGCCATTCAGATAATAATCTGCCTTCCTGTTTTTGCCACCGAAGTAGATAACTTCGCATTTATGCACATTATACTGCATCTGCCATGCATCTGCCCAATCACCCAACCTGTCCAAATCATATTGGAGTTTCTTTGCATCCTCTTCACAGCACACACGCCCTCCCAGCTTTGTGTCGTCTGCAAGCTTGGAGATATTACATCTAGTTCCCTTGTCTAGATCATTAATATATATTGTGAATAACTGGGGTCCTAGCACCGATGCCTGCAGTACCCCACTAGTCACTGCCTGCCACTCGGTAAAAGACCCGTTTATTCCAACTCTTTGCATCCTGTCTGCCAACCAGTTCTCTATCCAAGTCAATACCTTACCCCCAATCCTATGTGCTTTAACTTTACACGCTAATCTCTTATGTGGGACCTTATCGAAAGCCTTCTGAAAGTCCAAATACACCACATCCACTGGTTCTCCCTTATCTATTCTACCAGTTACATCCTCAAAAAATTCCAGTAGATTAGTCAAGCATGATTTACCTTTTGTTGACTTTGTCCGATCCTGTCACTGTTTTCCAAGTGCTCTGCTATTACATCTTTTATAATGGACTCTAGCATTTTCCCCACTACTGATGTCAGGCTTACCGGTCTGTAATTCCCCGTTTTCTCTCTACCACCTTTTTTGAACAGTGGGGTAACATTAGCTACCCGCCAATCCATGGGTACTATTCCATTATTCAAGAAGGGTAGTAGGGATAAACAAGGGAATTACAGGCCAGCGAGCCTAACATCAGTGGTAGGGAAATTATTGGAAAAAATTCTGAGGGACAAAATTAGTCTCCACTTGGAGAGGGAAGGATTAATCAAGGATAGTCAGCATGGCTTTGTCAGGGGGAGATCATGTCTAGCCGATTTGATTGAATTTTTCGAGGGGGTGACTAGTTGTGTGGATGAGGGTAGTGCAGTTGATGTAGTCTACATGGACTTCAGTAAGGCTTTTGACAAAGTCCCGCATGGGAGACTGGTCAAGAAGGTAAGAGCCCATGGGATCCAGGGCAATTTGGCACATTGGATCCAAAATTGGCTTAGTGGCTTAGTGGCAGGAGGCAGAGGTTGATGGTCGAAGGTTGTTTTTGTGACTGGAAGCCTGTGTCCAGTGGTGTACTGCAGGGATCGGTGCTGGGTCCTTTGCTGTTTGTAGTGTACATTAATTATTTAGATATGAATGTAGGAGGTATGATCAGTAAGTTCGCAGATGACACAAAAATTGGTGGAGTGGTAAATAGCGAGGATGGAAGCCTCAGACTACAGGATGATATAGACGGGATGGTTAGATGGGCAGATCAGTGGCAAATGAAATTTAACCCTGAAAAGTGTGAGGTGATGCATTTTGGGAGGACTAACAAGGCAAGGGAATACACAATGAATGGTAGGATCCTAGGAAGGAAAGAGGATCAAAGGAAACTTGGTGTGCATGTACATAGATCCCTGAAGGCAGCAGGACAGGTAGATAAGGTGATTAAAAAGGCATATGGGATACTTGCCTTCATTAGCCGAGGCATAGAATATAAGAGCAGGGAGGTTATGATGGAAACAAAAAGAAAATACTGCAGATGCTGGAAATCTGAAATAGAAACAGAAAATGCTGGAGAAACTCAGCAGGTCAGGCAGCCTCTGTGAAGAGAGAAACAGAGTTAACGTTTCAGGTCGATGAGCGTTCGTCAGAACTGGAAAAAAGCAGGAAATGGAACAGATTTTTAAGCAAGTGTAGGGGCTGGGAAATGGGGGCGGGGATGAAAGAACAAAAGAGAAGGTCTGTGATAGGCTAGAAGGCAGAAGAGATTAAGAGGCATTGAGAGACATTAAGAGATATTCAAGGCAAAAGGAGATGGTAATGGGACAGGTTAAGCAATAAAGGATGGCTCTAGATGAAGTGTAAATTGCACTGGCAGAATGGAAGACAGCTGTCCTGTGGGAGGGAAGAGGTTATGATGGAGCTGTACAAAACGCTAGTTAGGCCACAGCTGGAATACTGTGTGCAGTTCTGGTCACCACACTATAGGAAGGATGTGATTGCTTTGGAGAGGGTGCAGAGGAGATTCACCAGGATGTTACCTGGGCTGGAGCGCTTCAGCTATGAAGAGAGGCCGGACAGGCTGGGGTTGTTTTCCTTGGAGCAGAGAAGGCTGAGGGGGGACCTGATTGAGGTGTACAAAATTATGAGGGGCATAGACAGGGTAGATAAAAAGGAACTTTTCCCCTTAGTAGAGGGGTGAATAACCAGGGGGCAGAGTTTCAAGATAAGGGGCAGGAGGTGTAGAGGGGCTTTGAGGAAAAACTTTTTCACCCAGAGGGTGGTTGGAATCTGGAACTCACTGCCTGAAAGGGTGGTAGAGGCAGGAACCCTCACAACATTCAAGAAGCATTTAGATGAGCACTTGAAATGCCATAGCATACAAGGCTACGGACCAAGTGCTGGAAAATGGGATTAGAATAGACAGGGCTTGATGGCCAGCGCGGACACGATGGGCCGAAGGGCCTCTTTCTGTGCTGTATAACTCTATGACTATGACTCTATGGGAGATTAAGGGAGGATAGGAGGGTAGTGAACTCAAAGGAGAGAGGGCACGATGAGTTGAGATGGAGGTTGAAATCACCGAGGATGAGAAGTCGCTCGGTGCACAGGCTGAGGGAGGAAAGCAGTGAAGATATCTCGGTGAGAAACTTGGCATAGTACCTGGGTGGGCGGTAGAGAATGAGGATTTTAAAGGGGAGGCGAGAGGGGTGGAACAAGGTGAGATGTTCAAAGGAGGCGAAAGTACCAGAGGAGTAGGGGGACAGGTCAAGGTGCGATTTGGTGATAAGAGCCAAGAGCGGCCGTCTGGGTAGGGCAAGTGGGGCAATTATTGCCAGGCGGGGAGGCTCCATTTAGGGGGAAGGTGCCATCACCCCTCAGCCAGGTTTCTGTCAAGGCCAGGATGTCGATGCAATCATCCACAGTAACCCTCAGCCTTCTCTTTTCTAGAGAAAAGAGCCCCAGTCTGATCAACCTCTCCTGATAGGTCTAACCTCTCAGTTCTGGTATCATCTTTGTACATTTTTTTGCACCCTCTCCAGTGCCTCGATGTCCTTTTTGTAATTTTGGTGAAACACATGAGATGACCATGACATCCTAGACAATAACCCTGTAGAGAACAGAGGACCATGATTTCTCCCCAAACAAGACCAGGACGCAGTATTTTAATGCAATTTCCACTTGTGGGTAAAGTTGATGCCTGCCAACTGGAAGATTTAGGGGGAAAAATTCGGTTCCTTTGCGCCTCCCATTAGAATGGGGTGCAAAGGAACTAGCGCTAGGGCGCGGTGATGCCAACACCTCCCGTGGTGCCCTGTGGCACTGCGGCACTGGCGATGACGTCATCGCCGTGTGCAGTGTGCTGCTCGCGCCCCGGCTGCGATCTTTGGTAGCGCCCCCTGATTTACCACCAGACACTATGTCCGACGGGGTCAGGGGGGGCCTGCCTGCGGCCGGGGTGGTGCTAATTAAAGGCGAGGTGCCGGGCGGCCATTTTTCTTGCTGGCCGCCTGCCAGAAGCTACCACCGTTGCCATCCCCGGCCTCCTGACCCGCCCCCTCGCGGAGTGCCAGCTGCGCACCGTGAGCCCGGCACTTCTCTTTTGCCGGCACTCTGATCCCTGGTGGCCCAGCTGAGCCCCGGGTCGCGCTGTGCAAAGCCCCTCCCCTTCAAGAAGGGGAGGAAGGCCTGCAGTACCGACGCGCGACATGCCGCAGCGCCACGTAGCACCGTGATATTCCCTCGCAGCGACCTAAGAGGGAGGCAGGGCACTTCCAGTGGTGCCCCGCTTCCCTCTTGGGGCGCTACCGATGAATTTTGGCCGCAGGGGCGCTAATGTTTTCGGGGCTCTAAAAATAGTGCCCCGGCGAAGTTAGTGCCCCAAAGGGATTACACTTTAAAAAAAGTACTTCATTGGCTGCAAAGCGCTTTGGGATGTCCGGTGGTCATGAAAGGTGCTATATAAATGCAAGACTTTTTTCTTTTACTAAACAAGCGAGGGCTACGTCCTAAGTTTGCATGCCTAACATGTGCCCTACATCAGGTCACCAACCTGTCTGCTAGGATGGAGTTCAGAACTGAGAGAGGAGAGAGGAGGCAGAGTGTCCAGGCTGGGGAGAGGGGACAGAGTGTCCAGGCTGCGGAGAGGAGGCAGAGTGTCCAGGCTGGGGAGAGGAGGCAGAGTGTCCAGGCTGGGGAGAGGAGGCAGAGTGTCCAGGCTGGGGAGAGGGGACAGAGTGTCCAGGCTGCGGAGAGGAGGCAGAGTATCCAGGCTGGGGAGAGGGGGCAGAGTGTCCAGGCTGGGGAGAGGAGGCAGAGTGTCCAGGCTGGGGAGAGGAGGCAGAGTGTCCAGGCTGGGGAGAGGGGGCAGAGTGTCCAGGCTGGGGAGAGGAGGCAGGGTGTCCAGGCTGGGGAGAGGGGGCAGAGTGTCCAGGCTGGGGAGAGGGGGCAGAGTGTCCAGGCTGGGGAGAGGAGGCAGAGTGTCCAGGCTGGGGAGAGGAGGCAGAGTGTCCAGGCTGGGGAGAGGAGGCAGAGTGTCCAGGCTGGGGAGAGGGGGCAGAGTGTCCAGGCTGGGGAGAGGAGGCAGTGTCCAGGCTACGGAGAGGAGGCAGAGTGTCCAGGCTGGGGCGAAGTGGCAGAGGATCCAAGCTGTGGAGAGGAGGCAGAGTGTCCAGGCTGGGGAGAGGAGGCAGAGTGTCCAGGCTGGGGAGAGGAGGCAGAGTGTCCAGGCTGTGGAGAGGAGGCAGAGTGTCCAGGCTGGGGAGAGGAGGCAGAGTGTCCAGGCTGGGGAGAGGGGACAGAGTGTCCAGGCTGGGGAGAGGAGGCAGAGTGTCCAGGCTGTGGAGAGGAGGCAGAGTGTCCAGGCTGTGGAGAGGAAGCAGAGTGTCCAGGCTGGGGAGAGGAGGCTGAGTGTCCAGGCTGGGGAGAGGAGGCAGAGTGTCCAGGCTGTGGAGAGGAAGCAGTGTCCAGGCTGGGGAGAGGAGGCAGAGTGTCCAGGCTGGGGAGAGGAGGCAGAGTGTCCAGGCTGTGGTGCCCGTGATTCCAGATTGGAGTAGGCTGATGGGGAAGTAATTGGCTGGATTAGATTTGTCCTGCTTTTTGTGGACAGGACATACCTGGGTAGTTTTCACATTGTCGGGTAGGTGTTGTAGACGTACTGGAACAGCTTGGCTAGAGGCGCGGCTAGTTCTGGAGCACAAGTCTTAAGTACAATAGCCAGGATTTTGTCGGGGCCCATAGCCTTTGCTGAATCCAGTGCGCTCAGTCGTTTCTTGATATCACGCGGAGTGAATCGAAATGGCTGAAGAATGGCTTCTGTGATGGTGGGGAGCTCAGCAGGAGGCCAAGATGGATCATCCACTCGGCACTTCTGGCTGAAGGTGGCTGCGAACGCTCCAGCCTTGTCTTTTGCACTCGTGCTGGGTTCCACCATCCTTGAGAATGAGATGTTCATGGAGCCTCCTCCTCCCGTTAGTTGCTTAATTGTCCACTGCAATTCAAGACTGGATGTGGTAGGAATGCAGAGCTTTGAGCTGATCTGTTGGTTGTGGGATCGCTTAGCTCTGTCTATAGCACGCTGCTCCCATTGTTTAGCATGCATGTGGTCCTGTGCTGGAGCTTCACCAGGTGGGCACCTCATTTTTTTTAGTTACGCCTGGTGCTGATCCTGGCATGCTCTCCTACACTCCTCATCGAACCAGGGTTGGTCCCCTGGCTTGATGGTAATGGTAGAGTGAGGGCATGAGTTTACAGATTGTGGTGGAATAAAATTATGCTGTTGCTGATATGCCACAGCAGTTCATGGATGTACATAAAATTTACAGCACGGAAATAGGCCATTCCGCCCAACTAGTCTGGTGTTTATACTCCACATAAGTCTCCTCCCATTCCATCTGCCTCATCTCAGCCTTTCTATTCCCTTTTTTCACATCTACTCATCTAGTTTCCTTTTGAAAGCATCTAACCTATTTGCCTCAACCACTTTCTGTGGTAGCGAGTTCCACACTCTAACTACCCTCTGAGTAAAGAAATTTCTCCTTATTTCCCTATTGGATTTATTAGTAACTATCTTGTATTTATGGCCCCGAGTTTTGGACTCCCCCCACACGAGGAAACATTCTTTCCACATCTATCCTGTCCAACCCATTCCTAATTTTAAAGATGCTATCAGGTCACCGCTAAGCCTTTTCTTTTCTAAAGAAAAAAGTCCTAACCTGTTCAATCTTTCCCGACAGCTGTAATCTCTCAGTTCTGGTACCAACCTTGTAAATCTATTTTGCACTTTCTCCAGTACTTCTATGTCCTTTTTATAGTATGGAGACCAGGACTGTGCATAGTACTAAGTGTGTGCTGACCAGGGTCCGATACAAGTTGAACATAACTTCATTACTTTTGAATTCTATATTCCTAGAAATAAATCCCAGTGCTTTGTTACCATTTTTAATTGCTTTGCTGGCCTGCGACGCTGCTTTTAATGATTTGTTCACCTGTATCCCGAGCTCCCTTTGCTCTTCCACCCCTTTCAGTTTCTTATTTTCTAAGGAGTTGGTGATGTTTCTATTTTTCCTACAAAAGTGCCTCACCTCACATTTATCGATGTTGAAGTTTATTTGCCACTTAACTGCCCAGTCTGCAAGTTTTTTAATGTCTTCTTGTATTTTGTGGCATTCTTCCTCAGTGTTAGCTGTACCTCCCAGTTTGGTATCATCTGCACATTTTGATATTGAGTTACTTGTTCCCAAGTCCAAATCATTAATGTAAATGATGAATAACAGCGGTCCCAGCACTGATCCTTGTGGAACACCGCTTTCTACCTTCCTCCAATCTGAATAACTACCCTTTACCCCTACTCTCTGCTTTCTATTTTTTAGCCAATTTGCTATCCATTCAGCTATTTGTCCCGACTCCACATGTCCTAACCTTTGTCATGAGCCTATCATGTGGTGCCTTATCGAAGGCCTTTTGAAAATCCAAGTATATGACATCTACTGCATTATCCTTGTCTACTCTTCCTGTTACCACTTCAAAGAATTCTATCAGGTTAGTTAAGCATGACTCAGCCTTTCGGAATCCATGCTGACTGTTATAAATCTCATCATCATGAAGAAACGACTCATGAAATAACACTGGACAGCCAGCTGGTGGCACCGTCCAAGGAGTATAAATACTCGGGTGTGGCCCAGCTTGCCCAGGGACATTTTGTAAGACAGGAACTAGTGAAGTACAACTAGACCTCCATGTTTTGAAACAAGTTGATTAAAGCCTTGCTTTACACTCGAACCAAGTGCGTAGTGAGTTTTATTACGTCAATTTAATCAACTTGATATCGACTCCACGCTCTGAGTGATTTCCGGAACAGCCAGCTATGACTTCAACTGCAGAAGGGAACTCTGGCATAGTAATCAATCCATCATGGACAAACTACTCAGACCCGCCCGTCTTGACCTGGACTCGAATTCACCTACAACTGCTAAGGTATGGAAACACTGGTATAGTACCTTCAGCAACTTCCTCAGGGTGTGTGGTGAGAATGTTCCTGATAAATTAGAGATACTTGCCAATTATGTATCTCTTCATGTGTTTGACTATATCGAAGACTGTGCAGACTATGACTCCGCTATCCTAATATTACAGCGACTATATGTTAAGGCCCCGAACGAAATTTTTGCTCGGCATCTACTGGCCACAACTCGACAACAACCCAAGGAATCACTTGACGAATTCCTTCAGAAACTTCGCAGGCTCAGCAAGAATTGTAATCTTAAAGCTGTCACAGCTGAGCAGTACCAGGAGGAGTTAATTCGTGATTCCTTTATTAATGGGATTGCATCTCCCTTCATACGCCAGCATCTGTTGCAGAATAAAACCCTTGAGTTACAGGCTGCCTATGACCAGGCATGTTCCCTGGATTTAGCAAAGAGGAATGCAGATACCTATCTTTTACCTCGTGCACGAGCTGCTGCTATCACTTTTAATGACTCCTTCGATAGGTCTCGGGCGGAAGCCCTCACTGATGATGACTCTAACCTAGCAGATGACAACCCTACCCTAGAAGCCTTCACTGATGACGACCCCGCCCTAGCGGCATCTTGGAAATCTGGAAGGAAGTGTTTCTTCTGTGGAGGTGCGTTCCATTATAGGAAATTTTGTCCTGCTCGTAACGCAACGTGCAATCATTGCAGCAAGAAAGGTCACTTTTATAAGGTATGCCAGTCAAGAGCCTCTGTTAGTAAGAAAGGCCACTTTTCTAAGGTATACCGGTTGAGAGCTCCTGTTAGTTTTACAGCTATTATCTAAAAAACTGCTCCTCCCCCAAGAGCCACTACTAAGGTTACAGCTGCTATCTATGAAACTGCTCCTCCCACAAGAACCACTACTAAAATTACAGCTGACAAGGGTAAAACTGCTCCTCCTCCCATCACAGCTGTTTTTCCCCAAAGTCTGTCCCATGCAGCCATGAAGGTTTCGGTAAATGGACACATTTTGAGCGCACTAATCGACTCATGCAGCTCTGACAGCTTCATTAGTGAGCGGGCTGTCAGTAAGTTAAAACAGCGTATTTACCCCTCAGACAGGGAAATTGCAATGGCTCTGACGACACTGACCATCAACTCTTCCGGCTTTTGTCTTGTCGACCTTATTCTCAATGGCCGCACTTATTTCTCCACCCGGCTCGGGGTGCTCAAAAACCTATGCAGTGATTTGCTCCTGGGACAGGATTTCCAGAAACAACACAAAAGACTCACTTTTGAGTTTGGAGGGTCAAAGCTGGAGCTTGCTATTTCCAAAGTACCATTTTGTGCGCTTTCGGCGGCTTCGCTCGACGAGCCCTCCTTGTTTGCCAATCTTTCCCCCCGATGTAAGCCCATAGTCACTAAATCATGACGTTTCAGCCAAGATGATCGATCCTTTATCGAGGCAGAAATCTCTCACCTTCTAGCTGACGGTATCATTGAGCCATGTTCATCTTCCTGGCAGGCTCAAGTCGTCATTGTTAAAAATCCTCTGAAGCAACACAAGAAACATCTTTGCATCGATTACTCGCAAACTATTAACCAGTATACCAACCTGGATGCCTACCCATTACCACGCATCGATGACAAGGTCAATAACCTTGCCAACGACAAGGTATTTTCAACTTTTGATTTAAAGAGCGCATATCATCAAGTACCGTTAAAGGACTCTGACAAAAAGTATACGGCCTTTGAGGCCAATGGTCTGCTTTATCAGTTTTGTCACCTTCCATTTGGGGCCACCAATGGGGTGGCCATCTTTCAACAGGCAATGGATAGCCTAGTCAAACAGAAGACCTTAACGGACACTTTTCCATATCTAGATAATATCACCATTGCTGGTCATGACCAGAAGGAGCATGATGCCAATCTCCAGAAATTTTTTGACGTTCTCCGTCGTCGCAACTTAACCTTAAATGAGTCCAAATCTGTGAAATCAGTACCATCAGTCAACATCCTTGGCTACTGGGTGGGCAACGGTGTCATCAAACCAGATCCGGAGCGACTTCGTCCACTTCAGGAGCTCCCTCCCCCTACGAATTTCGGCTCTCTTCGTTGGGCACTCAGCATGTTCGCCTATTATGCGAAGTGGATACCCTACTTCTCCGACAAGATCCAGCCCCTGCTTCACGCGAAGTCATTTCCATTGGAGGCAACGGCTATTTCAGCTTTCAACCTCCTCAAGCGACAACTGGAAAAAGCCACGCTTCGTTCCATTGATGAAAATCTTCCTTTCGTGGTCGAGTGCGATGCATCGGATGTGGCAATCTCTGCTACCTTGAATCAAGGTGGTCGACCCGTTGCATTTCTGTCCAGAACTTTGCAGGGTAGCGAGCTCCATTATCCTCCTGTCGAGAAGGAGGCTACGGCCATCATCGAAGCAGTACATAAATGGAGTCATTTTCTCGCTCGTCGCCATTTCACACTTATAACCGATTAGCACGCCGTGGCCTTTATGCTGGATAACCGGAAACGCACTAAGATCAAGAATAACAAAATACAACTCTGGAGGATGGAATTGGCCGCCTTTGGATACACCATACATTATCGACGCGGCAAAGAGAATGGCCCCGGATACCCTCACGCGGGCATTCTGCTCTTCTATGTCAACTTCGACTCTTGCGGATCTTCATACTGATTTATGCCATCCTGGCGTTACCCGTATGTTGCACTTTGTGCGATCTAAAAATCTCCCATTTTCTATGGAAGATGTGAAAAGAACATGCTCCTCCTGTAGAATTTGTGCAGAATTAAAACCGCAATTCTTCCATCCATCGGATGGCTCGCTCATACACGCTATGCAGCCTATGCAGCGACTCAGCATTGACTTCCTCAACGCGAAACACCTACTTACTTACTATGGTGGACGAATATTCACGCTTTCCCTTTGCTTTCCCCTGTCCCAATATGCTTACTTCCACAGTGATCAAATGCCTTGATCAAGTCTTTTCCCTTTGTGGTATGGCCAATTTCATCCACTCTGATTGGGGTCCTTCCTTCATGTCAAGCGAACTCAAAAGTTATCTTTTCCAACGGGGAATCGCCACAAGTAAAACAACACTGTACCATCCCATCAGTAACGGACAGGTTGAGAGATACAACGCTATCATTTGGAATGCTGTTTGTCTTGCACTGAGGTCATGCAACCTACCAGACCAGCAGTGGGAAACTATGCTCCCTGACGTGTTGCATTCCATCAGGTCTCTTCTTTCTACGTCCACCAATGTCACACCTCACGAGCGATTCTTCAGCTTCCAGCGTCGCTCCACTCATGGGATGACCCTACCGTCATGGTTGGCAGCTCCCGGCCCCATGCTGCTCCGAAGATTCGTCCGATCTTCCAAAAATGATCCCCTCGTCGACGAGGTGGAACTCATGGACGTTAATCCCACATACGTGCATGTGCGGTACCCTGATGGCCGGGAGTCTGTCGTTTCGCTCCGAGTTCGGGCTCCCTGTCCAACTGGTCCCACGGACCCAACTGATAGAGGGACCCACGGTAATGATGCCGACACTCTGCGCTCCTTTGAAGATGACGCCCTACCTGGGACATCAAGAGATCTGCCGGCTACCCCACCGGATCCACTCAGGGAGCTGAGCGCTCCCTGTGGGATGGCCACCCGAAGCCAGGACGCTGGTCAATCCCCGGCTATCAAACAAGATGAAGCCAGCTCTGCGCCTGTGGGGACCCGCACCCGGAGTCACGATCTCCCCAGTCTCCCTCAGGTCAATCAAGGTGACACGGGCCCTGTCGATCTACCAGTACGGATCAAGCGGCCCAGGGACCAAGACACGGTTCGGGGAGATGTGCCTTCCAGCCATAAACAAAGATCTAAAAGACTGCGGCTATTCGTGGTCCGCCTAATCCGTTAGGAGGAAGTCGTCGGACTTCGAAATCTTTTAGGCAGGAAGAATGTTATAAATCTCATCATCATGAAGAAATGACTCATGAAATAACACTGGACGGCCAGCTGGTGGCGCTGACCAAGGAGTATAAATACTCGGGTGTGGGCCCAGCTTGCCAGGGACATTTTGTAAGACAGGAACTAGTGAAGTACAACCAGACCTCCATGTTCTGAAACAAGTTGATTAAAGCCTTGCTTTATACTCAAACCAAGTGCGTAGTGAGTTTTATTACATCACTGACTATTTATTATTATATCTTCTGTCTCTAGATGCTCTTCTATCACCTCTTTTAGTATAGATTCCAGTATCTTTCCTCTCACTGACGTTAAGCTGACTGGTCTATAGTTCCCAGGTTTTGTCTATCTCCCTTTTTGTATATAGGAACAACATTAGCTGTTTGCCAGTCCTCTGGCACTAACCCCTCTTCTATGGAACTCTTTTATTTATATATATATAAACTAGTGCCTCTGCTAGCTCCTCCCCAGTTTTCTTGAGTTTGTGTGGGTGCATACCATCTGGACCTGGGTCTTTATCCTCTTTTAGTTTGGCTAGTTTGTCAATTACTTTCTCCCTTTCTATCCCAACTGTATTAATCTTCTTTTTAAGATCATCCTGTAGCGAAGTGCCTGTTTTGTTATCTTCTTTAGTAAAAACTAAGGTGAAGTACTTATTCAATACTTCTGCCATTTTCTCTGTCATTATCTATTTTTTTAATTTACTCATGGGATGTGAGCATTTATGGCAAGGCCAGCATTTATTGCCCATCCCTAATTGCTCTTGGTGGTGAGCTGCCTTCTTGAACCGCTGCAGTCCGTGTGGTGAAGGTACTGCCACAGAACTGTTAGGGAGGGAGTTCCAGGATTTTGACCCAGCGACGATGAAGGAACAGCGATATATTTCCAAGTCAGGATGGTGTGTGATTTGGAGGCAAATTTGGAGGTGGTGGTGTTCCTATCCGCCTGCTGCCCTTGTCCTTCTATGTGGTAGAGGTCGTGGGTTTGGGAGGTGATGTCAATGAAGCCTTGGTGAGTTGCTGCAGTGCATCTTGTAGATGGTACACACTGCAGCCATGGTGCGCCGATGGTGGAGGGAGTGAAATTTTAAGGTGGTGAATGGGGTGCCAATCAAGCGGGCTGCTTTGTCCTGGATGGTGTTGAGCTTCTTGAGTGTTGTTGGAGCTGCACTCACCCAGGCAAGTGGAGAGTATTCCATCACACTCCTTTGTAGATGGTGAAAAGGCTTTGGGGAGTCAGGAGGTGATACACTCACCACAGAATACCCAGCCTCTGACCTGGTCTTGTTGCCACAGTATATATGTGGCTGGTCCAGTTAAGTTTCTGATCAATAGCCCCCAGGATGTTGATGGTGGGGGATTCGGCGATGGTAATCCCGTTGAATATCACGAGGAAGTGGCTAGACTCTCTCTTGTTGGAGATGGTCATTGCCTGGCACTTGTTTGGTGTGAATGTTACCTGCCACTTATCAGCCCAAGCCTGAACATTTTCCAGGTCTTGCTGCATGCGGGCATGGATTGCTTCATTATCTGAGGAGTTGTGAATGGAACTGAACACTGTCCAATCATCAGTGAACACCCCCATTTCTGACCCTATGATGGCGGGAAGGCCATTGATGAAGCAACTGAATTGTGCCTAGGACACTGCCCTGAGGAACTTCTGCAGCAATGTCTTGGGGCGGAGATGATTGGCCTCCACAACCACAACCATCTTCCTTTGTGCTAGATATGACACCAGCCAGTGGAGAGTTTTCCCCCCCGATTTCCATTGACTTCAGTTTTACTAGGGCTCCCTAGTCAAGTGCTGCCTTAATGTCAAGGGCAGTCATTCTCACCTCACCTCTGGAATTCAGCTCATTTGTCCATATTTGGATCAAGGTTGTAATGAGGTCTGGAGCCAAGTGTTATTGGTAAGTGCCACTTAATAACACTGTCGACAACACCTTCCATCACTTTGCTGATGATTGAGAGTAGACTGATGGGACGGTAATTGGCCGGATTGGAGTTGTCCTGCGTTTTGTGGACAGAACTTATCTAGGCAATTTTCCACTTTATCCAGTGTTGTAGCTGTACTGGAACAGCTTGGCTAGAGGTGCGGTTAGTTCTGGAGTCTTCAGCACTGCAGCAGGGATGTTGTCGGGGCGTATAGCCTTTGCTGTATCCAGTGCGCTCAGCCATTTCTTGATATCACGCCGAGTGAATCGAATTGGCTTTTGTTATGGTGGAGACCTCAGGAGGTGACTGAGATGGATCATCCACTTGGCACTTCTGGCTGAAGATGGCTGCAAATGCTTCAGCCTTGTCTTTTGCACTCACGTGCTGGACTCCGCCATCATTGAGGATGGGGATATTCATGAAGCCTCCTCTTCACGTTAGTTGCTTAATTGTGCACCATCATTCATGACTGGATGTGGCAGGACTGCAGAGCTTTGATCTGATCTGTTGATTGTGGGATTGCTTAGCCCTGTCTATAGCATGCTGCTTTCACTGTTTAGCATGCATGTAGTCCTGTGTTGTAGCTTCCCCAGGTTGGCACCTCATTTTTAGGTATGCCTGGTGCTGCTCCTGGCAAGTTCTTCTACACTACTCATTGAACCAGGGTTGGTACCCTGGTTTGATGGAAATGGTAGAGTAAGGGTTATGCCAGGCCATGAGGTTACAGATTGTGGTGGAATGCAATTCTGCTGCTGCTGATGGCCCACAGCGCCTCATGGATGCCCAGTTTTGAGCTGCTAGATCTGTTCTGAATCTATCTGGGGAGTGCCACATGACGGAGGGTGTCGTCAGTGTGAAGATGCGACTTCGTCTCCACAATGACTGTGCGGCGGTCACTGCTGCCAATACTGTCATGGACAGATGCATCTGCGACAGGTAGATTGGTGAGGATGATGTTAAGTAGGTTTTTCCTTCATGTTGGTTCTCTCACCACCTGTCGCAGGATCAGTCTGGCAGCTATGTCCTTCAGGACTCGGCCAGCTCGGACAGTAGTGGTGCTACCGAGCCACTCTTGGTGATGGACATTGAAGCCCCCGACCCAGAGTACATTCTGTGCCCTTGCTACTCTCAGTGCTTCTTCCGAGTGTAAGGCTCTCAAAATTCCAACATTCCCCGAAGTTATTAATCAAAAGGGACTCTGGATGGACTTGATTTTAAAACCAGGGTACCCAAAATGGCTGCGGTAAACCTGGTGACCAGGCCCAATGGGATTTAAAAACAAAGGCTCTGCAAAACAAGCAGGTCAAGGAGTTCAAGTTTTAAACTAATCAAAGACTTTGTAAGGACTGATAAAATGAACAAAAGACTGTACATTCCAGTCATTAAGTTGGAATGGGCTCCATCAAGCCATTAGGCTTTCTGCATTTTAAATCGGGAACCGCTCACCAGAGACATTAAGCCTGAATGGGAGCAATTCACAACTTGTCTTTAACAACGGCCAGGGTTTCGAGGCTACTTTAGACATAACGACTATCACTCTACAGGTCATTTTTATAAACGTTTTTAAACATTTAAACGAGCTCACCCAAATCAGACAAAGGACTGAACTGATTTGCCGAGCAGATAAGGGCTCCCGATGGGGGTATTGTGGCAGAGCCACTGAGGGACTTTGAGCAACTGTACATAATTCCCTTTAACGAGGTTTGACTCCAACCTAAGCTTGTACCAGTCTGTTAGTGATTTCTGTGTTTGTACATACTGTTTGCATGCACGGGGCGCGGTCCCTTTAAGACTGTGGCAAAGCGCGGGTAAACGCGATGACGTCATGCCGCTAATCACGTGACCACCCAAGCGCGGGAGAAACGTGATGACATCATGACGCCATCCATGGGACCGCCCTGGCAGTCCTCGTGGAGCCTCCGACCAGCAAAGACCTGTTTTCGTGGTTCTCCTGTATCGATCTTGACAAACTGTTTAAACTCGTTAGTTCTGCATTAAAACTTGTTTGTTTGATCGCCTGAGTCGACCTCAGTTCTTCGATAGGAATTTGGCAATTCCTACAGTATAACTATGGGCCCATCAGGAAGCCACTCTCTCTCTTGCCTCTTCTCTCCTGCCTCCTGCCTCTCAACTCGCTGCCAGATTACAACCAGGACGGGTTGTATGAAGAAGACTGCGTGGGGCTTCGAATAAATGGGCCCTCAGTCCAGCTCATTCAACCCAACAGGCTCAACCAAGGAAGAACATCAACTGAAGAAGAGCCCGTCCTGTGAGGTAAAATACCCAGGCAGATACTTTAATATTGGGGTATTTTACCTGGACGGCACCCTTGCAGCGCGCTGGAACCACGTGATGTCGGCAGGCCACAGAGTGCACAAGGAGTGAACCCAAAACCTTCAACTGTTTTTTTTTAAATGTAACAAGTTCTTGGGTTGGTGAGCATGAAGTTCTGGCCCCTCATAGTCTAATCTAGTTAGCTATAGGGGGTGGGAATTAAGGGGATTGCTAATATAGTTGTTTTCCCTCGATTGTGCCGTTGTTCCCCATTCCCTTTAAGTATAAGCATTTGATGTCTGTAGTGTGCTGTACCAGTAATTTTCTCGTGTAAGATCGTTATAATTTTTCAGTTCAATAAAATCTTGGTTCTTTTACACCAAGCCACTTGTCTACTCGATTTTCTGTATCGCTGCCTGTGTCCAGAACCCAGGGGGCGAGCGATTCGAACCGCTCGAGGAAGGTAGTCAGAGGCAAAGCTGACTGATCAAACACGCCTGTGCAAACCCCCTACACAAGTGATGTTCAATATAGAGGAGAACAGATTCATCAGCTGAGGGAGGGTGGTAGGTGGTAATCAGCAGGAGGTTTCCTTGCCCATGATTGACCTGAAGCCATGAAAAAAGAAATAGAAAGACTTGCATTTATATAGCACCTTTCACAACCACCAGATGTCCCAAAGTGCTTTACAGCCAATGAAGTACTTTTTGATGTGTAGTCACTGTTGGAATATTGTAATGGAAACGCAGCTACCAGTTTGGTAGCTCCCACAAACAGCAACGTGATAATGACCAGATCATCTGGCTTTTACTGATGTTGATTGAGGGATAAGTATTGGCTAGGACACCGGGGAGAACCCCCCTGCTCTTCTTCGAAATAGTGCCGTGGGATCTTTTACATCCACCTGAGAGAGCGGATGGGGTCTCGATTTAACGTCTCATTAAAAAGACGACACCTCCAACAGTCCAGCCCTCCCTCAGCACTGCACTGGAGTGTCAGCCTAGATTTTTGTGCCTGAGTCTCTGGAGTGGGGCCCGAAGTCAATGTTGAGGACTCCCAGGGCCTCTCCTTTCCGACTGTATACCACTGGCAGTATGTCCCATACCCAGGGATAGTGATGGAGGAGCCTGGGACATTGGCTGAAAATTATGATTCTATGGGGGGAAAAATTGGGTCGCGCCCCCTTTGGGGCACTAACTTCGCCGGGGCGCCCGTAATTCACTGGACACTACTGGAAGCGCCCCGCCTCCTTCTTGGGGCGCTGCGAGTGAATATCATGGTGCTACATGCCGCAGCGCCACGCTCTGTGGCACGTTGCGCCGTGGTACTGCAGGCCTTCCTCCCCTTATTAAAGGGGAGGGGCCTAGCGCTGCGCGACCCGGGGCCCAGCTGGGCCATCAGGGATCAGAATGCTGGCAAAAGAGCCCGGCACTCAAGAGAAGTGCCGGGCTCACGGAGCGCAGCTGGCACCCCGCGGGGGGGCTGCACAGAAGGCCGGGGACAGCAATGGGGGTAGGTGCTGGCAGGCTGTCAGCAGCAAAAATGGCCGCCCGGCACCTCCCGTTTAATTTACATAGCGTCTGGTGGCGCTACCGAAAATCGCCGTCGGGGCGCTGTGCACGGCGATGATGTCATCGTAGGCGGTGCAATGCTGTGGGGCACTAACGTTTACCGCCGCTGCTAACCCCCCGCTGAATTTCGCGGCAGGTGGTGATGGTACCGAGCCCAGGCGCTAGTTGCTTTGAGCCCTGTTAGCGCCTTTAACAGGAGGCGCAAATTAACCGAATTTTTAGGCCTATGAGTATGACTTTGTCAGGCTATGGGAGAGTGCTCCTAATTTTGGTATAAGTCCCCAGTGAGGAGGACTTTGCAGGGTTGACTGGGCTGGGTGTGCCGAGTCTGGTGCCAAATGGTCTGTCCTGTTTTATTCTTATTGTTTTTCCTAGCGGTTTGATACAACTGAGTGGCTTGCTAGGCCATTTCAGAGTCAACCACATTGCTGTGGGTCTGGAGTCACATAGAGGCCAGACCGGGTAAGGACAGCAGATTTCCCTCCCTAAAGGACATTAGTGAACCAGATGGGTTTTTAAGACAATCCGGTAGTTTCATGGTCACCAATACTGATACTAGCTTTTTATTCCAGTTTTATTTAATTAACTGAATTTAAATTCCCCAGCTGCTGTGGTGGGGTTTGAACTCACGATCATTAGTCCAGGCCTCTGGATTACTAGTCCCGTAGCCACTATGCTAACGTTCTTCTTATCTTGCTGATCCTTTAGCAGCCCCATCCCTATTTTAATTTTCCTTTTGTTAATTATGTGTCTATAGAACATTTTATTATTTCCTTTTATATTCCTTGATAATTTGATTTTGTAATTTTTTGCTTTCCTGATGGTTTTTTTAACTTCTCTCCTAAGTTCTTTGTATTCTCTTTTGTCCGCCTCTCCTTTAGTGTCTAAGTACTGGTTATAGGTCCTATTCTTTAGATTCAGTTTTCCCTTTAGTGCTTTATTCATCCACGGTGCCCCATGATTAGCTTGTTTGTTTTTGGCTTTTACTGGAATACATTTGTCTTGACCTCTATTAATTACCCTTTAAAAGATTTCCCACATTTTTTCTGTCTCTTTGTTTTTCCAAGATTTTCTCCCAGTTTACCTTCTTTAGTTCCACTCTTATTTCCTCATAATTTGCTCTTTTCCAATCTATTACCTTAGTCTTTGTCCTACTTATGTCACTTTCGATCCTAATCTTGAACCTTATTATGTTGTGTTCGCTACTACTAAGATGCTCTCCTACATTTCTCCTATCTGTTCTGGTTCATTACCCATTACAAGATCCAGCAGTGATTCTTTTCTTGTTGGACTTCTTCCGTACTGGAGCCCTCTATAGACTAAAAACTCCATCCCCTTTTCTTCTTTCACTACTTCTTCCTGCCAGTTTATTTGGGGGTAGTTGGAATCTCCCATGATTATTATTCTATGCCTGCTACTCACCTCATAGATTTGCCCACATATTTCTTCCTCCAATTCCCTTCCACTATTTGGTGGTCTATAATTTTTTAAAATTTGTTTATAGGATGTGGGCGTCGCTGGCACGGCCAGCATTTATTGCCCATCCCTAATTGCCCTTGAGAAGGTGGTGGTGAGCTGCCTTCTTGAACCGCTGCAGTCCGTGTGGTGAAGGTGCTCCCACAGTGCTGTTAGGGAGGGAGTTCCAGGATTTTGACCCAGCGACGATGAAGGATCGGCAATATACTTTTAAGTCAGGATGGTGTGTGACTTGCAAGGAGAACTTGGAGGTGGTGGTGTTCCCATGTGCCTGCTGCCCTTGTCCTTCTAGGTGGAAGAGGTCGCGGGTTTGGGAGGTGCTGTCGAAGAAGCCTTGGCGAGTTGCTGCAGTGCATCTTGTAGATGGTACACACTGCAGCCACGGTGCGCCGGTGGTGGAGGGAGTGAATGTTTAAGGTGGTGGATGGGGTGCCAATCAAGCGGGCTGCTTTGTCCTGGATGGTGTCGAGCTTCTTGAGTGTTATTGGAGCTGCACTCATCCAGGCAAGTAGATGGTGGAAATATACCCCTATTAGGGTGATGGATCCCTTCTTATCATTTAATTCCATCCATATGGATTCTGTATCTATCTTACTTCTAGTTACATCCTTTTTTTCTACTGCCATTATATTATTAACTAGTACAGCTGCCCCACCTCCCCTCCTTTCTCCCCTTTCCTTCCTAAATGTGTTATATCCTGCAATATTTAGTTGCCAATCCTGTTCTCTATGTTACCATGTTTCAGAGTCATCCCTGCTATATCGGGATCCTCTCTATAAATTATTACCTCCAGTTCCTCCATTTTGTTTTGAATACTAAATACATTGCTGTACGAACACCTTAAATAGCTTTTGTGGTAAACCACTTTTATCGTTCACTATCGTTATCACTGTTTACACTGTTGTATCACTACAGCTTTTATTCATTATTTCTCTCACTTTGTTTTCAGTAGTTATTTTACCTTCATGCTCCATGACTTTATCTGATCTCTGGTCATTCATGTTATTTATATTCCTTCCTTTAGTTTGTCCTTTACTCTCTTTTCCTGATTCTTTTATTGTTAGGTATCTGTATTTTCTAGCTGTTCCATCCCCCCATGCTGTTAGTTGAAAGTCTTATTTACAGCCCCAGTTAACTTTTCCGCTAGGACCCTGGTCCCAGCTCGGTTCAGGTGTAGCCCGTCCCAATGGCACAGCTCCTTCCTGTCCCAGTACTGGTGCCAATGTCCCATGAAATTAAACCTCTCTTTCCCACACCAGTCCTTCAGCCATATTTTGACTTTCCTAATCTGTTTGTCCCTATGCCAATTTGCACGTAGCTTGGGCCGTGAAGTTCTGCTTTTCAATTTAGTTCCTAACTCCTGATACTCCCTTAGCAGGACCTCTTCCCTAATCTTTCCTATGTCATTGGTTCCAACATGAACACAACAACTGGATCCTCCCCCTTCCTTTTCAGATTCTTTTCCAGTCATTTCGAGATGTCCCTTACCCTGGCAACACACCCTTCGGGACTCTCGATCCTGACAGCAAAGAATACTATCTATCCCCCTAATTATAGAATCCCCTAGAACTACAACCTTTCTACTCTGCAACTCTACCCTGCTCCATGGTGCCTTGGTCGGCATTTTGCCTGTCCCTCCCACAGTCTTGCTCCTTATCCTCACAGGTATCTGTTGTGTATGTAATATGTGTGCTACTTTGAACCTATGGACAGGACTGCACTACTTGTAGGGCGTAGTGATACGCAGTACCTAGTGCCATAGGGGTATAAATAGTACTGTGGGTACTGATCTCCCCTCAGTTCCCGCCTGTGGGCATGAAGTAAAGACCTACGTATAGTCCCTACCTCCAACCAGTAAAGACCTGTTTGAGTTATATGTTTAAGTCTTTGTGTTAATTGTTCAATACAATACACATACTTAACACTGGCGACGAGTCAGGTTCTTACCCTGCGGCAGTTGAAGAGAGGTTTCAAACATCACCCCCCCAGGCTTTAGGACTCTGAAGCCTCCATCAGCGACTGAGCCATCCTGACAGCTTCCAGCGACTGACAGAAGTCTTTCTGCAGTTTCCTTGTTCAACCTAGGTGGTGGGGTAAGCCGTGCAGCGTTGGCTGCAAAGACAGGGCTGGGGAAGTTGGAGAAGATTAGGGCGATCGCAATCCCTGATAAGAGCCGCGGTGAAACGCGCGAGCGGGTAAGCCAGAGCCCGGGAGGGAGCGAGCAAGAGCCGCGCGGGCGGGTGAGCCAGAGCCCGGGAGGGAGCGAGCAAGAGTCGCGCGAGCGGGTGAGCCAGAGGCCGGGAGCCGCTTCAAGTGCGAGGCGCAGCGCGGGCCAGCGATCGGGACCAAAGATAAGGGCCGCACTCGGACTGAAAGGCGCGGCGGCTGCAGAAGCTCAAGGTGCGAGAGCCGCGGTGCACAGCGCGGGCTATCGATCGCGGCAAAGATAAGGGCCGCACTCGGGGGCTGAAGGGAGACGGCGTCGGGGGACGGGTGAAGACCGCCAAGCGCGGGAAAACCGCCATTTTGTGGGCGGAGGACGACGGCAAGAGCGGGAAGCCGCCATCTTTGATAACAAGTAAAGAAAATAAAATCTGAGAAATTGCAAATCTACAATGCCTAAACACGGGAATATTAGCACCTTTGATAGTGACCTCGAAGATTGGGCCATATATGTTGAAAGAGTAAAAAATTATTGTAAGGCCAATAAAATTCGTGACCAAGATAAAGCTCTAACATTATTAAATTTAATGGGTGCGAAGACATACGGGCAATTGAAACACCTGTTATCACCAGATGAACCGGCGGATAAGACGTTCGATGAGATTGTTACTGTCCTGAAAGATCATCTAAACCCCACGCCGCTGATGCTAGCGGAACGATTTAAATTTTACGACAGAAGGCAGCTACAGCATGAAAGCAATGCTGAATATTTGCTGGAATTGCGTAAATTAGCGAAATATTGCCAGTTTGGAACGGGACTGACAGATGCACTACGAGACAAATTTGTGTGTGGTTTATTTAAACAGGATACACAAAAGCGACTGCTCGAGGAGAATGAGCTGACGCTTGAGAAGGCGGTCACTATGGCAGCAGCACACGAAGCCGCAGCGAGAGGCACGGCAGTAATGCAGCTACGGTCACCGGAGCTCAGTGCACACAAATTGGGTGTGAGTTCTGGCAAATGTTATCGTTGTGGAAAGACAACGCATGATCAGAACCAGTGTTGGTTTAAAAACCAAGAATGTAGAACTTGTGGTAGGCTTGGACATATAGCTAGAGTATGCAGGTCAGGGAAGAAGACCAGCAACAAGAAGTCACCGCAAGGAAAATACGCAAAGGTACACAAGGTGACCGAACAGGAGTCCGATTCAGATGCTAGCAGTAATGAACTGGCTAGCTTAAGCTGTAATGAACTGGCTAGCTTAAGAGTACTCAACGCTGGTAAGGGTGCAGACCTCCAGACAATTTGGGTCACTCTTCAGATAGAAGGAGTCCAAGTAAAACTGGAATTGGACACTGGATCGGCATTGACGGTCATAAATAAGAAAGATTACGGAAAGTTATTCCAACATATTCCCCTACAGGATACGGGGATTATATTGAAAACATACACGGGGCAAAGAGTGTACCCCATCGGGAAAATAGAGGTTGCAGTGGTCCACAAGGGCGAAGACAGTCAAATAATGGACTTATATGTGATATCTGAAGGAGGTTCTCCACTACTAGGACGGGAGTGGATTAGGAAAATGAATATGGACTGGCATTTCCTACAAACAATAACGAGTGAGAACTCGGTGAAGATAGTCGGCCCAGACTCTGGAACGGATGATGGTAAGCCCAACTCAGGTGCAAAAGACAAAGTTTCAGCACAGAATTCCACTGAGCAACAACAACATAGTTTAACTGTGGATTCTGAGTCTGGCAAGTCTACTGATGTGCCCATTTCTGAGGGACACCGGGCTCGAACTCAACTCCATTTCAAACTACAACAGCAATTAGAACAAATGCTTCGCCGTTTTGAGCAAGAGTTGAATGCAACGAAAGAGTTCTTTGATATAGAGTTGGAGAATCTGGAAAGACAACAGAAGCAGCTGATGGAGAAAATGGAGCAGGAGCACACAAAACGTCTGATGTCAGAGGAGTTAACGGTCAGCCAACTCCTGCATATGCTGAAGGACAGGACTCTGAAATGGGAAAAACTTGAACACGAACTTCAATATTCAAACGAAAGGGGTTCGGAGCTCTCAAAGGTTATTGGAAGAGCTGAGGTGGCAACACAGACTGAGATGACTGCAACAGAGCAGCCCTTGGATGCCAAAAGTACGCTGACTCACGTCAACGTAGAACAACAGACCGCTGAAACAGCTGCTCCGGTAGAGGGATTGAATAGTCCGATCAATCAATCTCCAAAAGAAGTTGAAGTAGTAAAATCTCAAATGAGGTCATTAGTAAACGACTTGCTGAAAGCCCAGAAAAAGCTGGATGAAGAGGTACGCATGAAGAAGTCTCTTCAGGAAAGATGTCTGGACTTGGAACAAAAGCTGGCTAACGCCCAGCTGGGTATGGAGGAAATAGAAGACCCTCTCGCTGGCCTAGATCAGGACGACACCGAATATTACTATGTCCTGTCCTGCCCAACTTGTAACTTCGACTCCCACCATACAGAAATCATGGAGGAGCACCGAAAGTCTACGGAACATCGGGAGAAGGTGGCTCTACTACGGAAAAAGGAGGAAGAGAAGGAGGAACTGCGCATGCAGCTGACAGTGGAGCCCAGAGAGTCTCCAAGAAGCAGAAAAGGAAAAGTCGAAACAGAAGATGACCCATCTGAACCATTATTACCTCTACCAGATCACACACGTGGTCCCTCCGAACGGAGCCAATTCAGTTCGGAAGTTCAAACTGTTAAATCCATGGAAGGACTATTGAATGAGTCACTCCAGCAACGTGAACCGACTACACCACAGAGATTGAATCTGTGAACTGTTTTCCGCAGAGACTGAATCTGTGATCTGTTTTGACATGAAGTATCTATGTATCTATGTTATTCTGTTATGTAAACCTGAAGTTATATATGTATATATGTTATTACGTTATGTTAAATGGGGAGATGACTGTAAAGCTAGGACAGGCTGTAATATGTGTGCTACTTTGAACCTATGGACAGGACTGCACTACTTGTAGGGCGTAGTGATACGCAGTACCACTCCTGGCCATAGGGGTATAAATAGTACTGTGGGTACTGATCTCCCCTCAGTTCCCGCCTGTGGGCATGAAGTAAAGACCTACGTATAGTCCCTACCTCCAACCAGTAAAGACCTGTTTGAGTTATATGTTTAAGTCTTTGTGTTAATTGTTCAATACAATACACATACTTAACAGTATCGAGTAGTTTGTACCTCAGATTCAGATTCAGATTAGATTTATTTGCCATATGTAACAAGTACAATGGAATGCTTGTTCCCCGTAGGGACGCGTCAGCTATACATACAGCGCCGCTGTTGGACAGGAGCAGTATCTGCGGGACTTCCTTCACTACCTCTCCTATTCCCCTTACCCTGCTGACTGACGGTCACACTCTCCCCTTCATGCACATGTGCTTTCCTCTGGTGTATGACTGTACTCTGGCATAAATTATACAGTGATTCCTCCTCCTTCCTTATGTGTCAGAGTGTCTCTCGCTCGGACTCCAGCTCAACGACTCTGAGCTGCAGTGTCTTGAGACAGCTATTTCTTGCAGATGTGGCAGTCTGGGATAGTCTCCCACACACTACAATCCTGGCACTGTCATATCTTTATTAATGATTTAATTTGTTAGTTATCTAAAGTTTGTTACATGAACTAATTGGCCACTTGAGGTCTAGATTTATTAAATAGGTGGATTTAGCTTAATGTTAAATAAATTAGTAATCAGTTACTGTGATTAATTATTTAGCTATTTATCAGTTATTAACGTCTTTAAATGCAGTTAGAATTTAATCACTTAGTTAATTTTCCTTTGACTTACACTTATTGCACTAATATTAAATCCTTACCAACTCAAGCTGAACACTAGTCACTAAACACATAAAGGGATATCTAGATACTTACCAAAATACTTACCTTAATTGCCTCGGGTTCTGTCGCTCCTCTCTCTTTGTTCATTATGATACTGTTTTTTCTATTTCCTCCGTGATTATTTACATATTTACTGTTGCCCCTTGGTTTAAATTAGTTAGCACTTCCTTCCCCCTCTGCACCTCCTTCCCCCTCTGCACCCAATTTCCATTGCCACTGTTTAGCAGATTCACCCAACTCTGTCTTCGCCAAGCTCTGCTGCTACCTGCAGTGAGAATCCTGTCCCTGATATACAGGCCCAACACCCACCCCAGGAACAGCATCTCACCTTCCTCCAGGCCACTCTGCTCAGCTTTGACTTCAACCTCCACCCTTAGTTGTCCACCTGCTGGATTGTCCCTTTCACGATCTGCGCTCTCTCCCATTCTGGAGCCTGACCCGACTATTGTATGGTTTGTTTTACCTCTGTCTCACATTTTAAACTCTGTTTACCTTCTTTGAAACCCAATGGCTGTCTGTTTGATATCGCAGCCAGCCTTTTAATTGTTTGTTCTTGGAGTGTGGCCAACAGGTATTGCCCATCTTGTGTTGGTGATGAGTCATGCTCTTCAGTAATTGTTTACACCAACTGAGTGGCTTCCCAGGTTATTAAGAATCATATATGCAGGGTGGACTGCCTTCACAAGTAGGCCAGACTGAGTAAGAATGGCAGGTGCCCCCATGAAGGGACAGTAAATAATAATTCTGAAAGGACTAAGAGTGTTAAAAAAACAAGCCTGAAGGCTTTGTGTCTTAATGCGAAGAGCATTCATAATAAGGTGGATGAATTAGCTGCGCAAATAGATGTAAACGGATATGATATAATTGGGATTACAGAGACATGGCTCCAGGGTGACCAAGGCTGGGAATTCAACATCCAGGGGTATTCAATATTCAGGAAGGACAGGCAAAAAGGAAAAGGAGATGGGGTAGCATTGCTGGTTAAAGAGGAGATTAACACAATAGTAAGGAAGGATATTAGCTCTGATGATGTGGAATCTGTGTGATAAAAATGATAACTTCCGGGAAGTTATGTCATCACTTCCTGTGAACTATGAACTGTGTACATACCTCACTTCCTGTCATATGTCACTTCCTGTTGGACTGGTATAAATACTGGTCTGTTCAGTATTGTAAGAGGCTTCTACCAGAGGCATGGTAAAGACCTCTCTTGTGTATATAGTGTGTTTATAAGTTACTTAAAGCTTACTTTAAAGTTACTTGATGGTAAGTCTCCTTTTTCTTACATCAATTTAAGTAACTTAGTATTTACACTGACAAATACTAGACCTTCAGACAAACTCGGAAGTTAAGGATCCAGGGAACCACCCATCATGGAGAAAATCCTTAGACCTATTCATCTGGACTTGGACCCGAATACACCAGCAGCTGGCAGGGTATGGAAGCATTGGTATCGTACTTTTGAGAATTTTCTGGATGAATGTAAAGCGGATGCTCCTGCTAAATTGAAGATACTTGTCAATTATGTGACCCCAAAAGTGTTCGAATATGTTGATGAATGGGATAATTACGAAGAGGTGATTCGGGCACTTAAGAAACTGTATGCGAAGACCCCAAATGAGGTCTATGCTAGACATCTACTGGCCACAGCCCGACAAGGGCCAGGGGAATCAATTGACGAATTCCTGCAAGAACTTCGCAGGCTCAGCGTAGATTGTAACTTTCAGGCAGCCTCAGCTGAGCTGTACCGCCAAGAAATGATTCGTGATGCTTTCATCTGCGGGATTGCCTCTCCATTTATACGCCAGCGTCTACTAGAAAGTAAAACACTTGAGCTACAAAAAGCTTTTGACCTAGCTTGTTCACTGGATTTGGCAAAGAGAAATGCAGACCTCTATCAGCTGCCCAGATCTCGATCTGCTGCTGTAGCTGCAACCAGACAATTCAAGCGGTCTCAGGTGAACCCTATCATGGGGGAATCTAATTCTGATAATTCTGATGAAGAAGAGGAGGACGACCCCACTTTAGCAGCCTCTTGGCAATCTAGGAAGGAATGCTTCTTTTGTGGAGATGCTTTTCACCCTAGGAAAACCTGCCCTGCTCGCAATGCGATCTGCAGTTATTGCGGGAAAAAAGGACACTTTGCTAAAGTTTGCCTATCAAGGGCCTCTACGAGGGCCAATCCAGCTAAGGCCTACCGAACTGCCCCAATTAGGGCCTATCAAGATGCTCCAGCTAGGACCTATCAAGCTTCCTCTCGAGCTCTCTCCCGAAGAAGCACACCGAGAGTTTTAGCCACTCTCTGTGCAACGACACCAATTACAGCTGCTTGCCCACAGAACCTGTCTCATGCAGCCACAAATTTCAATTAAAGGGCATACCTTAGATGCCTTAATTGACTCAGGAAGTACTGATAGTTTCATTAAGGAACAGATTGTTGCGAAATTGAAACTACATGTCTTCCCATCGGACCAGGCAATTGCGATGGCCCAGTCATCACTTAATACCAGAATCTCCGGCTTTTGTGTTGTTGATATGACACTTCATGGTCGTGTGTATCCCTCCACCCGACTTTCGGTGCTCAAGGCCTTATGTAGTGATCTCCTCTTAGGGCTGGACTTCCAAAAACAGCATAAGAAACTCACCATTGAGTTTGGTGGATCCAAACCCGGACTTACTATTTCTAATATACCGTCTAAATTACCATTTTGTGCATTATCAGCAGCTTCACTTGATGAACCCTCATTATTTGCCAGTATTCCGCCTCAATGCAAACCGATAATAACGAAATCGCGGCGCTTTAATCAGGAAGACCAATCTTTTATTGCGGCTGAAATCTCTCGACTTCTAGCAGAGGATATCATTGAACAATGTTCGTCGCCCTGGCGGGCTCAAGTCGTCATTGTCAAGAACCCTCTAAAACCTCACAAACAGCGACTATGCATCGATTATTCGCAAACCATCAATCAATATGCCGACTTGGACGCCTACCCATTGCCACGCATTGATGATATGGTTAATAAACTGGCCGAATACAAAGTGTTCTCAACTTACGATTTAAAAAGTGCCTATCATCAGTTACCCTTGAAGGTCTCAGATAAGCAGTACACAGCCTTTGAGGCTAATGGACGGCTGTACCAATTTCGTCGCCTCCCATTCGGGGTTACTAATGGAGTGGCTGTCTTTCAACGGGCAATGGATGGCCTGGTTAAGCAGGAAAACCTAAGGGACACTTTTCCCTATCTTGATAACATTACCATTGCAGGTCACGATCAACAGGAACACGACTCCAACCTCCAAAAATTTCGGGATGCCCTCCATCGCCGTAATTTGACCCTGAATGAATCCAAATCTGTTGAGTCGCAACCGACCATCAACATCCTTGGCTACTGCGTAGGCAATGGCATCATTAAGCCAGACCCAGAAAGACTTCGCCCGCTCCAAGAGCTCCCGTCACCTAAGAATCCGGCTTCTTTACGTCGGGCTCTCGGTCTGTTTGCATACTACGCTAAATGGATTCCTCATTTTTCGGACAAAATCCAACCCTTGCTGCATGCTAGATCATTTCCACTGGGAACAGCGGCTGTTGCAGCCTTTAACCTTCTCAAAAAACAGTTGGAGAAAGCGGCTCTTCACTCCATTGATGAGAATCTCCCTTTCGTGGTTGAATGTGATGCCTCGGAGGTGGCGATCTCGGCTACTCTGAATCAGGAAGGTCGTCCTGTAGCATTTATGTCCAGGACCTTACAAGGTGCCGAGCTACATTATCCTCCGGTTGAGAAAGAAGCCACAGCCATCATAGAGGCAGTACAGAAGTGGAACCATTTTCTAGCTCGCCAGCACTTTACATTGATCACGGACCAACGATCAGTCGCCTTCATGCTCGATAATCGAAAACGAACCAAAATTAAGAATAATAAAATACAACTTTGGAGGATGGAACTGGCCTCTTTTGGTTATACCATTCTCTATCGGTCTGGCAAGGAGAATCACAGAAATCACAGAAACCTCACAGTGCAGATAGAGGCCATTTCGGCCCATCGAGCCTGCACCGACACATATCCCACCCGATCCCCGTAACCCCTACACCAACACATATCCCACCCTATCCCCGTAACCCCACGTGGCCCCGGACACCCTCACACGGGCATTCTGCTCCACTATGTCATCCTCCACTCTCATGGATGTCCACAATGGTTTGTGTCATCCTGGCGTTACGCGCATGCTACATTTCGTACGATCACGGAATCTCCCTTTTTCCACTGGAGATGTAAAGAAAATATGCTCAGAATGCCGGCTTTGTGCGGAATTAAAACCTCAGTTCTTCCGCCCCTCAGATGGTATACTCATACATGCAACCCAACCGATGCAACGACTTAGCATCGATTTTAAGGGCCCAGTGCCCTCTTCAACTCGGAACACATATTTGCTCACCATGATCGACGAATATTCACGTTTTCCGTTTGCCTTCCCCTGCTCCAATATGCTGGCGTCCACAGTAATCTGCTGCCTTGAGCAGGTATTTTCTCTCTGTGGCATGCCAGCTTATATTCACTCAGATTGGGGTCCATCCTTTATGTCAAGGGAACTCAAGGACTACCTCTCAGAATGGGGAATTGCTACAAGCAAAACAACACCATACCATCCCATCGGAAATGGGCAGGTAGAGAGGTATAACGGTATCATCTGGAATTCCGTACGTCTCGCTTTAAGATCTCGGGGCCTACCAGACCAGCAATGGGAAACAGTGCTTCCGGATGCATTGCACTCTATACGGTCCCTGCTTTCTACAGCCACAAATACTACACCTCATGAGCGGTTCTTTGGATTCCAGCGTCGCTCATCTCATGGGACATCACTCCCGTCATGGCTAACTACTCCTGGACCTGTATTACTCCGAAGATACGTTCGGACGTCTAAAAATGACCCTCTTGTAGACGAGGTCGAACTAACCGATGCCAACCCCACCTATGCAAACATACGATATTCCGACGGCCGAGAATCTACCGTATCATTACGGGATCTGGCTCCCTGCCCACCAGGACCTAGTGGGACATCGGGTGATGGCATTTCACCAGGAAACTCTTGGGACCTATCGGGTACCCCTCTCCAGGATCCTGATCGGACACCAACTAGCTTGGTGCCGGTAGAACCCCGTGCTCAAGGTTGCGACCCTCCCAGTACCGCGCATGAAAGTACTGATCCGCCACAGACCAGCTCTGCACCTCCCTCTGAACAGAGGCAGTCCGACTTTGAACCTATTGGGGCTCGTACTCGAAGCCATGATCTCCCCGACCCTTCACAGGGCAATCCAGGCCACACAGACTCTGACCAATGGCCAACCGCATGTAAGCGGACCAGCGACCCTCTACGACGGGAATCCAAACGGGTGCGACTCTTCCTTGTTCGGCGGCTGCGGACCAAAAGGTAGACCACAGCCTCCTAATCCTGCAGGAGGGAAGAATGTGATAAAAATGATAACTTCCGGGAAGTTATGTCATCACTTCCTGTGAACTATGAACTGTGTACATACCTCACTTCCTGTCATATGTCACTTCCTGTTGGACTGGTATAAATACTGGTCTGTTCAGTATTGTAAGAGGCTTCTACCAGAGGCATGGTAAAGACCTCTCTTGTGTATATAGTGTGTTTATAAGTTACTTAAAGCTTACTTTAAAGTTACTTGATGGTAAGTCTCCTTTTTCTTACATCAATCTGTATGGGTAGAGCTGAGAAATACCGAGGGGCAGAAAACGTTAGTGGGAGTTGTATACAGACCCCCAAACAGTAATGCTGAGTTTGGGGATGGCATTAAACAGGAAATTAGAGATGTGTGCAATAAGGGCACAGCAGTTATCATGGGTGACTTTAATCTGCATATAGATTGGGCTAACCAAATTAGTAACAATACTGTGGAGGAGGAATTCCTGGGGTGTATACGGGATAGTTTCCTGGACCAATATGTCAAGGAACCAACTAGAGATCAGGCCATCTTAGACTGGGTGTTATGTAATGAGAAAGGATTGATTAGCAATCTTGATGTGCGAGGCCCCTTGGGGAGGAGCGATCATAATATGATAGAATTCTTCATTAAGATGGAGAGTGAAGTAGTTGACTCAGAGGCTAGGGTCCTGAATTTAAATGAAGGAAATTATGATGGTATGAGGCACGAGTTGGCTAGGATGGATTGGGGAACGTTACTTAAAGGGTTGACAGTGGATAGGCAATGGCAAACATTTAAAGATCACATGGATGAACTACAGAATTTGTTCATCCTTGTCTGGCATAAAAATAAAACAAAACATGTGGCGCAACTGTGACTAACAAGAGAAATTAGGGATAGCATAAGATCAAAGGAGTGGACATATAAATTGGCCAGAAAAAGCAGCAAACCTGAGGATTGGGAGCAGTTTAGGATTCAGCAAAGGAGGACAAAAGTATTAATTAAGAGGTAGAAAATAGAATATGAGAGTAAGCTTTCAGGGAACATAAAAACTGACTGTAAAAGCTTCTATAGATATGTGAAGAGAAAAAGATTGGTGAAGTTAAGCGTAGGTCCCTTGCAGTCAGAATCAGGGGAATTTGTAATGGGGAACAAAGAAATGGCTGACCAATTAAATACATACTTTGGTTCTGTCTTCACAAAGGAGGACACAAATAACCTCCCAGAGTTGTCGGGGAACATAGGGTCTAATACAAGAGGGTTCGAGTACAAGAACAAGGATGTCTTGCTGCAGCTGTTCGGGGCCTTGGTGAGACCACACCTTGAGTATTTTGTGCAGTTTTGGCCGCCTTATCTGAGGAAGGATGTTCTTGCCATGGAGGGAATGCAGCGAAGATTCACCAGACTGATACCTGGGATGGCAGGAATGACGTATGAGGAGAGATTGGGTCGATTGGGCTTGTACTCGCTGGAGTTTAGAAGAATGAGAGGGGATCTCATTGAAACTAATAAAATTCTAACAGGACTGGACAGACTGGATGCAGGAAGGATGTTCCTGATGGACGGGGAGTCCAGAACCAGGGGTCACAGTCTAAGGATAAGGGGTAAGCCATTTAGGACAGAGATGAGGAGGAATTTCTTCACCCAGAGAGTGGTGAACCTATGGCATTCTCTACCACAGAAGTCAGTAGAGGCCAATTCATTAAATATATTCAAGAAGGAGTTGGATGTATTTCTTAAGGCTAAAGGGATCAAGGGATATGGGAGAAGGCAGGGACAGGGTACTGAATTTGGATGATCAGCCATGATCTCATTGAATGGCAGAGCAGGCTCGAGGGGCCAAATGGCCGACTCCTGCTCCTATCTTCTATGTTTCTATGTTTCTAATGAGAGGGAGGCACTGAATGAAATCAGTATTTGTAGGGAAATGGTGTTAGGGAACTTGACGGGATTGAAGGCCGATAAATCTCCAGGGCCTGATAATCTACATCCTAGGGTACTTAAGGAAGTGGCCCCAGAAATAGTAGATGCATTGCTGGTCATCTTCCAAAATTCTATAGACTCTGGCACAGTTCCCATGGATTGGAGGGTAGCTAATGTAACCCCACTATTTAAAGAAGGTGGTAGAGAGAAAACGGGGAATTATAGACCGGTAAGCCTGACATCGGTAGTGGGGAAAATGCTAGAGTCCATTATAAAAGATGTAATAGCAGAGCACTTGGAAAACAGTGGCAGGATCGGACAAAGTCAACATGGATTTACAAAAGGTAAATCGTGCTTGACTAATCTACTGGAATTTTTTGATGATGTTACAGGTAGAATAGATAAGGGAGAACCAGTGGATGTGGTGTATTTGGACTTTCAGAAGGCTTTCGATAAGGTCCCGCATAAGAGATTAGCGTGTAAAGTTAAAGCACATGGGATTGGGGGTAAGGTACTGACTTGGATAGAGAACTGGTTGGCAGACAGGGAGCAAAGAGTTGGAATAAACGGGTCTTTTTCCGAGTGGCAGGCAGTGACTAGTAGGGTACCGCAGGCATCGGTGCTAGGACCCCAGCTATTCACAATATATATAAATGATCTAGACGAGGGAACTAGATGTAATATCTCCAAGTTTGCAGATGACACAAAGCTGGGTGGGCATGTGTGCTGTGAGGAGGATGCCGAGAAACTCCAGTATGATTTGGACAGGTTGGGTGATTGGGCAGATGCATGGCAGATGCAGTATAATGTGGATAAATGCGAGGTTATCCACTTTGGTGGCAAAAACAGGAAGGCAGATTATTATCTGAACGGCAATAGATTGGGAGAAGGGGAAGTGCAACGAGACCTGGGTGTCCTTGTGCCAGTCGCTGAAGGTAAGCATGCAGGTGCAGCAGGCGGTTAAGAAGGCAAATGGTATGTTGGCCTTCATAGCGAGAGGATTCGAGTACAGGAACAAGGATGTCTTGCTGCAGTTGTACAGGGCCTTGGTGAGACCATACCTTGAGCATTGTGTGCAGTTTTGGTCGCTTTATCTGAGGAAGGGTGTTCTTGCCATGGAGGGAGTGCGGCGAAGATCCTGGGATGGCAGGAATGACGTATGAGGAGAGATTGGGTCGATTGGGCTTATATTCGCTGGAGTTTAGAAGAATGAGAGGGGATCTCATTGAAACTTATAAAATTCTATCAGGACTAGACAGACTAGATGCAGGAAGGATGTTCCCGATGGCGGGGGAGTCCAGAACCAGGTGTCACAGTCTAAAGATAAGGGGTAAGCCATTTAGGACAGAGATGAGGAGGAATTTCTTTACCCAGAGAGTGGTGAACCTGTGGAATTCTCTACCAGAGAAGGCAGTTGAGGCCAATTCATTAAATATATTCAAGAAGGAGTTAGATATATTTCTTAAGGCTAAAGGGATCAAGGGATATGGGGAGAAGGCAGGGACAGGGTACTGAATTTGGATGATCAGCCATGATATTGAATGGCGGAGCAGGCTCGAGGTGCCGAATGGCCTACTCCTGCTCCTATCTTCTATGTTTCTATATTAATACAGTCCAGTAGCTTTCATGGTCATTTTCTTGTGGCAGCAAATGAACAGATTTACCGAATATAATCTCACAATTTACCATGGTGAAATTTGACCTCATGAGCTCTGGCTTGCTAGTCCAGTACCCTATCCACTACACTAACATACCCTGATGCATGTCTACTCTAATCCTCCATTAGTCAGATTCCTCTGCCTCGGGCAAGGGGAAGGGTTCCTCATGTTTGATGAAGGGTCTCTATTGTACGTTATGAGAGCACCTGGTCATATCTTCAGGATGCCCCAAAGCACCAATGGATTATGTTAGAAGTGTAGTTACTGTTGAAAAAAGCAAATGTGATGAATGACCAGTTAATCTGTTTTTTTTTAGGGCGTTGGTTTGAGGGGAGAGGAATTTTGGCCAGGAAATCTGAACAGTTCCCATCTCATAGTGTACGCCTAGTAGTAGCTCTCTCATCTCTGAGCCAGAAAGCTGTGGGTTCACTTCCCACTCCAGAGACTTGAGCACATAATCTAGACTGACCCTTCAGTGCAGTACAGAGGGAGCGCTGCACTGTTGGAGGTGCCGTCTTTCAGATAAGACGTTATACTGAGGTCCTGTCTGATCTCTCAGGTGGATGTAAAAGATGCCATGGCACTATTTTAAGGAAGAACAGGGGAGTTCTGCCCTGGTCAATATTTATCCCTCAACCAACATTACTAAAACAGATGACCTGGGCATGTATCTCATTTCTGTTTGTGGGAGCTTGCTATGCGCTTCCTACATTACACCAGCAACTACACTTCAAAACTACTTCTTCAGCTGTGAAGCACTTTGGGATGAGGACGTGAAAGAGGCTTTATAAATGCAAGTCCTTCTTTAGATCTTTTTGGTGTTTTCTGACTCACCAGTGAGAGTGCTGACACTGAGGTGAGCTGACACTTTCATTAATCTATTGTATTCTCTTTCAGTAGCTGAAAGATGAGCTGTTTATTACCTTGTATTTTAGCTGTTCTGACATCACAGTGTGTGCTGGACATTCCTGAATACTTGTCCGTCCAGCATGTTATATTCCAAGTGCCAGTGCAGTATTTGTGATTGCTGGGGAGGTGTGAGTTGTTCTGCGCCACTCACCTCTCTCTGCGATTAACACCATCACAGTCATCTGCAAATCAGCACCACGTAGAAAACAAAAAAATTATCGAAACAAATTGTTCTGCTCAGTTTTAAGCTGCTAATGGTTTTAAGCACGCCACTGTTGTTAGTACCGGCCCTGAGCCAAGGTAACAGATGTGGAGCGTTCATGCTCCAACTCGCAGCTTGGGCTCACCCTCTGATACCTGCACACCGACATATCTCAGGAAGCTAGACAGAGGGAGCAGAACCTACCGCGTACCAAGTCAACCAAAAACCTTGGCCACAAATACTGCTCGTTATTAAATCCACCGGAACAACTCCATCCTCAAGTTGGGTTCAATGCAATCCAGGTCCAACGAACACAAACACCTCTCGAGGCTCTCATCCCCGAAAGTTTCCATCTTACACTGATAAACTCTGACTAGAACCATCTGCACAGTAGAGTATGTGGCTGTTACAGACCTGTGAGTAGAGCACAGGGAAACGTTACTATACAGATCTGTGTGTACAATAAAGGTTGGGGTATTACATGAACCTGTGTGTACAGTACATGGTGAGGACATCCCCCCTTCCCCACTGTAACAGAGACCCAGCCCCACTGTAATAGAGACACCCTGGCACCCCCCACCCCCTGTAACCATTGACCAGAAACTTAATTGGACCAACCACATAAATACTGTGGCAACAAGAGCAGGTCAGAGGCTGGATATTCTGCGGCGAGTGTCTCACCTCCTGACTCCCCAAAGCCTTTCCACCATCTACAAGGCACAAGTCAGGAGTGTGATGGAATACTCTCCACTTGCCTGGATGAGTGCAGCACCGACAACACTCAAGAAGCTCGACACCATCCAGGACAAAGCAGCCCGCTTGATTGGCACCCCATCCAGCACCATAAACATTCACTCCCTCCACCACCGGCGCACCGTGGCTGCAGTGTGTACCATCTACAAGATGCGCTGCAACAACTCGCCAAGGCTTCTTCGGCAGCACCTCCCAAACCCACAACCTCTTCCACCTAGAAGGACAAGGGCAGCAGGCGCATGGGAACACTACCATCTCCAAGTTCCCCTCCAAGTCACACACCATCCTGACTTAGAAGTATATCGCCGATCCTTCATCGTCGCTGGGTCAAAATCCTGGAACTCCCTCCCTAACAACACTGTGGGAGTACCTTCACCACACGGACTGCAGCGGTTCAAGAAGGCGGCTCACCACCACCTTCTCAAGGGCAATTAGGGATGGGCAATAAATGCCGGCCTTGCCAGCGACGCCCACATCACATAAACGAATAAACCCCTGTCCCGCCCTCCCTTGTAACAGAGAGACCCCTGTATTCCTCACTCTGGCTTATCTGTAAGCTGCTCAAAGAGGTCGGGAGACGTTGGGGAGGTCGGGGAGAGGTCAGGGAGAGGTCGCGAGGTTTTTTGTTCTGACTTCCTCCTCCTAAACCCATCATCCTGCATCCTCACTTTCTCATGGGGTCACTGTTAGCCCCCTCTCTGACTCGGTGCTGGGATTGCGCTGTATTTGGATGCAGGAACTACTATCATTGTGTGAGTTCAGTATATATTTCAAGTGAGTTAAAACAAGTAATGATGGATGGAAGAGGCAGAGGTTAGAAGCCAGACTGGCATGTGAGAGGTCAGTGTGAGCAGGTGTTGCATGAGATGCAGTCTGTGTGGGCGGCAGACTGACTCTCTACAATGGAACTTTTCCCTGACATCACTGGGCCCTCCTGACTGCGCGTGTGCACTCACTGAGTGAATGTGTACACACCCCGACCTGACCTTCAGTCGGAACAAGTCACACCTTACGTCTGCCTCTCACTTTCACTTCTGTAGCTCTCAGTCAGTCTGTCTCTCTCTCTCTCCATCTCTACCTCATCTCTCAGTCTGTCTGTCTCTGTTTGTTTCTCTCGCTCTCTCTGCCTCTCTATCTGTTTCCCATTCTGTTTGTCTCTCTCTCCCTCTCTACCTCATCTCTCAGTCTCTCTGTCCCTGATCCTCCCTCTATTCCTCACTCTGTCTCCTGCTACCACTCGCTGAGCTAGGCTCTGTTTTTAACTTTGTAGTGAAATTATACTAAACCTGTATCAAACCTTGGTTAGACCACACTTGGAGCACTGTGTACAGTTCTGGTCGCCATATTATAAAAAGGATATAGAGGCACTGGAGAGGGTGCAGAGAAGATTTACAAGGATGATACCAGAAATGCGAGGGTATACATATCAGGAAAGGATGAACAGGCTGGGTCTCTTTTCTCTTAGAGTCTTTAAAATTATGAAAGGTTTTGATAGAGTGGATACAGAGAGAATGTTTCCACTTGTGGGGAAGAGCATAACTAGAGGCCATCAATATAAGATAGTCACCAAGAAATCCAACAGGGAATTCAGAAGAAACTTCTTTACCCAGAGAGTGGTGAGAATGTGGAACTCGCTCCCACAGGGAGTGGTTGAAGCGAATAGTATCGATGTGTTTAAGGGGAAGGTAGATAAGCACAGAGCGGAGAAGGGAATAGAGGGTTACGCTGATAGAGTTAGACGAGGAAAGACGGGAGGAGGCTCGAGTGGAGCATTAACGCCAGCATGGACTGGTTGGGCTGAATGGCCTGTTTCTGTCCATATATCATAAGGAATCCTATGTAACTTTGATTCTGTGACTGTGAGTTGTTACTATTTCATGCTGTTGGGCATCTCAGCACCTCCTGCTGTTTGATGCAGATACAGAGCCACAATCTCCCAGCACAGAGTAGGGCCGGTACAGAGCCACAATCTCCCAGCACAGAGTAGGGCCGGTACAGAGCCACAATCTCCCAGCACAGAGTAGGGCCGGTATAGAGCCACAATCTCCCAGCACAGAGTGGGGCCGGTACAGAGCCACATTCTCCCAGCACAGACAGAGAGTGGGGCCGGTACAGAGCCACAATCTCCCAGTACAGACACTGAGTGGGGTCGGTACAGAGCCCCATTCTCCCAGTACAGACACTGAGTGGGGTCAGTACAGAGCCACATTCTCCCAGCACAGACACTGAGTGGGGGCGGTACAGAGCCCCATTCTCCCAGTACAGCCACTGAGTGGGGGCGGTACAGAGCCACAATCTCCCAGCACAGACACTGAGTGGGGGCGGTACAGAGCCACATTCTCCCAGTACAGACACTGAGTGGGGGCGGTACAGAGCCACATTCTCCCAGTACAGACACTGAGTGGGGGCGGTACAGAGCCACAATCTCCCAGCACAGACACTGAGTGGGGGCGGTACAGAGCCACAATCTCCCGGTACAGACACTGAGTGGGGGCGGTACAGAGCCACATTCTCCCAGTACAGACACTGAGTGGGGTCAGTACAGAGCCACATTCTCCCAGCACAGACACTGAGTGGGGGCGGTACAGAGCCCCATTCTCCCAGTACAGACACTGAGTGGGGGCGGTACAGAGCCACAATCTCCCAGCACAGACACTGAGTGGGGGCGGTACAGAGCCACATTCTCCCAGTACAGACACTGAGTGGGGGCGGTACAGAGCCACATTCTCCCAGTACAGACACTGAGTGGGGGCGGTACAGAGCCACAATCTCCCAGCACAGACACTGAGTGGGGGCGGTACAGAGCCACAATCTCACGGTACAGACACTGAGTGGGGGCGGTACAGAGCCACATTCTCCCGGTACAGACACTGAGTGGGGCCGGTACAGAGCCACAATCTCCCAGCACAGACACTGAGTGGGGCCGGTACAGAGCCACATTCTCCCAGCACAGACACTGAGTGGGGGCGGTACAGAGCCACAATCTCCCAGCACAGACACTGAGTGGGGGCGGTACAGAGCCACATTCTCCCAGTACAGACACTGAGTGGGGTCAGTACAGAGCCACATTCTCCCAGCACAGACACTGAGTGGGGTCAGTACAGAGCCACATTCTCCCAGTACAGACACTGAGTGGGGGGCGGTACAGAGCCACATTCTCCCAGCACAGACACTGAGTGGGGTCAGTACAGAGCCACATTCTCCCAGCACAGACACTGAGTGGGGGCGGTACAGAGCCACATTCTCCCAGCACAGACACTGAGTGGGGTCAGTACAGAGCCACATTCTCACGGTACAGACACTGAGTGGGGGCAGTACAGAGCCACAATCTCCCAGTACAGACACTGAGTGGGGGCGGTACAGAGCCACATTCTCCCAGTACAGACACTGAGTGGGGGCGGTACAGAGCCACATTCTCCCAGTACAGACACTGAGTGGGGTCAGTACAGAGCCACATTCTCCCAGTACAGACACTGAGTGGGGTCAGTACAGAGCCACATTCTCCCAGTACAGACACTGAGTGGGGGCGGTACAGAGCCACAATCTCCCAGCACAGACACTGAGTGGGGGCGGTACAGAGCCACATTCTCCCAGCACAGACACTGAGTGGGGGCGGTACAGAGCCACAATCTCCCAGCACAGACACTGAGTGGGGTCAGTACAGAGCCACATTCTCCCAGCACAGACACTGAGTGGGGGCGGTACAGAGCCACATTCTCCCAGCACAGACACTGAGTGGGGGCGGTACAGAGCCACATTCTCCCAGTACAGACACTGAGTGGGGCCGGTACAGAGCCACATTCTCCCAGTACAGACACTGAGTGGGGGCGGTACAGAGCCACAATCTCCCAGTACAGACACTGAGTGGAGGCGGTACAGAGCCACATTCTACCAGCACAGACACTGAGTGGGGGCGGTACAGAGCCACATTCTCCCAGCACAGACACTGAGTGGGGGCGGTACAGAGCCACATTCTACCAGCACAGACACTGAGTGGGGGCGGTACAGAGCCACAATCTCCCGGTACAGACACTGAGTGGGGGCGGTACAGAGCCACAATCTCCCAGTACAGACACTGAGTGGGGTCAGTACAGAGCCACATTCTCCCAGCACAGACACTGAGTGGGGGCGGTACAGAGCCACAATCTCCCGGTACAGACACTGAGTGGGGGCGGCACAGAGCCACATTCTCCCAGTACAGACACTGAGTGGGGGCGGTACAGAGCCACATTCTCCCAGTACAGACACTGAGTGGGGGCGGTACTGAGCCACAATCTCCCGGTACAGACACTGAGTGGGGGCGGTACTGAGCCACAATCTCCCAGCACAGACACTGAGTGGGGGCGGTACAGAGCCACAATCTCCCAGTACAGACACTGAGTGGGGGCGGTACAGAGCCACAATCTCCCAGCACAGACACTGAGTGGGGGCGGTACAGAGCCACAATCTCCCAGTACAGACACTGAGTGGGGGCGGTACAGAGCCACAATCTCCCAGCACAGACACTGAGTGGGGCCGGTACAGAGCCACAATCTCCCGGTACAGACACTGAGTGGGGTCGGTACAGAGCCACAATCTCACGGTACAGACACTGAGTGGGGGCGGTACAGAGCCACAATCTCCCGGTACAGACACTGAGTGGGGGCGGTACAGAGCCACAATCTCCCAGTACAGACACTGAGTGGGGTCAGTACAGAGCCACATTCTCCCGGTACAGACACTGAGTGGGGGCGGTACAGAGCCACAATCTCCCGGTACAGACACTGAGTGGGGTCGGTACAGAGCCACAATCTCCCAGCACAGACACTGAGTGGGGGCGGTACAGAGCCACAATCTCCCAGCACAGACACTGAGTGGGGGCGGTACAGAGCCACAATCTCCCAGTACAGACACTGAGTGGGGTCGGTACAGAGCCACATTCTCCCAGTACAGACACTGAGTGGGGTCGGTACAGAGCCACATTCTCCCAGCACAGACACTGAGTGGGGGCGGTACAGAGCCACAATCTCCCGGTACAGACACTGAGTGGGGGCGGTACAGAGCCACAATCTCCCAGCACAGACACTGAGTGGGGGCGGTACAGAGCCACAATCTCCCAGTACAGACACTGAGTGGGGTCGGTACAGAGCCACAATCTCCCAGTACAGACACTGAGTGGGGTCGGTACAGAGCCACAATCTCCCGGTACAGACACTGAGTGGGGTCGGTACAGAGCCACAATCTCCCGGTACAGACACTGAGTGGGGGCGGTACAGAGCCACATTCTCGCAGCACAGACACTGAGTGGGGCCGGTACAGAGCCACAATCTCCCGGTACAGACACTGAGTGGGGGCGGTACAGAGCCACAATCTCCCAGTACAGACACTGAGTGGGGGCGGTACTGAGCCACAATCTCCCAGTACAGACACTGAGTGGGGGCGGTACAGAGCCACAATCTCCCAGTACAGACACTGAGTGGGGGCGGTACAGAGCCACATTCTCCCAGTACAGACACTGAGTGGGGGCGGTACAGAGCCACAATCTCCCGGTACAGACACTGAGTGGGGGCGGTACAGAGCCACAATCTCCCGGTACAGACACTGAGTGGGGGCGGTACAGAGCCACAATCTCCCAGTACAGACACTGAGTGGGGGCGGTACAGAGCCACATTCTCCCGGTACAGACACTGAGTGGGGGCGGTACAGAGCCACAATCTCCCAGCACAGACACTGAGTGGGGGCGGTACAGAGCCACAATCTCACGGTACAGACACTGAGTGGGGGCGGTACAGAGCCACATTCTCCCAGTACAGACACTGAGTGGGGGCGGTACAGAGCCACAATCTCCCGGTACAGACACTGAGTGGGGGCGGTACAGAGCCACAATCTCCCAGCACAGACACTGAGTGGGGGCGGTACAGAGCCACAATCTCCCGGTACAGACACTGAGTGGGGGCGGTACAGAGCCACAATCTCCCAGTACAGACACTGAGTGGGGGCGGTACAGAGCCACAATCTCCCAGTACAGACACTGAGTGGGGGCGGTACAGAGCCACAATCTCCCGGTACAGACACTGAGTGGGGGCGGTACAGAGCCACAATCTCCCAGCACAGACACTGAGTGGGGGCGGTACAGAGCCACAATCTCCCAGTACAGACACTGAGTGGGGGCGGTACAGAGCCACAATCTCCCAGCACAGACACTGAGTGGGGGCGGTACAGAGCCACAATCTCCCGGTACAGACACTGAGTGGGGGCGGTACAGAGCCACATTCTCCCAGTACAGACACTGAGTGGGGGCGGTACAGAGCCACATTCTCACGGTACAGACACTGAGTGGGGTCAGTACAGAGCCACAATCTCCCAGTACAGACACTGAGTGGGGTCAGTACAGAGCCACATTCTCCCAGTACAGACACTGAGTGGGGTCAGTACAGAGCCACATTCTCCCAGTACAGACACTGAGTGGGGTCAGTACAGAGCCACAATCTCCCAGCACAGACACTGAGTGGGGTCAGTACAGAGCCACATTCTCCCAGCACAGACACTGAGTGGGGGCGGTACAGAGCCACAATCTCCCAGTACAGACACTGAGTGGGGTCAGTACAGAGCCACATTCTCCCAGCACAGACACTGAGTGGGGGCGGTACAGAGCCACAATCTCCCAGCACAGACACTGAGTGGGGTCAGTACAGAGCCACATTCTCCCAGCACAGACACTGAGTGGGGGCGGTACTGAGCCACAATCTCCCGGTACAGACACTGAGTGGGGTCGGTACAGAGCCACATTCTCCCAACACAGACACTGAGTGGGGGCGGTACAGAGCCACAATCTCCCAGTACAGACACTGAGTGGGGGCCGTACAGAGCCACAATCTCCCGGTACAGACACTGAGTGGGGGCGGTACAGAGCCACATTCTCCCAGTACAGACACTGAGTGGGGGCGGTACAGAGCCACATTCTCCCGGTACAGACACTGAGTGGGGCCGGTACAGAGCCACATTCTACCAGCACAGACACTGAGTGGGGGCGGTACAGAGCCACATTCTCCCAGTACAGACACTGAGTGGGGGCGGTACAGAGCCACATTCTCCCGGTACAGACACTGAGTGGGGGCGGTACAGAGCCACATTCTCCCAGTACAGACACTGAGTGGGGGCGGTACAGAGCCACATTCTCCCGGTACAGACACTGAGTGGGGTCGGTACAGAGCCACAATCTCCCAGTACAGACACTGAGTGGGGGCGGTACAGAGCCACATTCTCCCGGTACAGACACTGAGTGGGGTCGGTACAGAGCCACAATCTCCCAGTACAGACACTGAGTGGGGGCGGTACAGAGCCACATTCTCCCGGTACAGACACTGAGTGGGGTCGGTACAGAGCCACATTCTCCCGGTACAGACACTGAGTGGGGGCGGTACAGAGCCACATTCTCCCAGCACAGACACTGAGTGGGGTCAGTACAGAGCCACATTCTCCCAGTACAGACACTGAGTGGGGGCGGTACAGAGCCACAATCTCCCAGCACAGACACTGAGTGGGGGCGGTACAGAGCCACAATCTCCCAGCACAGACACTGAGTGGGGGCGGTACAGAGCCACAATCTCCCAGTACAGACACTGAGTGGGGGCGGTACAGAGCCACATTCTCCCAGCACAGACACTGAGTGGGGGCGGTACAGAGCCCCATTCTCCCAGTACAGACACTGAGTGGGGGGCGGTACTGAGCCACAATCTCCCGGTACAGACACTGAGTGGGGGCGGTACAGAGCCACATTCTCCCAGTACAGACACTGAGTGGGGTCGGTACAGAGCCACAATCTCCCAGCACAGACACTGAGTGGGGGCGGTACAGAGCCACAATCTCCCAGTACAGACACTGAGTGGGGGCGGTACAGAGCCACATTCTCCCAGTACAGACACTGAGTGGGGTCGGTACAGAGCCACATTCTCCCAGCACAGACACTGAGTGGGGTCGGTACAGAGCCACATTCTCCCAGTACAGACACTGAGTGGGGGCGGTACAGAGCCACAATCTCCCGGTACAGACACTGAGTGGGGGCAGTACAGAGCCACATTCTCCCAGCACAGACACTGAGTGGGGGCAGTACAGAGCCACAATCTCCCAGCACAGACACTGAGTGGGGTCGGTACAGAGCCACAATCTCACGGTACAGACACTGAGTGGGGTCGGTACAGAGCCACATTCTCCCAGTACAGACACTGAGTGGGGGCGGTACAGAGCCACATTCTCCCAGTACAGACACTGAGTGGGGGCGGTACAGAGCCACATTCTCCCGGTACAGACACTGAGTGGGGTCGGTACAGAGCCACAATCTCCCGGTACAGACACTGAGTGGGGGCGGTACAGAGCCACATTCTCCCGGTACAGACACTGAGTGGGGTCGGTACAGAGCCACAATCTCCCAGTACAGACACTGAGTGGGGGCGGTACAGAGCCACATTCTCCCAGTACAGACACTGAGTGGGGGCGGTACAGAGCCACATTCTCCCGGTACAGACACTGAGTGGGGTCGGTACAGAGCCACAATCTCCCGGTACAGACACTGAGTGGGGGCGGTACAGAGCCACATTCTCCCGGTACAGACACTGAGTGGGGTCGGTACAGAGCCACAATCTCCCAGTACAGACACTGAGTGGGGTCGGTACAGAGCCACAATCTCCCGGTACAGACACTGAGTGGGGGCGGTACAGAGCCACATTCTCCCAGCACAGACACTGAGTGGGGGCGGTACAGAGCCACAATCTCCCAGTACAGACACTGAGTGGGGGCGGTACAGAGCCACATTCTCCCGGTACAGACCCTGAGTGGGGGCGGTACAGAGCCACAATCTCCCGGTACAGACACTGAGTGGGGGCGGTACAGAGCCACATTCTCCCAGTACAGACACTGAGTGGGGGCGGTACAGAGCCACATTCTCCCGGTACAGACACTGAGTGGGGTCGGTACAGAGCCACAATCTCCCGGTACAGACACTGAGTGGGGGCGGTACAGAGCCACATTCTCCCGGTACAGACACTGAGTGGGGTCGGTACAGAGCCACAATCTCCCAGTACAGACACTGAGTGGGGTCGGTACAGAGCCACAATCTCCCGGTACAGACACTGAGTGGGGGCGGTACAGAGCCACATTCTCCCAGCACAGACACTGAGTGGGGGCGGTACAGAGCCACAATCTCCCAGTACAGACACTGAGTGGGGGCGGTACAGAGCCACATTCTCCCGGTACAGACCCTGAGTGGGGGCGGTACAGAGCCACAATCTCCCGGTACAGACACTGAGTGGGGGCAGTACAGAGCCACAATCTCCCAGCACAGACACTGAGTGGGGTCAGTACAGAGCCACATTCTCCCGGTACAGACACTGAGTGGGGGCTGCAGCAATGAGTCAAGGCTGAACACACTGAGGAATGTGGTGTCTGGGCTGGGAAAGCTCACCTGCAGTGCACCAGGAAAGCATACAGACAAGGTGACCTCATGAGACAGCTGATCTCACTGACGGAGGCAGGAATTCTGTTTACTGATTTACAGTGACACAGGATCTAATGAAGCTGTTACTGCTGCAGCTCAGATACATAAAGGCTGTGTCTGTGTACCAGGAAGCCCTGTCTGTACATCACTGCTTCACCCAGCAGAAACCTACCAGTTCGCACATTGACCTTACAGGGTTATCTGGAGAGATAGAGAGAGGGAGAAAGACAAAGAGAGAGAGAGACAGAAAGAGAGAATTTAAAAGAGAGAGCGAGTGACAGGGAGGAAGATGGACGGAGGGACAGACAGAGAAAGAGAGAGACGCCGAGACAGAAGGCTCACCACCACCTTCTCAGGGCAACGGGGGATGGGCGAAAAATGTGGCCTTACCAGCGACGCCCACATCCCCAGAATTATTTTTTTTTTAAGTACTAGAGGCCGGTGACGAGACAACCTTCAAGGAGAAGAGGCGGATCAGTTAGAAAAACAGCTGCCTACTGATATCCTACATGGGAGTAAACACAGGGTAGTGGGATTACTGGGGCTTGTTTGAAGGAGTTTAACACTAAATAACAACTACAACAACAGCTTGTATTTATATAGCGCTGTTAAAGTAGTAAAATGTCCCAAGTTGCTTCACAGGAGCGATTATCAAAGACAATTTGACACCGAGCCACATATGGATATATTATGACAGGTGACCTAAAGCTTGGTCAAACAGGTAGGTCTTAAAGGAGGAGAGAGAGGTAGAGAGGCGGAGAGGTTTAGGGAGGGAATTCTAGAGCTCAGGGCCCAGGCAGCTGAAGGCACGGCCACCGATGGTGAAGCGATTAAAATCAGAAGACCAGAATTGGAGGAGTGCAGATATCTCGGGGGGGTTGTGGGGCTGGAGGAGGTTACAGAGATAGGGAGGGGCGAGGCCATGGAAGGATTTGAAAACAAGGATGAGAATTTTAAAATGGAGGCGTTGCTTAACCGGAAGCCAATGTAGGTCAGTGAGCACAGGGGGTGATGTGTGAACAGGACTTGGTGCGAGTTAGGACACGGGCAGCCGAGTTTTGAAATGACCTTAAGTTTATGGAGGGTGGAAGGTGGGAGGATGCCAGGAGAGCGTTGGAATAGTCAAGTCTAGAGATGACAAAGGCAGGGATGAGCTGAGGCGGGGCGGAGATGGCGATGTTACGGAGGTAGAAATATGCAGTCTTAGTGGTTGCGAACAGTGTGGTTCAGCCTCAGACAGATGTTAGGGAGAGGGATGGAGTCAGTGGCAGGGAACGGAGGTTGTGGTGAGGCCCGAAGACAATGGCTTCTGTCTTCCCAATATTTAGTTGGAGGAAATTTCTGCTCATCCAATACCGGATTTCGGGTCAGCAGTCAGACAATTTAGAGACAGTGGAGCAGTCGAGAGAAGTGGTGGTGAGGTAGAGCTGGGTGTTGTCAGCTTACATGTGGAAACTGATGCTGTGTTTTCGATGATGTCGCTGAGGAGCAGCAGGTAGATGAGAAATAGGAGGGGGCCAAGGATAGATCCTTGGGGGACAGCAGAGGTAACGGTGCGGGAGCGGGAAGAGAAGCCATTGCAGGTGATTCTCTGGCTACGATTGGATCGTTAAGAATGGAGCAGGCGAGTTCAGTCCCACCCAGCTGGACAATGGTGGAGAGGCGTTGGAGGAGGATGGCGTGGTTAACCATGTCAAAGGCTGCAGACAGGTCGAAAAGGATGAGGGGGGATAGTTTACCACAGTCACAGTCACAAAGGATGTCATTTGTGACTTTGGTAAGAGCCGTTTTGGTACTGTGGCAGGGGCGGAAATCCAGTTGGAGGGATTCAAACATGGAGTTCTGGGAAAGATGGGCACGGATTTGGGAGACAACAACACGTTCAAGGGCTTTGGAGAGGGAAGGGAGGTTGGAGATGGGGCGGTAGTTTGCAAGGACGGTGGGGTCAAGGGCAATGTTCCCTCTAACTTTTTTTGGGTGCGCGGCCCCTTTAACGGGCTGCACGGCCCATTCAAAGGCTGGATGGTTGAGATTTTGAAAGTGCCGTTGTAACTGAATTGGGAGACAGTTTTTCCAGGGATGGACACAGAAGGAAGTAGGGTTGGGAGGGGGAAGGGGGATGTTTGTGGAGAGCAATACAAGGGGGTGATCAGAGATAACCTTATCTGTGATTGACGCAATGGGAGTAGCAAGGCCACGTGAGGTGGCAAGGTCAGGGGGTGGCTGTAAATATGGGTAGACGAGTTTATATGGAGGGAGAGATTAAGGGAGCATTGGAGGTCAGTGAACTCAGAGGAGAGAGGGCGTGATGAGTTGGGACCACCGAGAATGAGAAGTCGCTTGGTACAGAGGCTGAGGGAGGAAAGCAGTGAAGATATCTTGTCATGGCACTTGGGTGGGCGGTAGAGAATGAGGAATTTAAATGAGAGACGAGAGGGGTGGAACAAGGTGAGATGCTCAAAGGAAGAGGAGGTGCCAGAGGACTTGGGGGACAGACTAAGGTGTGATTTGGTGGTAAGGGCCACACCGCCACCACGGTGGTCTGGGCGGGGCAAGTGGTGGAAGGTATAGCCAGGTGGGGAGGAGTCATTTAGGGGGAAGGTGGCATCATCAATGGTCCCCTTAATTTAAGAGGCTGTGCGGCCCATTCACAGTTTCGCGTTGGCGTGAAATTTACGTGGAAATGCCAGTCCTGGGCTGCGCGGGACTGGCAGACAGAAACATCGAAACAGAGAAGATAGGAGCAGGAGTAGGCCATTCGGCCCCTCGAGCCTGTTCCGCCATTTAATGAGATCATGGCTGATCATCCAAATTCAGTACCCTGTCCCTGCTTTCTCCCCATATCCCTTGATCCCTTTAGCCTTAAGAAATATATCCAACTCCTTCTTGAATATATTTAATGAATTGGCCTCAACTGCCTTCGGTGGTAGAGAATTCCACAGGTTCACCACTCTCTGGGTGAAGAAATTCCTCCTCATCTCAGTCCTAAATGGCTTACCCCTTATCCTTAGACAGCTATGCGGCTACACGGCCGTGCAGCTTAGAGTGAACGTTGGTCATCAGTCAGGATTCCATCAAGGCCATGATGTCAATGCAGCCATCCACAATAAGCTCATGGATGGCAAGGGCCTTGTTCACGGACATTCTGGAGGGAGATGCGGAAAGGGGTGGTGATAGCTGATCCACCGGCAGAGCCCACAGGGTCAGAACTGGGAGGGGTGAGTTGGACGGGGAGGAGATTGGCAAGATTAGCCCCCAGTGGGCACTCTGGGCAAAAGGTCGGCGAGAGAGTAGGATGGGGCAGTTGGGTTGCTGCTCGTAAGGAGGCAGCGACGAGTGCCTCGATGGGCCCTTCGGAGGATGCCAAGAGAGGCACAGAGGGAAGCTGTCGTCTTATCTAAGAGGGAGTCAAGCCTGGGACGATGGCAGGAGAGTAGGAAGGTGGAGGAGTGCTGAAGGGTTAGGGTAGAGATTGGGGGGACCTGAGAGGGGAGAAATGAAAGGCGACATGACGACAGGAGAGAGGGGTCTAGGAGTGGTAAAGAGAAAAGAAGAAAAGCAATCACAGGGTGAGGGGGTTACTGGGGCCTGTTTGAAGAAATTTAACACTTCTGTTTGTGCATTTCCTTCCAGACCAAATGCTGAGCCAATTACCTGAAGCTAGAATTAATCAGACGAATAACGGGATCGTCAGCTGAGAGAGTCTGCCATTCTGTTACAACAACAACTTGCGTTTATATAGCGCACTTAACATAGTAAAATGTCCGAAGGCGCTTCACAGGCGTGTTGGCAAAAAAAATGTTGACACCGAGCCACATAAGGAGATATTAGGGCAGATGAGCAAAAGCTTGGTCAAAGAGGTAGGTTTTAAGAAATGTATTAAAAGGGGAGAGAAGTCGAGAGGCGGAGAGGTTTAGTGAGAGAATCCCAGAGCTGAAGAGGCGTGAATGGGACGTGAAGGAGGTGGGCAGTATCACGGACACCCGGATACTGTCCCGGATACTGTCCTGGATACTGTCCCGGATACTGTCCCGGATACTGTCTCAGATACTGTCCCGGATACTGTCTCAGATACTGTCCCGGATACTGTCCCGGATACTGTCCTGGATACTGTCCCGGATACTGTCTCAGATACTGTCCCGGATACTGTCTCGGATACTGTCCCAGATACTGTCCCGGATACTGTCTCAGATACTGTCCCGGATACTGTCCCGGATACTGTCCTGGATACTGTCTCAGATCCTTCCTCTTGGTGCCTGCAACTGGCCTGTGGTTTTGAATTCCCAGATTGATGCCCAAAAGTCAAATTCGATTCCTTTGTTTTTAGGCCATTTGGAAACTTTGGGGCCGAAACACCTGAACGCCTGCCACCCCACTGCCAGGAATGTGGGTGGCAGGACTTCTGGCAACACTCTGCCCTGGCATGAACGCTATCCTAAATCGCATTGGCATGAAGCCCATGCAGCATTCTGTGAGCATCCTCCCTGTGAGGTCAGGATTAGTGGAACTTTGCTGGCCCGTTACGGAACAGGGACGTTCCAACAGCACGTTCAGCTGGACAGGAGCTGTAGGGACCTCAGCACCATATTGAGAAACTAAGTGGGGGTGAATCAGTAGTCTGTTTAACATCCGCCTCACTTTCTTTTCCACTGAAGCAAGAATCTTCCCATTGAGAAGTCCGTTGGTGTTCGTAAAAGGAGACGGGACAAAGGCTCATGGAAACCTAAAAGTAAACGCACTGGCTGGAATTTTCTGGGGTCCATGTGGGCGCGATCGGAGGTGGGTTGGATGGAAAATTTAAATAAGTTGGAGCGGGTTGGGAACCCGCTAACATCCCGCCACCACGCGCCTTTCCCTCAGGCGCGTTTGCCGCTGCGGCAGCAACCTGAATGGCAGAGGCGGCCAACCTAATTTAAGTCATTATCAGCTTGTTGTCAGACCCTTAAGTGCCTTTTAAGCCTACCTTTCAAATTTCCCTGCATGACCGTGGGATTCATGCAGCTCGAGAACCACATCTGTCAACCTGAGGTGGGAGTTGAGTGGCCGTTGATCCAGCTGATTAGTTGACAGTATGAAATGTACTATAAAGGTTCCCACCTCACAGCTGATCACTTTCCTCAGGCAGAAGCTGTTGCTGGCTGCATTCCCAGCACAGATTTAGCTTTCAACAGGCTGCAAGTGTTTCCAGCAAAGTCGCCATCCAGTCTCACCTCATTGGTAGAACCTCTCTCACCACTGACAAATTGCTTCTGTCATCTCTACTTGACCTGCCATCTATTCCATCAGCAAGGGTGCCATTTATACTGTCTCACCTTGGTCCTCAGAATCGGACCATGATGAGCCCCAACACCAGCAGCCCCAGGCACACCAGCAGCACCAACAGCAACACCACCAACTTTCTCCTCAACCACCTGATGCTGCACAAGACAGAGGGCATCAGCGAGGGCTGCACCGCGCCGGAGGCAATACCCCCAACACAGGGTGTACAGGCAGAGGATGAGCTTCCTCAACATGACTGAGCAGCAGTGCCAAAGGAAACTCAGGCTATTACGCCAGGTTGTTGCAGACATTTGCAGATTGATGGAGCAAGACCTGCAGCCCAGAGGAACGGGTGGACACGCCTTACCAGTGGCTGTCAAAGTCACCAGTGACCTCAACTTCTTCACCTCAGGCTCCTTCCAGGGATCTGTAGCAGACATTTGCGACATCTCGCAGTCGGCCGTCCACAGATGCATCACACAGGTCACCGATGCCCTTGTTGATAAGTCAGCCAATTATATCAACTTTGCCACTGATGAAGCCAGAGTTACTGAGCGGGCTCTCGGCTTTGCCTCTCTGGCTGACTTCCCACGGGTGCAGGGCGTCATCGACTGCACACATGTGGCCATCAGGGCACCACATCATAACCCAGGAGTCTTTATCAACCACAAGGTCATCCACTCCCTCAATGTGCATCTGGTCTGCAACCATAGGAAGATCATCATGCATGTGTGCGCCAAATTCCCTGGCAGCTGCCATGACTCTTTCGTTCTTCACCAGTCCACCCTGCCTCGGTTCTTCGCTCCTCCAAATAGACTATCCGGCTGGCTGCTTGGAGACTAGTGGTATCTACTGAAGACATAGCTCATGACACCCTTGAGGAGGCCAAGTACTAAGGCCAAGGAGAGATATTATGAAAGCCACATTTTGACCAGATGTGTCATAGAGTAGGCAATAGGCATGCTCAAAATGCGCTTCATATGCCTTGACAGATCTGGAGGAGCCCTTCAGTATGCACCAGCCAGGGTCTCCAGAATCGTCGTGGTCTGCTGCACCCTGCACAACATAGCACAGCAGCCAGGATTAGCGCTGCATGAGGAGCAAGGCACTGAACGCACAGCCTTTTTAGAGGAGGAGGAGCAGGAGGAGCATCAGCTGGAAGACGAGGAAGAGGAGGAGGAACCTGCGGTCCAGATCCCACCAGCACCCTAGCACATTGCTGCCCGGGAGGCCAGATTTACTTAATTTTATGCTTACACCCATATGGCTGCCACATGCTGTGCCAGGTTGGTACCACCCCACAGCAACACCATAAAGCATCCCTACAATGACCAAGCCACTATCGCTGGAGGTAACGTTATGTCTCACTATTCACTGCAACTCACTAAGCCACTTCCAAAGGTGCACATAAATTTGTCCATGGTGAAAGTGGTGAAAATAAAGATTTTTATGGTTGAGATCACATTAACGGAAACTTGACATTAACATTGAATAAAACATCCAAGTGGCTACCCTTGTGAATCTACTTGTGTGTCATCTTTCTCTTATGCGTGCTTCTACGAGGTGCTACCCCTGTGGCATCATCAGAAGGGTAGCACCCCCTGCTCACTTCCCTGCTGCAACTGCTTAGACACTCTTGGTGGATGTCCTCTGGGTTTTGGAGCCTCTGATGGCCCCGCCAAAGTCTGCTCCTCCTGCGACTGTGCAGGGGCAGACTCGGCCATTGCTGTCTGAGGAGGCATCTGGGGCTCTGACTGACAGGGGGGCAATGGGGGAGAAGTGTAAGCACTTTGCGAGGAGCCCACACTTCCATGTCCCCTTTCACCATCATCTCTCTCATGGGCCACCCGCACTTCCCTGCTAGCAAGGAGCTGGAGAGCACCTTGTTGCACAGCAGTGGGGCCATGAGGACCCATGTCTACACTGACATCCCTCCTAGAGAGGAGGCCTATGAGCGGCTGCCATCTATTCTCCATAGATAGTATATGCTCCTGTGAGTGGCGCATTAGCTGCTCCATGCAGGTGGCCATCCTGTCCATGGAAGAGCCTAAAGTCGCCATCACCTGCGACACGGTGATGCTCACATTGGAGATAGACTCCTCCATTCTCTGAACATTTGCAGACATCGCAATTGCAAAACCTGCCAGAGCCCCCTGCACTTCTTCCTGCACCTCCAGGATCACCCTCTTTCTGGATGGCCCCCGAGGCTCAGCGTCTGCATGCAGCTGAGCAGAGCTGGGAGCGTCCTGCACCCTCCGGCGAGGAGTCTACACTGCTGTCCTTGGCTCCATCATCTGCTCTTGCTCACTTGTGACGTGTGAGACACCAGGTGACAACACTACTCTATTTCGCGTGGGTGTGCGTATCTGCGCTGGTGCTGAGTGCGCTTATGTCTGGTGACGGTGCACCCTCAGAGGCTGGAGGCTCCTTTGAGGAGTCATCTTCCTCTTCGTCCTAGACAGTGGGGGGTGGGGGGCTCTTGATGAACCTGTGGGAGAGTAAAGAAATGAGTTAGATATGTCATATGAAGAATGGATACAGACACCATTATGCACATGATGACCATTCAGTGGCTGATGACATCAGTCCCGGTATGAGTGACTGCTGTACGCCATGTAGCTGCATGAGATGTAATTCTGTCACCAGGTTGCTGAGATGTCCCCCTCTTTCCGTCTCCCACCTTCAGCTGCTCGGTCACTCCCGGGGCTTCTAACGCAACCTCCTCTGCTGTTGTGAGGATGGCAAATAATGGAGGGCCACCTCCGGTTCTCTCCCTCTCCCTCTTATTGTGGGCTCTTTTCCTGCAAGGAGGGAAAGAAGAGAAGGTTGAGTGAGTGATGGAATGAGTGAAAAGAATGGATGGGTTACATCTTCAGAGGGAGACTATGATGGATTGGCGTGACAATGCCAAGCGGCCTCCTGGTGTTGTTAGTTGGTATGACTGCACTGGGATGAGGCTGAGTGTAAGGGGTGTATATGTATATATGTATATATACAAGCATATGGAGGGAGTCATCGGAGAACCTGGGTGCAGCCCTCTGCCTCTGTGCAGTCATGTTTCCAAGTGTTTGGAACAATCAAAAGCTCCAGTGCAGTGACTGCACAATCTTAGGTGAACCTTCAAATGCAATGTGGCCATGGATCCTTTAAATATCCCGGCTGAAAACGGATCATCGATGACGTCATCAGACCCACACCATTTAATCGGGCCGGGGAATGCGCAGGGCGGCCTTAATAGGCCCCATTAACGCAAAGTCGATTTCTGCAGCGGGATGGAAGCAAGAACAGGGTTGCGACCCGCCACGGCGTCCGCTCATACCTGACCCGCTCAGGTAAACAAAACTCCAGCCAATTAATCCAAAATTCCAGGGCGGAAGGCAATCTCAATTCCGACAGGGGCGGAGGCGGTCTGTGCCTCCTTTTTTTAAATCGTTAAATACCTGCCAATGACTGTGGGGATCTGCCTTCTCAGTTTCTGGGTCAGCAGAGAGGCCAAGCTGTGCCACTTGCTTTAAGGACATTTGCAGCACCGGGCTGGCACGTGCAGGGCTGGTGATGGGACTTGGCTACATGCTGCAGTGCTGAGCTAAGGGGTGACACGCAGAACCCTTCTCACAAGCACCTCATGCAGCATCATGTGGTTGTCACCAAGCAGGAGCCGGGTGCTGAGCAGCTATGTCATGTCCCCAGATTCATGCCTGCACCTGGGGCTTTTCCTTCAGTTTTTTGTCAGCTTGGCTCAGTTGATAGTTCTTTTTCAGTGTCAGTAGATGTTGGGTTCACGGCCCACTCCAGGACTTGAGCACATTACCTAGGCTGACATTCCATGCAGTACCGAGGGAACGCTGCTCTCTCTTTTGGATCAAAAGTTAGACTGAGGCCCGTCTGCCCTCTCAGGTTAGACGTAAGAGTTCCCATGGCAGCATTTGAAGAGGAGCAGAGAGTTTTCCTGGGATCCTGGGGCCAACATTCATCCCTCAACCAACATCACCAAAAAACCCACACTCACTGACCATTAACCTTATTTACTGTTAATGAGATCTTGCTGTGCATGAATTTGTTGCTACAATTACACACATGACAGAAGTGACTGCTTTTGACAAGTGTTTGTAAAGTGCTTTGAGATGTATTGTGGATATGAACATGGCCTACCACATTTTATTCCCACGTGTCCTCGACCTTGCCAAGGCGGCCAGTCGGTTTCATTGTCTTTTAAAACGGTTGAAAATATTTCTGCATTTTTATTCCTCCCATCTCCATTTTGACACTCCCCTTTAATTGTACAGTCACTTTAAATTTGATTTGCCGATTTTTAAATTTAAGTTGGAGTATTTTTCTCTCCCACCACTGGTGTCATCTTTGAGTCAAATGAGCTCACAGCAGAGACTTGAGTGTGATTAGCATTTGACCTTTCAGGTGGGATTTACACACTTCGAAACCATTTGGAACTGACAGATCTGAAAGTGAAGATTGGCTGCACAACCTTCCTGGGCGGTGAGGTTTGTTAAGATGGGGGTTAAGATCGGTCTGTAGCACTCGGGCTACACCAGGGAGCCCCGTGTCCCGAATGATCCTGTGTTTGGAGGAAGACATGTCTCACATTGACTGGTTCTGATTCTGCAGTTTCTGTTGAGCTGATTGAAGTCATCCGTTATTATTGGAACATTACCTGAACATACGCCGTACCTCTCTAATCTCGTACACAGTTATTGTTCTCCGTTTCCTGCCCAGGCACTGAGCAGACTTTTCTATTCTTAACCCCTGAACTCTGCCTGTTAACACAAGCCAGACAGTTTCACGTGGGGCAAAGGATGTCCAAGCAGCTTCCCTACTTCCAAATATAGGACTTCAGGGGAAATACATTCTGCTAAATAAACAAGAACAAACTGGCCAATAATGAAACACCACGGATGAATAAAGAAATAAGGGCAAAATTGAAACTAAAGAAAAAGGGCATTCACTAAGTATATAGACAATAATGGAGAGGAAGACAAAAGGGACTAAGAAAACGTTAGGAAAGAAGTTAATAAAACTTATTTTATTGACGGCTCCCTAGTGGAAGGCAAAGAGAAACTATGAAATTAAATTTTCAAAGAATATAAAAAAAGTTAAGTATTCCACAGACACATGAATAACAAGAGGAAAGTCAGGGTAGGGATAGGGCCATGAAGGGATACATACGATAAACTCACAGGTAATGGCAGCAAAATGGCAGAAATACTTTGCCTCAGTATTTAACAGGGCGGACATGACATTAGAAGAGATCAAAAAAGATATAAAGACATTTAAGATAGAAAGGGGGGAGATAATTGATAAACAAGCCCAACTTAGAGAGGATAAAACCCTTGGTCCGGATGGAATGCATCCGTGGATATTAAAAGAAGTCAGGGAGGTGATAGCAGAGGCACAATTATCTATTGATAAAAGAATCATTAGAAAAGGGAATAGTGACAGAGAAGTGGCAGGCAGCTAATGTTGTTACTATATTTAGAAAGGGAGATAGAACAAGCCCAGGGAACTTTAAATCGGTTAGCTGACTGTCAGTGAGAGGAAAGATAATGGGATCTTTACTCAAAGATATACATAAATCTTTGTAGGTGGATAAAGTTGATAAAGTTGTTAAAAAAGCATATGGAATGATTGACTTTATAAATAGAGGCATAGATTACAAAAGCAAGGAAGTTAAACTAAACCTTTATACATCACTGGTTAGACCTTAGCTAGAGTATTGTGTCCAATTCTGGGCACCACACTTTAGGAAGGATGTCAAGATCTTGGAGTGGGTGCAGAGGAGATTTACTAGAATGGTACCAGGGATGATGGACTCCAAATATGTGGAGAGTTTAGAGAAACAGGATTGTTCTTAGAGCAGAGAAGGCTAAGGACAGAGACACCATGGGGGAGAAATTCATTATCACCCAGGAATAGAAACATAGAAACATAGAAGATAGGAGCAGGAGTAGGTCATTCGGCCCCTCGAGCCTGCTCCGCCATTCAATGAGATCACGGCTGATCATCCAATTTCAGTACCCTGTCCCTGCCTTCTCCCCATATCCCTTGATCCCTTCAGCCTTAAGAAATATATCCAACTCCTTCTTGAATATATTTAATGAATTGACCTCCACTGCCTTCTGTGGTAGAGAATTCCACAGGTTCACCACTCTCTGGGTGAAGAAATTCCTCCTCATCTCTGTCCTAAATGGCTTACTCCTTATCCTTAGACTGTGACCCCTGGTTCTGGACTCCCCGACCATCGGGAACATCCTTCCTGCATCTAGTCTGTCCAGTCCTGTTAGAATTTTATAAGTTTCAATGAGATCCCCTCTCATTCTTCTAAACTCCAGCGAGTATAAGCCCAATCGACCCAATCTCTCCTCATACATCATTCCTGCCATCCCAGGTATCAGTCTGGTGAATCTTCGCTGCACTCCCTCCATGGCAAGAACATCCTTCCTCAGATAAGGCGACCAAAACTGCACACAATACTCACGGTGTGGTCTCACCAAGGCCCTGTACAACTGCAGCAAGACATCCTTGTTCTTGTACTCGAACCCTCTCGCTATGAAGGCCAACATACCATTTGCCTTCTTAACCGCCTGCTGCACCTGCATGCTTACCTTCAGCGACTGGTGCACAAGGACACCCAGGTCTCGTTGAACTTCCCCTTCTCCCAATCTATTGCCGTTTAGATAATAATCTGCCTTCCTGTTTCTGCCACCAAAGTGGATAACCTCGCATTTATCCACATTATACTACATCTGCCATGCTTCTGCCCAATCACCCAACCTGTCCATAGAAACATAGAAACATAGAAGATAGGAGCAGGAATAGGCCATTCGGCCCCTCGAGCCTGCTCCGCCATTCAATGCGATATTGGCTGATCATCCAAATTCAGTACCCTGTCCCTGCTTTCTCCCCATATCCCTTGATCCCTTTAGCCTTAAGAAATATATCCAACTCCTTCTTGAATATATTTAATGAATTGGCCTCTACTGCCTTCTGTGGTAGAGAATTCCACAGGTTCACCACTCACTGGGTGAAGAACTTCCTCCTCATCTCTGTCCTAAATGGCTTACCCCTTATCCTTTGACTGTGACCCCTGGTTCTGGACTCCCCGACCATCGGGAACATCCTTCCTGCATCTTGTCTGTCTAGTCCTGTTAGAATTTTATAAGTTTCAATGAGATCCCATCTCATTCTTCTAAACTCCAGCGAGTACAAGCCCAATCGATCCAATCTCTCCTCATACGTCATTCCTGCCATCCCAGATATCAGCCTGGTGAAACTTCGCTGCACTCCTTCCAAGGCAAGAACATCCTTCCTCATATAAGGCAACCAAAACTGCACACAATACTCAAGAGGTGGTCTCACCAAGGCCCTGTACAACTGCAGCAAGACATCCTTGTTCCTGTACTCAAACCCTCTCGCTACGAAGGCCAACATACCATTTGCCTTCTTAACCGCCTGCTGCACCTGCATACTTACCTTCAGCGACTGGTGCACAAGGACGCCCAGGTCTCGTTGCACTTCCCCTTCTCCCAATCTATTGCCATTCAGATAATAATCTGCTTTCTTGTTTTTGACACCAAAGTGGATAACCTCGCATTTATCCACGTTATATTGCATCTGCCATGCTTCTGCCCAATCACCCAACTTGTCCAAATCATACTGGAGTTTCTCGGCATCCTCCTCACAGCACACACGCCCACCCAGCTTTGTGTCGTCTGCAAACTTGGAGATATTACATCTAGTTCCCTCGTCCAGATCATTAATATATATTGTGAATAGCTGGGGTCAAACATAGAAACATAGAAGATAGCAGCAGGAGTAGGCCATTCGGCCCCTCGAGCCTGCTCCGCCATTCAATGCAATCATGGCTGATCATCCAAATTCAGTACCCGGTCCCTGCTTTCTCCCCATACCCCTTGATCCCTTTAGCCTTAAGAAATATATCCAACTCCTTCTTGAATATATTTAATGTATTGGCCTCTACTGCCTTCTGTGGTAGAGAATTCCACAGGTTCACCACTCACTGGGTGAAGAACTTCCTCCTCATTTCTGTCCTAAATGGCCTACCCCTTATCCTTAGACTGTGACCCCTGGTTCTGGACTCCCTGACCATCGGGAACATCCTTCCTGCATCTAGTCTGTCCAGTCCTGTCAGAATTTTATAAGTTTCAATGAGATCCCCTCTCATTCTTCTAAACTCCAGCGAGTACAAGCCCAATCGACCCAATCTCTCCTCATACGTCATTCCTGCCATCCCCGCTATCAGCCTGGTGAATCTTCGCTGAACTCCTTCCATGGCAAGAACATGCTTCCTCAGATAAGGCGACCAAAACTGCACACAAAACTGCACAACTGCAGCAAGACATCCTTGTTCCTGTACTCGAACCCTCTCGCTACGAAGGCCAACATGCCATTTGCCTTCTTAACCGCCTGCTGCACCTGCATGCTTACCTTCAGCGACTGGTGCACAAGGACACCCAGGTCTCGTTGCACTTCCTCTTCTCCCAATCTATTGCCATTCAGATAATAAACTGCCTTCCTGTTTTTGCCACCAAAGTGGATAACCTCGCATTTATCCATGTTATATTGCATCTGCCATGCTTTTGCCCAATCACCCAACCTGTCCAACTCATCCTGGATTTTCTCAGCATCCTCCTCACAGCACACACGCCCACCCAGCTTTGTGTCATCAGCAAACTTGGAGATATTACATCTAGTTCCCTTGTCTAGATCATTACTATATATTGTGAATAGCTGGGGCCCAAGGACCGATCCCTGCGGTACCCCACTAGTCACTGCTTGCCACTCGGAAAAAGAGCCATTTATTCCAACTCTTTGCTTTCTGTCTGCCAACCAGTTCTCTAACCAAGTCAATAGCTTGACCCGAATCCCATGTCCCTTAACTTTACACGCTAATCTCTTATGCGGGACCAAAAGGCTTCTGAAAGTCCAAATACACCACATCCACTGGTTCTCCCTTATCTATTTTACCAGTTACAAAAAATTCCAGTAGATTAGTCAAGCATGATTTACCTTTTGTAAATCCATGTTGACTTTGTCCAATCCTGTCACTGTTTTCCAAGTGCTCTGCTATTACATCTTTTATAATGGACTCTAGCATTTTCCCCACTACCGATGTCAGGCTTAACGGTCTGTAGTTCCCTGTTTACTCTCTACCACCTTTTTTGAATAGTGGGGTAACATTAGCTACCCTCCAATCCATGGGTACTGTTCCAGATTCCATCGAATGTTGGAAGATGATCAGCAAAGCATCAACTATTTCTGGGGCCACTTCCTTAAGTACCCTAGGATGTAGATTATCAGGCCCTGGGGATTTATTGGCATTCAATCCCATCAATTTCCCTAACACCATTTCCCTACAAATACTGATTTCTATCAGTTCCTCCCTGTCATTACACCCTATGTTCCCCGACATCTTTGGGAGGTTATTTGTGTCCTCCTTTGTGAAGACAGAACCAAAGTATGTATTTAATTGGTCCACCATTTCTTTGTTCCCCATTATAAATTCCCCTGATTCTCACTGCAAGGGACCTATGCTTGACTTCACCAATCTTTTTCTCTTCACAAATCTATAAAAGCTTTTACAGTCAGTTTTTATGTTCCCTGAAAGCTTACTCTCATACTCTATTTTCCCCCTCTTAATTAATCCCTTTGTCCTCCTTTGTTGGACCCTAAACTGCTCCCAATCCTCAGGTTTACTGCTTTTTCTGGCCAATTTATATGTCCTCTCCTTGGATCTTATGCTATCCCTAATTTCCCTTGTTAGCCACGGTTGAGTCACCTTTTTTGTTTTATTTTTATGCCAAACTGGGATGAACAAATTCTGTAGTTCATCCATGCGATCTTTGAATGTTTGCCATTGCCCATCCACCGTCAACTCTTTGAGTGTCATTCCCCAATCAATCCTACCCAACTCGCGCCTCATACCATCGTAGTCCCATTTATTTAAATTCAGGACCCTAGTCTCTGAGTCAACTATTTCACTCTCCATCTTAATGAAGAATTCTATCATATTATGATCGCTCCGACCCAAGGGGCCTCGCACAACAAGATTGTCCAAATCACACTGGAGTTTCTCAGCATCCTCCTCACAGCACACACAGCCACGCAGCTTTGTGTCGTCTGCAAACTTGGAGATATTACATCTAGTTCCCTCGTCTAGATCATTAATATATATTGTGAATAGCTGGGGTCCAAGGACCGATCCCTGCGGTACCCCACTAGTCACTGCCTGCCACTCGGAAAAAGAGCTGTTTATTCCAACTCTTTGCTTCCTGTCTGCCAACCAGCTCTTTATCCAAGTCAGTACCTTTCCCCCAGTCCCATGTGCCTTAACTTTACACGCTAATTTCTTATGCGGGACCTTATCGAAAGTGGTAACTTTGGAAAAGTTTGAGATTTAACGCCAGGCGCTAATGATACTGCACGCAAAATTCATGGCAATGATGACTAGTGATTAGACTGCACGTGATATTGGTTAGCGCTTTGAGTGTAACGCCACTGAGCTAGGTTATTAGCACTTGATTTAGCACTCCCATCCTTTCTTTGAGCAATGACACTGAATTTTGCGTGGCTCACAACAGGAAGGAGCAGGAGCGCACAGGCGGGGGACAAGCCGACACCCAACCACTGTCTGCGTTGGAGAATCGAGTGCTGCAAATCATTGGGCGCCAGGTGGTGGACGCCGTGGCCACCGGTGACGTTGACCCCCTCGGGGACAACAACGGTATGTTCATCCCTACTCCTTCTTCTCACATCCCACTTCTCCCTCACTCCACAAGCCTTTCGCACTTTCCAGCTAATCATGCTGTATGCATGCATTTTTCCCTTCCTGCCCCCTCCCTTCACCTTAACCCACCTCTTGTGCCTCTATGCTTTCAGATAATGAGCAAGCACCTGAGCAGCCTATCCCTGAGGGCACCATTGAGAGTGATGCGGGAGGGGCGTCATGAGCCAGGTGGAGAGCGGATAGCCCTTATCTCTGACCAGCCTGTTGCGAGCTTGATGTGGTGGCTGGAAGAGTGCTGGTTCAGGATGAAGGAATCGTGGCTGCTGCCAGGATAGCAGGCATTGACATTGAGGATTCGCTGTCTGTAGTTTCCACCTCTGTAACATTGCCTGTCTCCGCCCTTGCCTCAGCTCATCTGTTGCTGAAACCCTCATCCATGCCTTTGTTACCTCCAGACTTGACTATTCCAACACACTCCTGGCCGGCCTCCCACATTCCACCCTACATGAACTTGAGGTCATCCAAAGCTCGGCTGCACGTGTCCTAACTCGCACCAAGTCCCATTCACCCATCACCCCCTGTGCTCGCTGACCTACATTGGCTCCCGCTTAAGCAACGCCTCGAATTCAAAATTCTCATCCTTGTTTTCAAATCAGTTCAGTTCAGTTCAGTTCAGTTCAGCTTTATTTGCCATATGTAACCAGTACAAGTACAAGTACAATGGAATGCTTGTTCCCCGTAGGGACACGTCAGCTATACATACAGCGCCGCGTTCAGAGTCAATACAATGGCTTCCCGTGGCAGTGGGAGCACGATGACCCTCAGCCTCTTCTTCACCGCGGCCTCCTCTTCACTGTTGCCGGCTCCACGTGTGGTGGCCTGCTTCTCCCGCTCTGACCTCGCCCCTTCCTATCTCTGTAATCTCCTTCAGCCCCACAAACCCCGAGATATCTGCGCTCCTCTAATTCTGCCCTCTTGAGCATCCCTGATTATAATCACTCAACCATTGGTGGCCGTGCCTTCTGTTGCCTAGGCCCTAAGCTCTGGAATTCCCTCCCTACACCTCTCCGCCTCGCTACCTCTCTTTCCTCCTTTAAGATGCTCCTTAAAAATGACCTCTTTGTCCTATGTGCACTATGTGGCTCGGTGTCAAATTTTTTGTCTTGTAATACTCCTGTGCAGCGCCTTGGGACATTTTACTACGTTAAAGGCGCTATATAAATACAAGTTGTTGTAGTTGCACACCAACTGGACATTAAGTGAGTGGTCGCCTTTGTGGTTATGGAAGATCTCACAATTGTTTTGCGGTGCCCGCAAAGCCACGTGGGTGCAATCAATGGCGCCCCGCACCATGGGGAAGCCCGCTATCCTGGCAAAGCCACGTGCACGCTCGCCCTGCTTCTCTCTGGTGATGGGGAAGGAAATGTAGTCCCTTCTCCTACTGTAGAGAGCCTCTGTGACCTCCCGGATACAGCGATGGATGTCGAACTGCGAGATGTTACCTATATCTCCTGTTGCAAACTGGAAGGATCCGCTGGCGAAGAAATTGAGGGCAACGGTGATCTGAGGCTTGAGGTCTGGTTGCAGGAGGTGGCAGAGTTCTGTGACCACCTCCTTGCTGAATCGGAGCCTTCTAAGACACTGCTCCTCACTTAATTGGAGGTAGGAGAATTGATGTCGGAAGACCCTCGGAGGGTAAGGCCTCCTGTTGAGAGCCCTGATGGCCCTTCTGGCCACATGTTCCAATCTTTCTCTCTGCCTCCACTCCCTCCACCGTAAATCCTGGAGGATGAGGTCGACTGCCAGTACAGCCCCCATTAATGTAACCAAGTGTAGCACTTTGATATGTTGTGAGAATAAATGTAACTAACTTTTAGAAGCCGCAACACTCCGGAGACTAAATAACCTTTGAATGACTGAATTCAACTCTTCAACTAGCTCAGACTGACAAGGAAGCAGTGAAACTGCACGAACCTGACAGCTGCGGCTCATTACTCATGATTCCTTTAATTAGCACTCCATGAACCAGCATCCGCCTGCTTGACGCCTCCTCTCCCTGTCGCTGTCAGTGCGAGGCGCTAAGGCAGTGGGCGATACTCAATTTGCCAGATCGGGCGCCCAGTGAGCATTGTACGCTCACTGACGTCACGATCTGCCTGGCGCTGAGGTTCCTGGTGGTAACTCGTAGCGGTGGCGCTACGGGGAGGCCGAATTTGGCGTGCGGTGCTGGATTCGCCACGCGGTGGCGCTACTGCATCAGTTTCCCGTTAACTCCCCTGCCAGGCGCTAACTGGAGGCGCTAAGGTACCGAATTTCTCCCCAATGTGTTGCTAGTTCATGTGCTTGCTTTATTAGGCCAGAGCGAACTGAGCATGCTCATACTAAACCATGTGACAAACCATGTTATAATTTCGGATTTCCAACATCTGCAGTATTTTGCTATCGTTATAATACATTACACTGCATTCCCCTTAAAAGAGTGTATGTATCCCCCTCTCAAATACAACAAAACTGTGGTCCCACCTTTCCCAGCGTTAGATGTACCACATAACAAAACTCTTGGCTTTTTTCTTTTAAATGAACTGCAAATCCAGTTTAATAACGGGTTTCTTGATCTTCTTGATCTCCTTACAGAAGGTTTTGGTGTTGAACCAATTTTTGGGCTGTTTTATTTTGGTTCTGAAGTCAAAGATGATCCTGTTTCTATCTCAGACTTGTTTGAACTTGGTACTTCAGTTACTGAAGTCTGAACTGAGTCAGACTCATGTATGTGTTCATGGTCAAGTGGTTCAAGATCACTGTCCAATCCAGGCAAGGTGCTTTCATACATTCTATTCGGTACTGAGTCCTTTTGAGTCTCATCTGCAACCTCAGTTGCATTCAAGGGAAAGTCTTTGTCAACTGCAGCTAGCGTGAACATAGCACCTTTAGTCGCAACACACGAGTCCTAATGTGACAACCTGGACAAGGCATCTGTCATTGCGTTTCGCTTTGAATCACAGAATCACAGAATCACAGAAACCCCACAGTGCAGATAGAGGCCATTTCGGCCCATCGAGCCTGCACCGACACGTATCCCACCCGATCCCCATAACCCCTACACCAACACATATCCCACCCTATCCCTGTAACCCCACGTATTTAATCCCCCTAACACTAAGGGTCAATTTATCATAGCCAATCAACCTAAACCCGCACATCTTTGGACTGTGGGAGGAAACCGGAGCACCCGGAGGAAACCCACGCAAACACGGGGAGAATGTGCAAACTCCACACAGACAGTCACCCGAGGCCGGATTTGAACCCAGGTCCCTGGCAATATGAGGCAACAGTGCTAACCACTATGCCACCGTGCTGCCAAGTGCGATATTTAATCGTGTCGTCATATTGTGACAACGACACTGCCCAATGTTGCATTCTTGATGCAGCCATTGCAGGGATGGCAGAGTTGGGCCCCAATATTGCTAGGAGTAGTTTGTGATCGGTTATCAGGGTAAACTTTCTGCCGATCAGGAACTGTAGGAATTTCTTGTTTCTAAACACTAAAGCGAGTGCTTCCTTTTCTAATTGTGCACAGTTTCTTTCACTCTTTGTGAGGGTTCGTGATGCAAACGCAATTGGTTTTTTGGCTGTCATCCATTACATGGCTTACGACAGCTCCCACACCATAGCTAGAAGCATCACATGCTAACTTAAGCTCATGCTCTGTGTCATAGTGCACAAATAGAACATCACCAGAGAGACTTCTCTTACAAGGATCATAAGCTTCCTGTTACGCTTTCATCCACTTCCACTGGACAACCTTCTTGAGGAGCTCATGCAATGGAGTATTGAGAGGGAGGAGGTACTAGCGGTTTTAGCGGACTTAAAAGTGGATAAATCCCCAAGCCCAGACGAGATGTATCCCAGGCTGCTGTGTGAGGCAAGGAGGAGATTGCAGGGGCTCTGACACAAATTTTCAGAAACTCTCTGGCCACAGGGGAGGTGCCAGAGGACTGGAGGACAGATAACGTAGTACCATTATTCAAGAAGGGTAGTAGGGATAAACCAGGGAATTACAGGCCAGTGAGCCTAACATCATTGGAAGGGAAATTATTGGAAAAAATACTGAGGGACAAAATTAGTCTCCACGTGGAGAGGTAAGGATTAATCAAGGATAGTCAGGGGGAGATCATGTCTAACCAATTTGATTGAATTTTTCGAGGGGGTGACTAGGTGTGTGGATGAGAGTAGTGCAGTTGATATAGTCTACTGTAAGGGGTTTCCTCTCTGAGATCGCAGAGGTTTCTCTCGCCAGAGGCCTCTCCCTCTCTCTTTTGCACAGTAAAACCTTGAGTGGTTCGACCCACTTGCCCCTTAGGTTCTAGACACTGGACTTAGGTGCAGGAACTACAATGCAGAGAAGACTCTTATAGACCAAGTTTAATGAAACAAAATGAAATTTTATTGCATAAGGAAAAACAAATCAAATGCAAGCAAGTAAGAGGGTACATGGGAGGGAAAAACAAATCATAACAATACAGTACTAGCTAAAATAGATACAGGCATATTATACCTTACAACAGTCATCATGAAATGGGGAAACACACGGCACATCGAGGGACAACAACTCATGTTAATTATACCCAAAATGACCACCCCCTTTAACCTACCTAGATCCGATTATGAAGGGCCAGAAACATGCTCACCAATCCAACTAGGAATTGCAAGGTTTTGAAACAGGTCTGCGTTTTGATCCTTTCAGGCATCCTGTCTCCTCGTGGTCAGTGCTGTGGGCTGCGAGCTGCGACACGCCTTCTCTTCCTCGAGGTGAAGCTCACGGACAGGCTGGATCTCAGCGGGCCTGGATGTCGGCAGGACAGAGACCATCTGCTTGACCATGGTTGGAAGCCTCTAGCCGGCTTTCATATAGGTTTCACAGAATCACAGAATCACAGAAACCCCACAGTGCAGATAGAGGCCATTTCGGCCCATCGAGCCTGCACCGACACATATCCCACCCGATCCCCGTAACCCCTACACCAACACATATCCCACCCTATCCCCGTAACCCCACGTATTTAATCCCCCTAACACTAAGGGTCAATTTATCATAGCCAATCAGCCTAACCCGCACATCTTTGGACTGTGGGAGGAAACCGGAGCACCCGGAGGAAACCCACGCAAACACGGGGAGAATGTGCAAACTCCACACAGAGTCACCCGAGGCCGGATTCGAACCCGGGTCCCTGGCGCTGTGAGGCAACAGTGCTAACCACTATGCCACCGTGCTGCGGAAGTTTTGTCTCAACAAATGGCCCAGGGTTTGTCGATGACCTCCCGACGGTTAGCCCGGGGCGGGATGTCGACTTGAACCGTCTTCTTCTTCTTCAATCGCCACGCTGGCTACGATGGCTAATCTGGGCGCTCAATTCTTCAACCAGCAGTCCTGTCTTTCCCCGGGATTCCCAATTATACTTCTCAATCGAGGCCTTATCTCCCGCCTAATCAAGGTTGGTCTTTGTTTAACTTTTGTCAGGCTTATAGCACAGCAGGGTAGTTATTATATTTAAACTTCTTTTGGGATGGCCGGTGATGGCCATCTCTGGTCTAGAATGACCTGGTAATGTTTTAATGTCTTCTTAATGTCTTAAACGGGTCCTTGATGCTTTCCTCATGAATATGAAACTGTTCCCCTTTGTCTGGGTAAACATCTAGATGGCCTTTATCTACAGGCTGATCTGACTGGATCTGCATCCAATCTATATGTATATGTATGTGTTTGGTTTCGTTCTCTCAGAAACGGCTTCCAGAACCTACTGTGGGTTGAATCCACAAAGGCTGTCTGGGGGCTGCAGGAACCATTTTAAAGTGTTCAAAAGCTAGTCACGGGGTCTGGTGGCCATTTTATGTGTCCCTTTTCTGGGCTTCTTTCAAAACAGTCTTTTAAAATCACGGCCTCTTCTGCCAGAGGACCCTTATCTGACAATATTAATTTTGTGAATTCTACAGCTACTCCATACATCACACCAATACCCCAAACATCACACCAATACCCCAAACATCACACCAATACCCCGTACATCACACCAATACCCCATACATCACACCAATACACCATACATCTCACCAATACCCCATACATCACACCAATACCCCAAACATCACACCAATACCCCATACATCACACCAATACACCATACATCTCACCAATACCCCAAACATCACACCAATACCCCAAACATCACACCAATACCCCATACATCACACCAATACCCCATACATCACACCAATACACCATACACCTCACCAATACCCCATACATCACACCAATACCCCATACATCACACCAATACCCCGTACATCACACCAATACCCCATACATCACACCAATACACCATACATCTCACCAATACCCCATACATCACACCAATACCCCATATATCACACCAATACCTCAAACATCACACCAATACCCCATACTTCACACCAATACCCCATACATCTCACCAATACCCCATACATCACACCAATACCCCATACATCACACCAATACCCCATACATCACACCAATACCCCATACATCACACCAATACCCCATACATCACACCAATAACCCATATATCACACCAATACCCCATACATCACACCAATACCCCATACATCACACCAATACCCCATACATCACACCAATACCCCAAACATCACACCAATACCCCATACATCACACCAATACCCCATACATCACACCAATACCCCATACATCACACCAATACACCATACATCTCACCAATACCCCATACATCACACCAATACCCCATACATCACACCAATACCCCAAACATCACACCAATACCCCATACATCACACCAATACCCCATAGATCACACCAATACCCCATACATCTCACCAATACCCCATACATCACACCAATACCCCATACATCACACCAATACCCCATACATCACACCAATACCCCATACATCACACCAATACCCCATACATCACACCAATAACCCATATATCACACCAATATCCCATACATCACACCAATACCCCATACTTCACACCAATACCCCAAACATCACACCAATACCCCATACATCACACCAATACTCCATACATCACACCAGTACCCCATACATCACACCAATACCCCATACATCACACCAATACCCCATACATCACACCAATAACCCATATATCACACCAATACCCCAAACATCACACCAATACCCCATACATCACACCAATACCCCATACATCACACCAATACCCCATACATCACACCAATACCCCATACATCACACCAATACCCCATATATCACACCAATATCCCATATATCATACCAATACCCCATACATCACACCAATACCCCATACATCACACCAATGCCCCATACATCACTCCAATACCCCATACATCACACCAATACCCCATACATCACACCAATACCCCATACATCACACCAATACCCCATACATCACACCAATACCCCAAACATCACACCAATACCCCATACATCACACCAATACCCCATACATCACACCAATACCCCATACATCACACCAATACCCCATGCATCACACCAATACCCCAAACATCACACCAATACCCCATACATCACACTCTGCGTTCACCCCATCTGTGGGGTCCCTGTGATCCCTAAAATCTTAAACCCCTCTCACATGCTCCCATTGCCCCGGTATGGTTACATTCCCAGGAATATGCTCTTCACTGTACTCTTCATACTCCCTTCATTTCCCCTACTATTTTTGATCATGTTGCTAGTAATTATTTTCCTCTCTCTGATTCCCCGCTCGATTCTGTTGCTCCACCGTTACAGTCTGATTCTATCCCAACCTTATATTTAGATTCTAATTCCTTCCTGTATATTAGTCACTTCCATGTCCTTCTGCAGGTGCAGCCTTGACCCAAATGTATTAAAAAACTACCCACTGCCTCAAACTATCCTTCACATAATTTGAATTAAACATGTCGGTGCCTTGCAGGAGTGGGATTTAGGTCAGGGGATACATGTAAGAGAGTGCAGGTCACAGAGGGTATGGTCAGGGGCTTACAGGTCAAAGAGTGCAGGTCAGAGAGTACTGATCAGAGGTTATAGGTCAGAGATGCTTCAGGTTGGGGAGGTTGCAGGTCAGGGAAGGGGTGGGTCGGGGAAGGGATGGGTTGGGGAGAGGGGAGGTCGGGGAAGGGGTGGGTTGGGAGGGAGGAGGTTGGGGAAGAGGTGTTGTAGATGTCGAAGAATTGAGATAGGTAAAGATGTACAAGAAATGGGCCACCCCACTGAAGGTGCACTCGAGACTGAATCAGGCATCGCTCATGAGCTTGCAATTATGGCAATCACTGAATCACAGGCTTTATGGGATAAGATAGAAATCATTTACTCCATCTTCTTTAACCTTATAAGCAGGCATCTTGGGCTGTGCTCTGTCTCGATGTTCAAGCTACCATGGATGGCTACAAAATGGCAGGGCAGGTTGAGAAAGCAGTTAATAAAGCATTAGAGATCCTGGGCTTCATAAATAAAAGCATAGAGTACAAAAGCAAGGAAGTTATGATGTACCTTTATAAAACACTGGTTCGGCCTCAACTGGAGTATTGTGTCCAATTCTGGGCACCGCACTTTAGGAAGGATGTGAAAGCCTTAGAGAGAGTGCAGAAAAGATTTACAAGAATGGTTCCAGGGATGAGGGACTTCAGTTATTGGAGAAGCTGGGGTTGTTCCCCTTAGAGCAGAGAAGGTTGAGAGGAGATTTGATAGAGGTGTTCAAAATCATGAGTGGCCTAGACAGAGTAGATAGAGAGAAACTGTTCCCAATGGCAGAAGGGTCGAGAACCAGAGGACACAGATTAAAGGTGATTGGCAGAAGAACCAAAGGCGACATGAGGACAAACTTAAATATGCAGCGAGTGGTTAGGATCTGGAATTCACCACCTGAAAGGGTGGTGGAGGCAGATTGGCTTTCAACAGGGAACTGGATAAGTACCTGAAGGAAAAACATTTGCAGGGCTCGGGGGAAAGGGCGGGGGAGTGGGTCTAGCTGAAGTGCTCTTGCAGAGAGCCGGCACGGGCTTGACGGGCCGAATGGCCTCCTTCTGTGCTGTAACCATTCTATGCTTCTATAAAATGCTGCTACAACAGACCATAGGCGCTCACCTACCCTATTGAGCTCAGGGTCTGATCTCCAGTAATGATAACTCATGCTCCTGGGTCCTACTGTCCGGACTCTGCACTGATCATGGTTGTGAAGAGAATCCTGCAGGATGGTACATGGGTAATAATATATCCGTACGTTAATGTGGAATTGACAATAGGGGTTTTCTGGTACATTTTTACAGGTTGAAATGGCTGGGGAATGAAGTTTGATACCACAATAGGCAGTTTTCTGCAGTATCATGTAAGGAGCTGCCTGGATAATGAGTTTGGATGGATCTGCTTTCCACCCACTCCGCCTACTAGAGAGAACGTAACTCGAGCAACTGTAATCCATGTGCAGAAATGAGTGAGTCACATGTTGTTTTATGCTGGATGTGGCTGCTATATTAGAACTAAGTGTAATAATGTAAGTATCAATGAGCTTGATTGTCAAACTATATCACATGTATTATTTTGTGTGTATGGTGCGCAGTCCGTATTGACATGTGAAGGCTCCTTGTTAACTGCTCCACATTGGAATAAGACTGTGGGAGTGTTTAACTATTCAATTAATAGTATGGATATGGAACTTAATATCAAGAAAATTAGGCAATTAATGGATAATGAGCATGTGAAGAAGGAATTGAGTAAGTTAAGAGCTAGTGATTGAAAATTGCACTTGGAAACTAAAGACGACCTAGATTAGATACAGTTGTTCTGAACGAGAATAGAACATGACATTAAGCACTCATGGTGGGAGTTGTTACGAGGTGGTCACCATCAGCCACTGGAGTTTTAAATATTGCTTTTCACCCCATCGTTTGCATTGTGGTCTTATGGTTCCTGTTATTGATCATCATGTTAAACCTTAGCTGCTGGGTAAAGAAGAAGGTAATGGCGTTGCTCCAGCTGTCAGATGAGCGACTGCAACCCATACTGTATACGCAGTCCAACTCACTGTATGAGAATCCTATGCAGTCCCCCTCACTAAGCTGCGCAGCGGGTGTGATGCGCACCCACATGATGCAATTTCAGCTGTATTTAAAGGGACAGTCCACAAATGTAAATTGGAGGTGTTCAGGATGAATGGTGGACCGAGAGCAAGGGCAGCACCCAGATTCAATGATGCATCACTGGAATTACTGCTGGGTGCAGTCAGGAGCAGGAGAGACATACTTTTCCTCAGCAATGGATGGAAGGTAAGCAGCAGGACCGTTGTGCCCAGGTAATGAATGCAATGTAGAAAGTATTTAATGACCTAACCAGGTCAAGAAAAGTGAGTACATTTGCTGATTCAACTATAACCTGAGCTTTATACCCTCCCCCCCACCTTTCACTCTGTCTTGCTAAGTGTTCTCCATCACATCACTGCTCACACCCACTCAACTTTCAGCAGCACCCACCCTTCACTTTTCATGCACTTCCTCACCTCCCCATTTATCCATCCACCATTGACACACGCCCCAATCCTTATGCAATGTGATGCATATGTCCCATAGTCACCCTCACCAAATGCGCTGCGTCCATCGGGTGAACACGTGACCTTTACTCACTCACAGGTCTCTTTTTTCGTTCCTTGTAGGAGAAGAGAGCTCAAAATGTAAGGGAGAGGGAGGGGACTAGAGGGAGGGGACTAGAGGGAGGGGACTAGAGGGAGGGGACTAGAGGTGGGCCGCCACAAATAGTACAGCTCACAGAGGAGGTAATTGGCACACCTGCAACCCTCCCAGTTGGAGATGGAGAGACAGGGAGCTCACAAATAGCTGGTGACAGAACTACAAATATCTCTGACACACATATGTTGACTTCAGTTCATCAATGACTGAACTATGTGAAGACTAAGTATGGCGATTGTCAAGATTGTAACTTTGCCACGACTAAATCATAAGCCTTTCTTTTGTCTTCCAAGGCCTTCACACGTAGAGCAAGTGTTGCTGGCCATCCATGGGAACGATTCCTCAGAGGATCTCATTCTTTCTAAGGGTGCGCCGTCACAGGATGTACAGCTATGCACCAACGCAGATACTCGCACGGCGGTAGGTCCACTTAGAGAGTTAGTTGGTTTTTCACCTGGTGATTCACACCTCACAAGTGAGCATGAGCAGACACTGGTGGCAGGGACAGCTTCGGGGGAGCGCAATCCTCTCCAAGCTCTGCTTATCTGGACACAGAGGCTAGATCCCGGGAACCATTGTTGAGAAGGAGAATGCTAGAGGCGTGTCAGCAACTTAGCGAGGTACTGACAGATATGCCACGCACACTCTCAATAACAGCGGATAGGGTGGAGGAGTCCAACACGATCGCCAGTGGATTGGTGGTGCAGGCAATTGCGAGAATGTTGGCCATGGAGAGACAGTCTGCTGCAATGGAGCTTCAAGCACGGCTCTCAAATGATTCCTTGCAGCCCATGACCACGGCCATGCAGACTTTGGATGCCAACTTGTCTTTCACCTTAAACAGGATGACAGATAACTTATCCGTGGCCTTACAAGGCGTCACTGATCTTCACCAAGCTGGTCTGCAGCAGAGTGGTCGGAGTGATGTGGCCCTGGCCCGGGAGGGAGATAATGGCGAAAGGGGACATGGAAGTAGGAGTTCCACTCAAAGCGGTCCCACTTCTTATCGTTGCCCCCGCCCTTGGCCAGTACCTGGCATGCTGCCTTGTCTCCCAATGACCAAGACTACCCCTGCACAGGTGCAGGTGGAGCAATCTTTGGCGGGGCCCTCACGGGCTCCAAACCCAGAGGGCTTAGGCCAAAAATATCTCAGTAGTCAGAGCAGGGATCTGAGCAGCCTGCCTCTACCTCTACTGAAGCCACAGGGGATGCACACATAGAAGTGGTAGGAAGCATAAGTTGAGTTCACCAAGGGTAGGCACAAGGGTGTTTGACAAAATGACATGCTGTTCAGTTTCCTTTTCTTTATAATGCTACATGAAATGTAATGATTTGCACCACTTCCACATCTTGCCCATTATTGTATCCCGAGGGCCAACTCGCCCTTTCACTTGTTTCATGAATAATGTGTAAACGTCCCAGACCCATTGGCCTAGAAATTGGGTATAGCCCCGCTTGAGGCGTTAGAACTGGCGATGCGCAAAGTTTATAGCCAGACGAAACTTATCGCCGCCTGGCGCGATATTGGGTTGCATCGCCCCCAAAGGGGATTGAGGCGCTAAATCAGCCGTTGCATGGTGCTCTTAAGGCGCAAAAGGTCAGGCGCTACTCAATATCGACGCGGACGGGCGCAGCGCAGGTGAACTCAATTACGGGAAAGCACGAGACTTACAGGCGCCGGCCGGCTTTTAAAGGGGCGGGTCAGTCAGACTGAGCTTCGGACCTGGGAGTGAGCAGTGAGGTCAGGCGAGGTGGAGCTATAACCAGCAGCGACCCGAGGCCCGACTACAGCATCGGACCTGGGAGTGAGCAGTGAGGTCAGGCGAGGCGGAGCTTATAACCAGCAGCGACCCGAGGCCCGACTACAGCATCGGACCTGGGAGTGAGCAGTGAGGTCAGGCGAGGCGGAGCTTATAACCAGCAGCGACCCGAGGCCCGACTACAGCATCGGACCTGGGAGTGAGCAGTGAGGTCAGGCGAGGCGGAGCTTATAACCAGCAGCGACCCGAGGCCCGACTACAGCATCGGACCTGGGAGTGAGCAGTGAGGTGAGGTGAGGCGGAGCTTATAACCGGCAGCGACCCGAGGCCCGACTACAGCATCGGACCTGGGAGTGAGCAGTGAGGTCAGGCGAGGCGGAGCTTATAACCGGCAGCGACCCGAGGCCCGACTACAGCATCGGACCTGGGAGTGAGCAGTGAGGTGAGGCGAGGCGGAGCTTATAACCGGCAGCGACCCGAGGCCCGACTACAGCATCGGACCTGGGAGTGAGCAGTGAGGTCAGGCGAGGCGGAGCTTATAACCGGCAGCGACCCGAGGCGTACCAATTCAACAGCAGAGAGAGGTAAAAAATAATCCAAGAGTGATGTCACCAGGAAGCAGGTAAGTGATTGGTTGGATTGGTTGGTGAGTATTTCTTCTTTTCATTACAAGCTTAAATTCTGTGGGGTTTTTCTAGGGTCTCTGTGCTGTAGGGGAGACAGTTGGTAAACCATTTAACTGGTGTAATTAGAGGGATTGATTTAATTTAAATCCAATTAATTAAAGGGGATACTAGCATCTATAATCCGGCAGAGGGTGTCCATAACTAACAATAAAAAATTTAATTAATTACATAGAATGGAGCAGATGATGTGTTACTGTTGCGAGATGTGGGAGCCGGTAGACCCCATTGAGGCTAACGGTGATTACATCTGTGACAAGTGTCTGCTGCTACAGGATCTCCAGCTCCGTGTTGATGAGCTGGAGTCTGAGCTTCAGACACTGCGACACATCAGGGAGGGGGAGAAGTACCTGGACTCTGTGTACCAGAAGGTGGTCACACCTATGAAGTTAATTAATTCAGATGTAGCCCATGGTCAGGGACAGGACAGTGTGACTACGAGTGAGGCAGGTACAGGGATCCAGGAGGTAGTGTTGGAGGAGCCGCAGCCCTTGCTCTTGTCCAACAGGTTCGAGGTTCTTACTCCCTGTGGGGACGGGAGCAGGGGCTGCAGGGAGGATGAGCAACCTGGCCACAGCACCGTGGAGCGGGGGGCCATTTAAGAGGGGTGATGTGCCTCAATAAGTTCCGAGACTCGATGTTAGCGAAACAAAACAAGGCTTTTATTAACTTAGAAAGTAACACGTAAAAGAGAGAGATGTCTTCCTTCTGGAGGCTGAGGCCAGACTGAGCCAGCTTACAAAAGGGGCCAGGTATGGGCGGAGCCCTACACACAGCACATTCCAGCACATTCCAATACACAATACAATGAGGACTGGGGGAAGGGAAATGACACTGAAACCGACCACAGTCACAGGCAGTGATGAATGGAATATATTTCATCACAAGGGGGGAGTAAATAGAAATGTTGTAGTGGTAGGGGATAGTATTATTAGGGGGATAGATAGAGTTCTCTGCAGCCAAGAGCGAGAGTCCCGTAGGCTGTGTTGCCTACCCGGTGCCAGGGTTAAGGACATCTCCTCTGGGCTGGATAGAAACTTGGAGTGGGAGGGGGAGGATCCAGTTGTCGTGGTCCATGTTGGTACCAACGACATAGATAGGACAAGGAAGGAGGTTCTGCTGAGGGAGTTTGAGCAGCTAGGGGCCAAATTAAAAAGCAGAACCACAAGGGTAATAATCTCTGGATTATTACCTGAGCCACGAGCGAATTTGGCTAGGACAAATAAAATAAGAGAGTTAAATGCGTGGCTCAAAGACTGGTGTGGGAGAAATGGGTTTTGCTTCCTGGGATACTGGCACCAGTACTGGGGCAGGAGGGAGCTGTTCCGTTGGGACGGGCTTCACTTGGCCAGTGCTGGGACTAGAGTCCTGGCGGATCATATAACTAGGGCTGTAGAGAGGGCTTTAAACTAACTAGTGGGGGGGAGCTTCCTAGAGAACAAATAATAAAAATGACAACAGAGAAGGTCATAGACTTAGGTAGCAGTGGGGAAATTAAAAACCACAGCGTGTCAGGAAGGGGCAGAAGGTATGGAGTAAAAGGTAAAGTAATAAAAAGGGCAAAAGCAGGAACTAAGTGTCACAAAACACATTTGAAAGTTCTCTATCTGAATGCACGTAGCATTCGTAACAAAATAGACGAGTTAAAGGCACAAATTGCTACATATGGGTATGATCTTGTGGCCATTACAGAAACATGGCTGCAGGGTGACAATGCCTGGGAATTAAACATACCAAGTTATTTAACAATCAGGAAGGACAGGCAGGAAGGAAGGGGAGGTGGGTGGCTATGTTAATAAAGGAAGGAATCACTGTAATACAGAGAAATGATATTGGGTCAAAAGATCAGGATAATGAAACAGTTTGGGTGGAGATAAGGAATAATAAGGGGAAAAAAACACTAGTGGGCGTAGTCTATAGGCCTCCGAACAGTCGCAACTCGGTTGGACGGAGTATCAATCAGGAAATAGTTGAGGCTTGTAATAAGGGAACATCTATAATTATGGGGGATTTTAACTATCATATTAATTGGACAAATCAAATTGGGCAGGGCTGCCTTGAGGATGAGTTCATTGAGTGTATTAGGGATGGGTTTCTTGAGCAGTATGTAACTGAACCGACCAGGGGGCAAGCAACCTTAGATCTGGTCCTGTGTAACGAGACAGGATTAATTAAAAATGTCCTAGTAAAGGATCCCCTTGGAATGAGTGACCATAACATGGTTGAATTCCATATTCAATTAGAGGGTGAGGAGGTTGTATCTCAAACAAGCGTGCTAAGCTTGAATAAAGGAGACTATGAAGGTATGAGAGCGGAATTGAGTAAAGTGGATTGGGAAAATAGATTAAAGGGTAAGATGATACATGATCAGTGGTGTACATTTAAGGAGTTATTTTACAACTTCCAAAAAAAGTATATTCCACTGAGAAAAAAAGGGTGTAAAAGAAAAGACAGCCATCCGTGGCTAAGTAAAGAAATTAAGGATAGTATTCGACTAAAAACAAGGGCATATAAGGTAGCCAAATCTAGTGGGAGGATAGAGGATTGGGAAAACTTTAAAAGACAGCAAAAAATAACAAAAAGATTGATTAAGAAAGGGAAGATAGATTATGAAAGTAAATTAGCAAAAAATATAAAGACAGGTAGTAAGAGTTTTTATAGTTATATAAAAAGATAAAGGGTGGCTAAAGTAAATGTTGGTCCCTTAGAGGATGAGACCGGGAAATTAATGGTGGGAAATATGGAGATGGCAAAAACACTGAATGAATATTTTACATCAGTCTTTACAGTAGAAGACACTAAGAATATCCCAACACTGGACAAGCAGGGGGCTATAGGGGGGGAGGAGATAAACACGATCAAAATCACTAAGGAAGTGGTACTCGGTAAAATAATGGGACTCAAGGCGGATAAATCACCTGGACCTGATGGCTTACATCCTAGGGTCTTGAGGGAAGTGGCGGTAGGGATTGTGGATGCATTGGTAATAATCTTCCAAAACTCCCTGGACTCAGCAAAGGTCCCGGCAGACTGGAAAACTGCTAATGTAACACCCTTATTTAAAAAGGGCAGTCGACAGAAGGCTGGAAACTATAGACCGGTTAGCCTAACATCTGTGGTAGGTAAAATTTTGGAGTCCATTATTAAGGAGACAGTAACAGGACATTTGGATAATCATAATTTAATAAGACAAAGTCAGCATGGTTTTATGAAGGGGAAGTCATGTTTGACAAATTTGCTGGAGTTCTTTGAGGAAGTAACATATAGGATGGATAAAGGTGAACCAGTGGACGTAGTGTATTTAGACTTCCAAAAGGCATTTGACAAGGTGCCGCACAAAAGATTATTACTTAAGATAAAAAATCATGGGATTGGGGGTAATATTCTGGCATGGATAGAGGATTGACTATCTAACAGAAGGCAGAGAGTTGGGATAAATGGTTCATTCTCAGACTGGCAATCAGTAACCAGTGGTGTTCCGCAGGGGTCAGTGCTGGGTCCCCAACTCTTTACAATCTATATTAACGATTTGGAGGAGGGGACCGAGTGTAACACATCAAAGTTTGCAGATGATACTAAGATGGGAGGGAAAGTAGTGAGTGAGGAGGACATAAAAAACCTGCAAGGGGACATAGACAGGCTAAGTAAGTGGGCAGAGATTTGGCAGATGGAATACAATACTGGAAAGTGTGAGGTTATGCACTTTGGCAGGAAAAATCGTAGAGCAAGTTATTATCTTAATGGCAAGAAACTGGAAAGTACTGAAGTACAAAGGGATCTGGGGGTCCTGGTGCACGAAACTCAAAAGGTTAGTATGCAGGTGCAGCAAGTGATTAAGAAGGCCAATGGAATGTTGGCTTTCATTGCTAGGGGGATAGAATATAAAAATAGGGAGGTATTGCTTCAGTTGTACAAGGTATTGGTGAGACCGCACCTGGAATACTGCATACAGTTTTGGTGTCCGTACTTAAGAAAAGACACACTTGCTCTCGAGTCAGTACAAAGAAGGTTCACTCGGTTAATCCCAGGGATGAGGGGATGGACATATGAGGAGAGGTTGAGTAGATTGAGACTCTACTCATTGGAGTTCAGAAGAATGAGAGGCGATCTTATTGAAACATATAAGATGATGAAGGGGTTGGATCGGGTCGATGCAGGGGGGATGTTCCAGATGATGGGTGAAACTAGAACTAGGGGGCATAGTCTTAGAATAAGGGGCTGCTCTTTCAAAACTGAGATGAGGAGGAACTACTTCACTCAGAGGGTGGTGGGTCCATGGAATATGCTGCCCCAAAAAGCTGTCGAAGCTACATTATTACATAAATTTAAAACAGAAATAGACAGTTTCCTAGAAGAAAAGGGAATTAAGGGTTACGGGGAGCGGGCAGGAATTTGGACATGAGTCTAGGTTCGGATCGGTCATGGCCCTGTGGGTAGTGGAGTGGGCCCAGGGGCCGTGTAGCCTGATCCTGCTCCTATTTCGTGTGTCTAATTCTGTTAGATTCAGGAGATAGTCCTGTCATAGTGGATTGGCGGTTAGGATCTTATTGAATGGCGGAGCAGGCTCGAGGGGCCAATTGGCCTGCTCCTGCTCCTATTTCTTATGTTCTTATGTTCTTATAAACACCCAACGCCCTGTAGGCCTCAGATTCAGCGCTCGCCCTTGTCTGGCGTTAGAAACTTGTGCATTATGGAGAAGGTTAGGCAGAGAGCAGAGCGCTTCAGCACTGAGGCTCTGGACCACTTGGTGGCTGCAGTTGAACACCGTCGGGAGGTCCTGTATCCGGATAATGGCAAGAGGCCAAATCAGAAGGCTTATCGACGATCTTGGAGGGAGGTTGCTGTGAGGGTCAACTCCAGCAGCATGGCGACCAGGACCCCTGTTCAGTGCAGGAAGAAATTCAACGACCTCACACGGATCGTTAGGGTGAGCAATGGTTTACCAAACTTGTGCTTCCCTCCATCTGCAGCTGACTTCGGGCACCCTGCTGCAATGATGCGCCAATGGCCATCTGTCAGTATGCACCCATGGCCCTTTCTAGCCACACACATGGACAGATGTCTCAAGGCCTCATGTAAGGGCTCTTGCACCATGGGGAGCATGCGATGAGGTCTCAAGGCCTCATGTAAGGGCTCTTGCACCATGGGGGGCATGCGATGAGGTCTCAAGGCCTCGTGTAACAGAACCTCCCCTTCTTTCCCCTGCAGTCCAAGATGGCACAGATTAGAAAGGAGCAGCGTCGAACCGGTGGCGGACCTGCACAAGTGGTCACTCTCACGGATCTGGAGGAGAGAGTGCACCAGATACTTGGAGGATGTCTGTCTGGTCCAGTGACCACTGCATCTGCCGACCCCATTACCGACAGCGAGGGTAAGACTCTCACCTTTTCCACCTGTTGCCTTCCACTTGGTCCCCCCGCCAGCATGCATCCTCAGTGTGCAGCCACGTCAGAGCCTTGCCGCAATCTGGCATGTCTTTCAGCAAACCTGTCCTTTTGCTAAAGCCACTCTTCCACCTCCCACTTTCAGATGAAGCAGCACCAACTCGGGCTCAACGCGCTGAAGCTGCCAGTGCCAGTGCCACCGGAGGCGAGGACCAGGAGGAATCCGGACCAGCCGTTGCAGAATCCGGGGAGCGGAGACATCTGCAGACTGGGGATAGTAGTCCCCTGGAGGGGAGGGGGGGTGGCTCTGAGGATGAACCAGTTGCCGGACCACGCGGCATGGAGCAACGTAGGGGGGATAGGCAAGTTTGGCCACCGTCTCCCCGCAGGGCAAGGCAGGTCGTCATGACTGCTGCACAGAGTGCAGATGAGGTCCGTCGCCCTCCAAACAAGCTCCCATTCCGATGCCAGTTGGTCAAGAGGCTTTTAGGTGTGGTGGTGCAAGTGCTTCGGACAGGGTTGAAGGTACCAAGTACTGTAAAGCTCAAATCCCAGAACTCCGCTCCACATTGCGCTCGCTGCTAGAGAGAGTTGGCGAGCTAATGAGCAGGCCAAGTGGCAGAAGATTCTGCAGTAGAGCTGTCCCCTTTAGCGCCCCCTTACTCCGAGAAGGGCCTGTTAGCCCTCCCTCAAACTGTCACTAATAGCGCTGGGCGCTAAGGCTCCGGGCGCCACCCAATATGCGCTCAGGTGCTCCTAAAAGGCGTTGCAAACTGAAATGACGTCATGAGCTGCTTGCGGGCGCGCGCAAACGCTTAGCGCAGGCGCTAAATGTATAGTCAATATCTGAGTTGGCGCTATCTTCATAGCGTCCGCCCCAACATAGCGCTTCGCCCCAATTCTAGGTCTCTTTAGGCGCTCAGCACCGGCGCTACCAACCCAATTTCTAGGCCAAAGAGTCTAAGCAGTGTGTAAATGCCTCAGACCCCAAGGTTCAAGCAGTGTGTAAATGCCTCAGACCCCAAGGTTCAAGCAGTGTGTAAATGCTCCAGACCCTCAGGGTATGAGCAGCGTGTAAATGTCGCAGACCCCCAGTGTCTGAGCAGTGTGTAAATGCCCCTGACACCCAAGGTGTGAGTAGTGTGTAAACACCCCAGACCACCAGTGTTTGCAAATTGTGTAAATGCCGCAGACTTCCAGAGTCTCAGCAGTGTGTCAATGCCCCAGACCCTCAGGGTCCGAGCAGTGTTAAAACACTTCTAATCCGCAGGATATGAGCAGTGTGTAAATGCCCCAGACCCTCAGGGTCCGAGCAGTGTTAAAACACTTCTAATCCGCAGGATATGAGCAGTGTGTAAATGCCCCAGACCCTCAGGGTCCGAGCAGTGTTAAAACACTTCTAATCCGCAGGATATGAGCAGTGTGTAAATGCCCCAGACCCTCAGGGTCCGAGCAGTGTTAAAACACTTCTAATCCGCAGGATATGAGCAGTGTGTAAATGCCCCAGACCCTCAAGGTCCGAGCAGTGTTAAAACACTTCTAATCCGCAGGATATGAGCAGTGTGTAAATGCCCCAGACCCGTTATCTCACTCAGCTACACGTGGCCAGTTTCCTGGGGGTCTGGGGCGTTTACACACTGCTCATGTCTGGGGGGTCTCCCGATCAGTCACTCTTTCCCCCGATGTACACAGTGATACTGCCGATCTTCTGGCTAGCTTACGGCAGCCACTTGGTGAACTCTGAGACAACTGGCAGCAGCAATGTCTCTGTGTGAGCCACTCTGGCCCAGGACAGAAGCTGCAACACTCCTAAATATATTTATGTTTTTCCTGCAGGCATTTACATTCCCAGGAGCCTCTGTGCCAATTGATGTAATTGATTTTATCCAGCTATCAATGGGGCCAATTGGTTTCTCAATGGAGAGTCTCTTATGTTTGTAAAAAACAAGGCTTGCTGGCTGCATCCTGTCCCTCCATATCTGCAGACAGATGTAGACATCCCTCACTCTGGTAAGTGAGCAAGCTCCTCTTCCAAAGGAAGCTGAGTCACTAAACCCGATGGCACCAGTACAATAGGAATGCCTACTAAATAATGTTGGATCCTTCCTGGAAATTCCCATATCACACTGTATTATGCTCCCTGTGGAAAGAAAGAAGTTATAGCATGATGACCACAGCATAATGAACAAGGCATGATGACCATGGCATGATGACCATTGCATGATGAGCAAGGCATGATGAGCATGGCATAATGACAAGGACGCGATGACCAAGGCATGGTGACCAACGTGAGATGGCCAAGGTGTGATGACCAAGGTGTGATGACCAAGGTGTGATGACCAAGGCGTGATGTCCATGATGTGATGAGCAGGGCGTGGTGACCATTGTATGAAGACCAAGGCCGAATGACCATGGTATGATCACCAAGGCGTGATGAGCAAGGCATGATGACCAGGACATGATCACCAAGGCATAAAGACCAAGGCGTGATAACCCCAAGGCATGGTGACCAAGGTGTGATGAATAAGGCATGAAGACCAAGACATGTGACGAAGGCATGATGACCAACACGAGATGACCATTGTATGAGGACCAAGGCCTGATGATCAAGGTGTGATGACCAAGGCATGATGACCAAGGCATGTTGACCAAGGTGAATTTGTTTGTCTTCACGGAGGAAGACACAAAAAACCTCCCAGAAATACGAGAAAACCAAGGGTGTGGCGAGAATGAGAAACTTAAAGAAATTATTATTCGTAAAAAAACAGTACTAGCAAAATTAATGGAACTAAAAGTCGATAAATCCCAAGGACCGATGACCTACATCCTAGGGTTTTGAAAGAGGTGGCTGTGGTAAACCACTTTTATCGTTCACTATCGTTACACTATAGTTATCACTGTTGTATTGTTATCACTGTTCTCACTGTTGTATCACTATACGAGGTCGCCTCTTGTCGCGCTGTTATACCTGGGCTGACCACCTCCGACTCCGCCCATGGCTCCACCTACCTGCCCAGGTATAAAGGTAGTCGACTGGCTGGTATTCCTCCTTGTTGGACCCGATCACCCACGAGGGTGGGCTCTGTTATTTAGTCAATAAAAACCTTTAGTTACGTTCCTAACTCGTCGCTTTTTATTGGACGAATTGATAGGTATATCAATTTTATTGACTAAATTTTAAAGATGTCTACTACTGGCCAGCCAGAAGCCCTCCCAGAAGCACAGCCACAGCAGCTTTCAGACACCGGGCTACACCAGCCACACCAGCCGGCTTGGCTGCAAGCCCTCAAACCACCGTACCTGGATCTAAACCCACAGGCAGCAAACTCAGCCCTCGACTTCAAACACTGGCTGGGCTGCTTCGAATCCTACCTGGAAGAATCCGGCGTCCCTCAGAGATCCAAACTAAGAGTTCTGAACGCCCAAGCGAGCCCGAGAGTATACGCACTCATCCAGGACACGACTACATACGAGGCCGCTATCAACCTACTGAAACAGCAGTACCGGAGCCCGGTAAATTACATGTACACCAGGCACCTCTTAAGATCCCGCCCGCAACAGCCAGGAGAGTCTGTAGCTGAATTTTTACGGGCGCTAAGAGCACTCGGCAGGAACTGTGACTTTAAAGCGGTGACGGCTGTTGAAAATACGGAAGATAATATCCGCGATGCCTTTGTGAAAGGCCTACGGTCCGACCACTCACGGCAAAGACTGCTTGAAGCTAAAGACCTCGACCTGGACAAAGCTGAAGCCCTCGCTCTCTCCCTAGAGGTGGCCCATCAGGGCCAGGAGGCGTTTTCCAGGTACTGCTCGCGACCCTGGGACTCGGGCCCGACCCCTACCGCAATACCCTTCGCAGCGCCGCCCCCGGGACCTACCTCAGCGTCGGCGTCCCGGACCCGACCGGGACCGCCACCCCCGGTACCGGCTCCGACATCGGGCACCCGCGATCGGGCCGCCAGCTGCTTCTTTTGCGGCCAGGAGAAGCACCCGAGGTTGCGCTGCCCAGCCAGGAACTCTACCTGCTCAACCTGCAGGAAGAAAGGCCACTTCTCTAAGGCCTGCAGGAGCGGATCTTCAGAGGCCAGCAGTGCCTCATGCGAACTGTGGGGGCGGCCATCTTCTTTCAAGGCAACTGAGGCCAGCATCCCCACACGTGAGTCATGGGGGTGGCCATCTTTGATCAAGGCAACTGACCCCAATAGTGCCTCATGTGAGTTATGGGAGCAGCCATCTTCTCCGCCATTTTGTCCTACCTCGTGGGAGACGCCATTTTACCCACCACGCCCGACTGCCACCGGGCCTCCGGACCCGACGACCGCCTCGCCCGCAGACGACAACGACTCGCTTACCTACACACTAGCCTCCGTCACTCTGGATCAAGCCCGCCCACACCACCTGTCCAAGTCGATGATGGACATCAAAGTAAACGGCCACGCCACGACCTGCCTGTTCGACAGCGGAAGCACAGAGAGCTTCATCCACCCAGACACGGTGAGCCACTACTCCCTCCCTGTCCTGCCAACGCGCAACCGAATCTCGATGGCATCGAGGTCCCACGCCACGGACATTAGCGGCTACTGTGTTGTGACCTTGTCGGTTAAGGGTACGGAGTATAAAAATTTTAAACTCCTCGTCCTCCCCCAGCTCTGCGCTGCCGTCCTACTAGGGCTGGACTTCCAATCCCACCTCCAAAGTGTAACCCTAGCATACGGTGGACCCCTCCCCCCACTCACAGTCGACAACCAGCGAATGTTAAACCGCCCACCGCGTAACACCTGCAGCCTATCCACCCTCAAGGTGCCGCCACCTTCCCTGTTCGCTAACCTCACCCCCGACTGCAAACCCGTCGCTACCAAGAGCAGGCGGTACAGCGCTGGGGACAGAGCCTTCATTAGCTCTGAGGTGCGGCCCCTCCTGAAAGAGGGCATTATCGAGGGGAGCAACAGCCCCTGGCGTGCCCAGGTCGTGGTCGTTAAGACCGGCGATAAAAATCGCCTGGTCATCGACTACAGCCAGACCATAAACAGATACACCCAGCTGGACGCATACCCCCTTCCCCGCATATCTGACATGGTCAATCAGATTGCACAATACCGCGTATTCTCGACCATCGACCTTAAGTCGGCCTACCACCAACTCCCTATCCACCCCGAGGACCGCCAGTACACCGCCTTCGAGGCGAATGGGCGCCTATACCACTTCCTTAGGGTCCCCTTCGGTGTCACCAACGGGGTCTCGGTCTTCCAAAGGGAGATGGACCGGATGGTTGACCAGAACGGACTGCAGGCCACATTCCCCTATCTAGATAACGTCACCATCTGCGGCCGCGACCGGCAGGACCATGACGTGAATCTGGAGAAATTCCTCCGTACGGCCCAACGGCTGAACCTCACCTACAATAAGGAGAAATGTGTGTTTAACACCTCGCGCCTTGCCATCCTTGGCTGTGTAGTAGAGAACGGACCCCGAAAGAATGCGCCCCCTCATGGAGTTACCCCTCCCCCACTGCCCTAAGGCACTTAAGAGAACCCTGGGGCTCTTCGCCTACTATGCCCAATGGGTGCCCAATTATGCGGACAAAGCCAGACCCCTCATGAAGTCCACATCCTTCCCCCTCACAGAGGAAGCGTGCGCGGCCTTCTCCCTCATCAAGGGAGACATAGCCAAGGCCACAATGCACGCAGTGGATGAGTCCATCCCCTTCCAAGTGGAGAGCGATGCATCCGACTTCGCCCTAGCCGCTACCCTTAACCAGGAGGGGAGGCCGGTGGCCTTCTTCTCAAGGACCCTACAGGGCCCCGAGATCCGACACTTGTCGGTCGAGAAGGAAGCCCAGGCAATTGTGGAGGCGGTACGGCGCTGGAGGCATTACCTGGCAGGCAAACGATTTACCCTCCTCACCGACCAACGTTCGGTTGCTTTCATGTTTAATAACAAGCTGAGGGGCAAAATCAAGAATGACAAGATCTTGAGGTGGAGAATCGAGCTATCCACCTACGATTATGATATCTTGTACCGGCCAGGTAAGCTGAACGAACCCCCTGATGCTCTTTCACGAATTACATGCGCCAGCGCGCATATTGATAGACTTCAGACCCTCCACAACGACCTCTGCCACCCCGGGGTCACCAGACTTTACCATTTCATTAAGGCCCGCAACCTGACCTATTCCATCGAGGAGGTCAGGACCATGACCAGGAACTGCCAGACCTGCGCCGAGTGCAAACCGCACTTCTATAGGCCGGACAGAGCAAGCCTGATCAAGGCCACCCGCCCCTTCGAGCGCCTGAGCATCGACTTTAAGGGGCCTCTACCGTCATCTGACCGCAATGTGTACTTCCTCAACATCGTTGATGAGTACTCCCGTTTCCCTTTTGCCTTCCCCTGCCCAGACATGACCAGTACCACGGTCATCAAGTGCCTGAATGACCTCTTCGCCTTGTTCGGGTTCCCGAACTATATACATAGTGACCGGGGCTCCTCCTTCATGAGCGAGGAACTCCATCAGTTCCTACTAGCGAGAGGTATTGCAGCAAGTAGGACCACCAGCTACAACCCCCGAGGGAACGGCCAGGTGGAAAGAGAGAACGCGACGGTATGGAAGGCCGTCCTCTTAGCCTTAAAGTCTAAGGGCCTCCCAACCTCCCGCTGGCAGGAAGTCCTCCCGACAGCGCTGCACTCCATCCGGTCACTACTTTGCACTGCCGTTAACGCCACCCCCCATGAACGAATGTTTGTTTTCCCCAGGAAGTCGACTACGGGAACCACTCTACCAACCTGGCTGACCTCTCCGGGGCCCGTCTTGCTGCGAAAGCACGTGAGGGCCCATAAAACGGACCCCCTGGTCGAGAGGGTGAACCTCCTGCACGCCAACCCGCCTACGTGGCTTACCCAGACGGGCGGGAGGACACTGTCTCCTTACGAGACCTCGCACCCTCGGGCACTCCGGAGACACCACCTTTACCCCCCCCCACCACCACCCCCCCAATTCCAGCCCAGGTAGACGGCATGCCGGAACCCCACGAGCCTTCGCCGACCACGCAGACACCAGCATTAACACCGGATAATGCAGCACCGCCGCTGCGACGATCGGAGAGGCTTACGAGGCCTCCGGACAGACTGACATACCAGAACTGGTAGTACACTTCACCCCGCCGGACTCAAATCTAAACAAGGGGTGAATGTGGTAAACCACTTTTATCGTTCACTATCGTTACACTATAGTTATCACTGTTGTATTGTTATCACTGTTCTCACTGTTGTATCACTATACGAGGTCGCCTCTTGTCGCGCTGTTATACCTGGGCTGACCACCTCCGACTCCACCCATGGCTCCACCTACCTGCCCAGGTATAAAGGTAGTCGACTGGCTGGTATTCCTCCTTGTTGGACCCGATCACCCACGAGGGTGGGCTCTGTTAGTTAGTCAATAAAAACCTTTAGTTACGTTCCTAACTCGTCGCTTTTTATTGGACGAATTGATAGGTATATCAGTGGCCATTGGAATAGTGGACGCATTGGTTGTCATCTTCCAAAATTCTATAGATTCTGGAACGGTTCCTGCAGATTGGAGGATAGCAAATGTAACCCCACTACTTAAGAAAGGAGGGAGAGAGAAAACGGGGAACTACAGACCTGTTAGCCTCATATCAGTAGTTGGGAAAATGCTGGAATCTATTATAAAGGATGCAATAACTGGGCACATAGAAACTAATAGTAAGATTAGGCAGAGTCAACATGGATTTATGAAAGGGAAATCCTGTTTAACAAACCTATTGGAGTTCTTTGAGGATGTAACTAGTGGAGTAGACAAAGGGGAACCGGTAGATGTGGTGTATCTGGATTTTCAGAAGGCCTTCGATAAGGTCCCACACAAGAGGTTGGTGAACAAAATGAGTGCACATGGAGTTGGGGGTAATATACTAGCATGGATTGAGAATTGGTTAACAGACAGAAAACAAAGAGTAGGGATAAACTGGTCTTTTTCAGGATGGCAGGCTGTGACTAGTGGGGTACCGCAAGGGTTGGTGCTTGGGCCCCAGCTATTCACAATCTATATCAATGATTTGGATGAGGGGATTAAATGTAACATTTCCAAATTTGCTGATGAACAAAGCTAGGTGGCAGTGTCAGTTGTGAAGAGGATGTGAAGAGGCTTCAAGGGGATCTCAACAGGCTCAGTGAGTGGGCGAGAACATGGCAGATGGAATATAATGTGGATAAACGTGAAGTTTTCCGCTTTGGTAGAAAAAACAGAAAGGCAGAGTATTTCCTAAATGGTGAAAGATTGGGGAATGCAGATGCTCAAAGGGACCTGGGTGTCCTTGTACATGAGTCACTGAAAGTGAATGTGCAGGTGCAGCAAGCCATTAGGAAGGGAAATGATATGCTGGCCTTCATTACAAGATGATTTGAGTACAGGAGTAAAGAAGTCTTACTCCAATTATACAGGGCCTTGGTGAGACCACACCTGGAGTACTGTGTACAATTTTGGTCTCCTTACCTAAGGAAGGATATACTTGCCATAGAGAGAGTGCAACGAAGGTTCACGAGATTGATTCCTGGGATGGCGGGACTGTCGTATGAGAAGAGATTGAGTAAACTAGGCCTGTATTCTTTTGAATTCAGAAGAATGAGAGGGGATCTCATTGAAGCATACAAAATTATTACAGGGCTTGATCGGGTGGATGCTGGGAGAATGTTTTCCTTGGCTGGGGAGTCTAGAACCAGGGGCCACAGCCTCAGGATAAAGGGTAGGCCATTCAGGACTGAGAGGAGAAGAAATTTCTTCACACAGAAGGTGGTGAATCTTTGGAATTCTCTACCCCAGAGGGCTGTGGAGGCTCAGTCATTGGGTATATTCAAAACAGAAGTTGATAGATTTCTGTCTAGTAAGGGCATCAAGGGATATGGCGATAGGGCCGGTGAATGGAGTTGAGGCAGAAGATCAGCCATGATCTCATTGAATGGCGGAGCAGGCTCGAAGGGCCGAGTGGCCTACTCCTGCTCCTGTTCCTATTTCTTATGTTCTTATGTGAATAACCAAGGCGAGATGACCAAGGCGAGATGACCAAGGTGAATGACCAAGGCGTGTTGACCAAGGCATGATGACCAAGGTGAATGACCAAGGCGAGATGACTAAGGTGAATGACCAAGGCATGTTGACCAAGGCGTGTTGACCAAGGCATGTTGACCAAGGCATGTTGACCAAGTTGAATGACCAAGGCATGTTGACCAAGGTGAATGACCAAGGCTTGATGACCAAGGTGAATGACCAAAGCATGTTGACCAAGGTGAATGACCAAGGCATGTTGACCAAGGTGAATGACCAAGGTGAATGACGAAGGCGTGATGACCAAGGTGAATGACCAAGGCATGATGACCAAGGTGAATGACCAAGGCGTGATGACCAAGGTGAATGACCAAGGCATGTTGACCAAGGTGAATGACCAAGGCGAGATGACCAAGGCATGTTGACCAAGGTGAATGACCAAGGCATGTTGACCAAGGTGAATGACCAAGGCATGTTGACCAAGTTGAATGTCCAAGGCGTGATGACCAAGGTGAATGACCAAGGCGAGATGACCAAGGCATGTTGACCAAGGTGAATGACCAAGGCATGTTGACCAAGGTGAATGGCCAAGGCATGTTGACCAAGTTGAATGACCAAGGCATGTTGACCAAGGCGAATGACCAAGGCGTGATGACCATGGGTTGATGAAAATGTAATGAAGACCAAAGTATGATGATCCTGGCACGATGACCAAGGTGTGATGACCATGGTATGATGGCCAAGGCATGATCACCAATGCACGATGACCAAGGCGCGATGACCAGGACGTATGACCAAAGCATGATGACCAAGGCATGATTACTAAGGCGTGAGACAGAGACACACAGACCAAGTTACAGTCTTAGACCGAGAAACAGACTGTGAGATACAGACTGAGACGGACTAAGACAGACTCACAGACTGAGATAGAGCATACAGACTGTGAGATACAGACTGAGACAGACATAGACTGACAGATAGACACAGACTGATATAGAAACACACAAATACTGAGACACAGAGTCACAGACATTGAGACACACAGAGGGAAACAATTAAGTCAGCAAGAGGGGAGGGAGGAGTGGGGGTGGTCATGCAAGGGGCAGGGCCATGTAAATATCCACATGTCAATCAAATGGAGAGCAAATAGTGACAAGTCCATATGAACATGGGCTGAGTCAGCATGCAGAGCCCCTGCGTCACAGGCTGCGGCCCAGAACAAACAGAAATCTCCACTGTGCCACTCTCAGTTTTTCACTGAATAAAGCATTGTCTCGATCAACAAGAAACAGCACCATTATTCGAAGTCTGGACTTTCATCTTTGACCTTTTCTGAAGAACCAGCTGTTTGGATCCCAGTAGTGATTGCTCCTTGCTTCCTCTGTGTGTCTGCCATTGCCTACCCACGGTCTGGACCCATCATCAATGAACCGCTATTCTCCAAAGTTTCCAAAAAGTACACAGCAGCAGTGCATACAATTCTTAACCCTCCAAGTACACAACGGCATCTCCCAGTAACTGCACCGAATCAGGGAACACCCCAACATTTCCAGAACATGAGAAAGGTCAAACATGAGACAGTCACTGGTTAAATCGATGGTCACTGGTTAGATCGATGGTCACTGGTTAGATCGATGGTCACTGGTTAGATCGATGGTCACTGGTTAAATCGATGGTCACTGGTTAGATCGATGGTCACTGGTTAGATCAATGTTCACTGGTTGGATCGATGGTCATTGGTTAGATCGATGGTCACTGGTTAGATCGATGGTCACTGGTTGGATCGATGGTCACTGGTTAAATCGATGGTCACAGGTTAGATCGATGGTCACTGGTTGGATCGATGGTCACTGGTTGGATCGATGGTCACTGGTTAGATCGATGGTCACTGGTTAGATCGATGGTCACTGGTTAGATCGATGGTCACTGGTTGGATCGATGGTCACTGGTTAAATCGATGGTCACTGGTTAGATCGATGGTCACTGGTTGGATCGATGGTCACTGGTTGGATCGATGGTCACTGGTTAGATCGATGGTCACTGGTTGGATCGATGGTCACTGGTTGGATCGATGGTCACTGGTTGGATCGATGGTCACTGGCTGGATCAATGGTCACTGGTTAGATCGATGGTCACTGGTTGGATCGATGGTCACTGGTTAGATCGATGGTCACTGGTTAGATCGATGGTCACTGGTTGGATCGATGGTCACTGGTTGGATCGATGGTCACTGGTTGGATCGATGGTCACTGGTTGGATCGATGGTCACTGGTTGGATCGATGGTCACTGGTTAGATCGATGGTCACTGGCTGGATCAATGGTCACTGGTTGGATCGATGGTCACTGGTTGGATCGATGGTCACTGGTTGGATTGATGGTCACTGGTTGGATCGATGGTCACTGGTTGGATCGATGGTCACTGGCTGGATCGATGGTCACTGGTTAGATCGATGGTCACTGGTTAGATCGATGGTCACTGGTTAGATCGATGGTCACTGGTTGGATCGATGGTCACTGGTTAGATTGATGGTCACTGGTTGGATCGATGGTCACTGGTTGGATCGATGGTCACTGGTTGGATCGATGGTCACTGGTTGGATCGATGGTCACTGGTTGGATCGATGGTCACTGGTTAGATCGATGGTCACTGGTTGGACCGATGGTCACTGGTTAGATCGATGGTCACTGGTTGGATCGATGGTCACTGGTTAAATCATTTACCACAGAAGGCAGTAGAAGCCAATTCATTAAATATATTCAAGAAGGAGTTGGATATATTTCTTAAGGCTAAAGGGATCAAGGGGTATGGGGAGAAAGCAAGGACCGGGTACTGAAATTGGATGATCAGCCATGATCTCATTAAATGGCGGAGCAGGCTCGAAGGGCCTACTCCTGCTCCTATCTTCTATGTTTCTATGTTACATAGGATTACATATGATATACAGCAGAGAAACAGGCCATTTGGCCCAACCAGTCCATGTCGGTGTTTATGCTCCACACAAGCCTCCTCCCATCTTTCCTCATCTAAATCTATTAACATAACCCTCTATTCCCTTCCCCCTCATATACTTGTCTAGCCTCCCCTTAAATGCATCTATACTATTTGCTTCAACCATTCCCTGTGGGAGTGAGTTCCACATTCTCACCACTCTTTGGGTAAAGAAGTTTTTTCTGAATTCCCTATTGGATTCTTGGTGACTATCTTATATTAATGGCCTCTAGTTTTGCTCTTCCCCACAAGTGGAAACATTCTCTCTGTATCCACTCTATCAAAACCTTTCATAATTTTAAAGACCTCTATTAGGTCACCCCTCAGCCTTTTTTCAAGAGAAAAGAGACCCAGCCTGTTCATCCTTTCCTGATGTGTATACCCTCGCATTTCTGGTATCATCCTTGTAAATCTTCTCTGCACCCTCTCCAGTGTCTCTATATCCTTTTTATAATGTGGCGACCAGAACTGTACACAGTGCTCCAAGTGTGGTCTAACCAAGGTTTGATACAGGTTTAGCATAACTTCCCTACTTTTCAATTCTATACCTCTAGAAATAAACCCTAGTGCCTGGTTTGCATCTTTTATGGCCTTGCTAACCTGTGTCGCTACTTTTAGTGATTTGTGTATTTGTACTCCGAGATCCCTTTGTTCCTTTACCCCACCCAGACTCGCACCCTCCAAGTAATATGTGACCTCCCCATTCTTCCTACCAAAATGTAATACCTCACATTTATCTGTGTTGAACTTCATTTGCCAATTATATGCCCATTCTGCAAGTTTATTAATGTCCTCCTGTAATTTGTTGCAGTTCTCCTCAGTATTGACTATCTCCCCCAATTTGGTGCCATCCGCAAATTTAGAAATTGTGTTTTTGATTCCAAAGTCTAAATTGTTAATATAAATTGTGAACAGCAGTGGTCCCAGCACTGATCCTTGTGGAACACCACGACCCACCTTCTGCCACTGTGAATACCTACCCTTTACTCCCACTCTCTGCTCTCTGTCCTGAAGCCAGCTAGCAAACAATTCTGCTACTTGTCCCCTGACTCCACATTCTCTGACCTTGTTCATCAGTCTATTATGGGGTACCTTATTGAAGGCCTTTTGAAAATCTAGATAAATTACATCTACTGCATTACCCTTGTCTACTCTCTCTGTTACCTCTTCAAATAATTCAATGAGGTTGGTCAAACAAGATTTTCCATTTTGAAATCCATGCTGACTATTCATTCAATCAATGGTCCCTGGTTAAATCAATGGTCAGTGTTTGGATCATTGGGCATTGGTTAGATGGGAAAGTCACTGATTGGATGGAACAGATTAGGGCTCTGGATGATATCACTCCATTTGATTGGTAGGATTTTGTGTAGCCTTCTGGCATGGAATGCAAGCAGCTGAACTTCCTCAGGCTTTGGGATCATTCTTGTTTCTGAATCGTACTCAAGTTTGACAACAAAGCTTAGATATGAGTGGAACTTGTGTTATAGTAATAGTATTGTAATAGTATTATTTCATTTTAATTCCATAACCTTGCAGGGTTTTTCATGGCCGCTTGTGCTGCTTTATGGTCTAGTTGAAGTTGGCTTGTACCCGAGTCTTATCGATGAGCTCTGGGTAGGTAGTGGCAGAGCTGGGATTTGGAGCAGGCTTCATTTTCACTCTATTGCTAAATACCTGCTGGGCCAGGTAGAACGTGAAGCTTCCCATAGATTACAGTGAAGAAACCCTCTGCTCACCACCAATCACACTGCACTTTATAATATTCCCACTTTAAATACTCTAATAAATTAGCTCTATGTTCTGTGCTGTGGAATTTCATCCAAAGGGAACAGACTGTCAGTTCTCCTATCACCGAAATCTGGGGGAAGCTGGAAATTGTCGCCCTTCATCTTATCCGCCTGCATTGGACATCAAGTTCAGCTGAAAGGGCGAAATGCTAATGAGCTGTCCCTGGTCCAGACCAGACTACATGTTTAACTGATGATGTCATTGGCACCAAAACAAGATAAGTAATAAAATCTGAGCAATCCTGATTAAACATGCAGCCCTGTGCCCTGTGTCTCCGGGTTAGGAACACCGCCTATTGAACAAGTGAACAGCATTGTTTGAGGCTAAGCCTCGAAGTTATACTTGAAGCAAGTAAGCAGCATAACGCTGTGGGCATCCTAACACTGTGGGCATTGTATCACTGCAGGCGTTGTAACACTGCGGGCATCGTAACACTGCGCGCATCGAAACACTGTGGGCATCGTAACACTGCGGGCATCGTAACACTGCAGGCATCGTAACACTGTGGGCATTGTATCACTGCAGGCGTTGTAACACTGCGGGCATCGTAACACTGCGCGCAACGTAACACTGCGCGCATCGTAACACTGTGGTCATCGTAACACTGCGCGCATCGTAACACTGTGGTCACCGTAACACTGCGCGCATCGTAACACTGTGGGCAACGTAACACTGCGCGCATCGTAACACTGTGGTCATCGTAACACTGCGCGCATCGTAACACTGTGGTCATCGTAACACTGCGTGCATCGTAACACTGTGGGCAACATAACACTGCAGGCATTGTAACACTGTGGGCATCGTAACACTGTGGGCATTGTATCACTGCAGGCGTTGTAACACTGTGGTCATCGTAACACTGCACGCATCGTAACACTGTGGGCAACGTAACACTGCAGGCATTGTAACACTGTGGGCATCCTAACACTGTGGGCATTGTATCACTGCAGGCGTTGTAACACTGCGGGCATCGTAACACTGCGGGCATCGTAACACTGCAGGCATCGTAACACTGCGGGCATCGTAACACTGCGGGCATCGTAACACTGTGGGCATTGTAACACTGCGGGCATCGTAACACTGCGCGCATCGCAACACTGCGGGCATCGTAACACTGTGGGCATCGTAACACTGTGGGCATTGTATCACTGCAGGCGTTGTAACACTGCGGGCATCGTAACACTGCGCGCATCGTAACACTGTGGTCATCGTAACACTGCGCGCATCCTAACACTGCGCGCATCGTAACACTGCAGGCATCGTAACACTGCAGGCATCGTAACACTGCGGGCATCGTAACACTGCACACATCGTAACACTGCACGCATCGTAACACTGCACGCATCGTAACACTGCACGCATCGTAACACTGCAGGCATCGTATCACTGCGGGCATCGTAACACCGCAGGCATCGTAACATTGCCGGCATCGTATCACTGCAGGCATCCTAACACTGCGCGCATCGTAACACTGCAGGCATCGTAACACTGCAGGCATCGTAACACTGCAGGCAACGTAACACTGTGGTCATCGTAACACTGCAGGCATCGTAACACTGCAGGCGTTGTAACACTGCGGGCATCGTAACACTGCACGCATCGTAACACTGCACGCATCGTAACACTGCAGGCATCGTATCACTGTGGGCATTGTATCACTGCAGGCGTTGTAACACTGCGGGCATCGTAACACTGTGGTCATCGTAACACTGCGCGCATCGTAACACTGTGGTCATCGTAACACTGCGCGCATCGTAACACTGCAGGCAACGTAACACTGTGGGCATCGTAACACTGTGGGCATTGTATCACTGCAGGCGTTGTAACTGTGGTCATCGTAACACTGCACGCATCGTAACACTGCAGGCAACGTAACACTGTGGGCATCGTAACACTGTGGGCATTGTATCACTGCAGGCGTTGTAACTGTGGTCATCGTAACACTGCACGCATCATAACACTGCACGCATCGTAACACTGCACGCATCGTATCACTGCGGGCATCGTAACACCGCACGCATCATAACACTGCAGGCAACGTAACACTGTGGGCATCGTAACACTGTGGGCATTGTATCACTGCAGGCGTTGTAACACTGCGGGCATCGTAACACTGTGGTCATCGTAACACTGCGCGCATCGTAACACTGTGGTCATCGTAACACTGCGCGCATCGTAACACTGCAGGCAATGTAACACTGTGGGCATCGTAACACTGTGGGCATTGTATCACTGCAGGCGTTGTAACTGTGGTCATCGTAACACTGCACGCATCATAACACTGCACGCATCGTAACACTGCACGCATCGTAACACTGCACGCATCGTATCACTGCGGGCATCGTAACACCGCAGGCATTGTAACATTGCCGGCATCGTATCACTGCAGGCATCGTAACACTGCGCACATCGTATCACTGCAGGCATTGTAACACTGTGGTCATCGTAACACTGTGCACATCGTAACACTGTGGTCATCGTAACACTATGCACATCGTAACACTGCGCGTATCATAACACTGCGCATATCATAACACTGTGGGCATCGTATCACTGCAGCCATAGTAATACTGCAGGCATCGTATCACTGAGGGCATCGTAACACTGTGGGCATTGTATCACTGTGGGCATCGTAACACTGCGGGCATTGTAACACTGCGGGCATTGTATCACTGTGGGCATCGTAACACTGCGGGCATCGTATCACTGTGGCTATTGTATCACTGTGGGCATCGTAATACTGCAGGCATCGTATCACTGAGGGCATCGTAACACTGCGGACATCGTAAAACTGCGCGCATTGTAACACTGCGCGTATCGTAACACTGCCGGCATTGTAACACTGCGGGCATCATAACACTACGGGCATCGTAACACTGCGGGCATCGTAACACTGTGGGCATCGTATTACTGCAGGCATCGTAACACTGCAGGCATCGTAACACTGCGGGCTTCGTAACACTGCGGGCTTCGTAACACTGCGGGCATCGTATCACTGCAGCCATCGTAACACTGTGGGCATCGTAACACTGCAGGCATCATAACACTGCGGGCATCATACACTGCGGGCATCGTAACACTGCCGCTTTTGTAACACTGTGGGCATCGTAACACTGTGGGCATCGTAACACTGCGGGCATCACAACACTGTGGGCATCGTATCACTGCAGCCATCGTAACACTGCGGGCATCGTAACATGGCAGGCACCGTAACACTGCGGGCATTGTAACACTGCGGCCATCGTAACACTGCGGACATCATAACACTGAGGGCATCGTAACACTGCGGGCATCGTAACACTGCGGGCATCGTAACACTGCAGCCATCGTATCACTGCAGGCATCGTAACACTGCAGGCATCGTAACACTGAGGGCATCGTAACACTGCGGGCATCGTAACACTGCGGCCATCATAACACTGCGGCCATCGTAACACTGCGGACATCGTAACACTGCGGGCATCGTAACACGGCGGGCATCGTAACACGGCGGGCATCGTAACACGGCGGGCATCGTAACACTGTGGACATCGTAACACTGTGGACATCGTAACACGGCAGGCACCGTAACACTGCGGGCATTGTAACACTGCGGCCATCGTAACACTGCGGGCATCGTAACACGGTGGGCATCGTAACACTGCGGGCATCGTAACACGGCGGGCATCGTAACACGGCGGGCATCGTAACACTGTGGACATCGTAACACTGTGGACATCGTAACACGGCAGGCACCGTAACACTGCGGGCATTGTAACACTGCGGCCATCGTAACACTGCGGGCATCGTAACACGGTGGGCATCGTAACACGGCGGGCATCGTAACACTGTGGGCATCGTAACACTGTGGGCATTGTAACACTGCGGGCATCGTAACACTGCGGGCATCATAACACTGCGGCCATCGTAACACTGCGGACATCGTAACACTGCGGCCATCGTAACACTGCGGGCATCATAACACGGTGGGCATCGTAACACGGCGGGCATCGTAACACTGTGGGCATCGTAACACTGTGGGCATTGTAACACTGCGGGCATCGTAACACTGCGGGCATCGTAACACTGCGGCCATCATAACACTGCGGCCATCGTAACACTGCGGACATCGTAACACTGCGGACATCGTAACACTGCGGGCATCGTAACACTGCGGGCATCGTAACACGGTGGGCATCGTAACACGGCGGGCATCGTAACACTGCGGGCATCGTAACACGGTGGGCATCGTAACACGGCAGGCACCGTAACACTGCGGGCATCGTAACACTGCGGGCATCGTAACACTGCAGCTTTCGTAACACTGTGGGCATCGTAACACTGTGGGCATCGTAACACTGTGGGCATCGTAACACTATGGGCATTGTAACACTGCGGGCATTGTAACACTGCGGGCATCGTAACACTGCAGCTTTCGTAACACTGTGGGCATCGTAACACTGTGGGCATCGTAACACTGTGGGCATTGTAACACTGCGGGCATCGTAACACTGCGGGCATCGTAACACTGCAGCTTTCGTAACACTGTGGGCATCGTAACACTGTGGGCATCGTAACACGGTGGGCATCGTAACACGGTGGGCATCGTAACACTGCGGGCATCATAATACTGCGGGCATCGTAACACTGCGGGCATCGTAACACGGTGGGCATCGTAACATGGTGGGCATTGTAACACTGCAGGCATTGTAACACTGCAGGCATCGTAATACTGCGGGCATCGTAACACTGCGGGCATCGTAACACTGCGGGCATCGTATCACTGCGGCCATCGTAACACTGCGGGCATCGTAACACTGCGGGCATCGTAACACGGTGGGCATCATAACACTGCAGGTGTCATAACACTGCAGGCGTTGTAACTCTATAGGCATCGTATATTGTGGGCATCGTAACACTGTGGGCATCGTATCACTGCGGGCATTGTAACACTGCAGGCGTTGTAACTCTATAGGCATCGTATATTGTGGGCATCGTATATTGTGGGCATTGCATCACATAAGAAGATAAGATCCTAAGAAATAGGAGCAAAAGTAGGCCATTCGGCCCCTTGAGCCTGCTCTGCCATTCAATAAGTTCATGGCTAATCTTCTACCTCAACTCCACCTTCCCACCATATCCCCATAACCTTTGGTTCCCTTAGTATCCAAAAATCTATCGCTCTCTGTCTTGAATATACTCAACGACTGAGCCTCCACAGCCCTCTGGGGCAGAGAGTTCCAAAGATTCGCCACCCTCTGAGTGAAGAAATTTCTCATTTCAGTCCTAAATGGCCGACCCCTTATTCTGAGACTGTGACCCCTGGTTCTGGACTCCCCAGCCAGGGGAAACATCCTCCCTGCATCTACCCTGTCAAGCCCCTTAAGAATTTTATAGGTTTCAATGAGATTGCCACTCATTCTTCTAAACTCTAGAGAACAGAGGCCTAGTCTACTCAATCTCTCCTCATAGGACAGTCCCCCCATCCCAGGAATCAATCTGGTGAACTTTCGTTGCACTCGCTCTGTGGCAAGTATATCCTTCCTTAGGTAAGGAGACCAAAACTGTACACAGTACTCCAGGTGTGGTCTCACCAGGGCCCTATATAATTGCAGTAAGACGTCTTTGCACTTATACTCAAATCCTCTTGTGATAAAGGCCAACATGTAGGAATGGTCTAATTCCTATCAAGAGACTGAGGTCGACTCAGGCGATCAATCAAAAGAAGTTTAATGTAAAACTAACTGAGTTTAACAGACAAATGCAAAAGAACTACAGATACAGGTCTTTACAGTTCGAAGGCTCCACGAGGACTGCCAGGGCGGTCCCGTGGACGGCGTCATGACGTCATCATGTTTTTCCTGCCGTTGGAGGATCACATGATTAATGGCATGATGTCATTGCATTTGCCCGTGCTCTTAAAGGGACTGCACTCTGTACATGCAAACAGTATATACAAAGATACAGGTTCAGGCTGTAGCTAACAGATTGTTAAAGGGAATTATGTACAGTTGTTCAGAGTCCCTTAGTGGCTCTGCCACATGTGCCCCCCCCAGAATTGTCTTTAACGGAAAAAGTCAAACGGCGAGGAGGCCTGACAAGCCTGTCAGAGCGACTTCTGTACTCCTGAAGTGGAAGCTGCTGGACGGCGGGTGGGCTGTCAGGTGGTTGCGCTTGTCCTGGCACGGCAACTGTGGGCGGTCGACCACGTCTTGGCGGCTGTGCAGTCTCGACAGGACGGTCAAGGTCCAAGTGTGCCGGTTTCAAACGGTCCACCGAAATGTGGTCCGGTTTACCTCCGATATCCACTGAGAAGCTTTTGTCTCCTGCCTCTAGCACGCGGAAAGGACCAGTGTAAGGGGCCTTGAGCGGATCCCGATGAGCGTCGTGGCGGATGAACACATATTCGGTGTTCTTCAGCTTTGCTGGGACGTGTGAGCCCTGAAAGCCATGCTGCGATGTTGGTACAGGTGCGAAACACCTGGCTGCCTCCTGGTGGCTGATGAGTTGGTCGGATGCGGACCATGGCTCTGTTGGAGTCGGAAGGAAATCCCCTGGTACGCGTAGCGGCTGGCCATAGACGAGCTCTGCCGAGGACGAGTGAAGATCTTCCTTGGGTGCCGTGCGAAGACCCAACAGGACCCATGGTAGCCTGTCCGCCCATCCAGCGCCTTGGAGGCTGGCCCGCAGTGTAGCTTTGAGCGACCTGTGAAATCATTCGCACAGGCCGTTTGCCTGTGGATGGTAGGCTGTGGTGCGATGTAGCTTGATGCCGAGCCCCTGAGCCACTGCGTTCCAGAGCTCAGAGGAAAACTGCGGTCCACGATCAGAAGAGATGTCCGCAGGTACCCCGAAACGGGCGACCCAAGAGGAGATGAACGCCCTGGCTACATCTGCTGAAGTGGTGGATGACAAGGGAACTGCCTCTGGCCATCTAGTGGTGCAGTCTACCATCGTTAGGATATGTGTAAACCCACAGGAAGGTGGAAGTGGCCCCACCAGGTCCTCATTCATGTGATCGAACTGTCGCTCCGGAACAGCGAAGGTGGCCAATGGAGCTTTGATGTGACGCTGCACCATGGCCTTTTGGCAGACCACGCAGGTGTTGGCCCAGTCGCGGACATCCATATGCATGCCCCGCCAAATGAACTTGGACGACATCAGCCTTTGCGAGGCCTTCATTCCAGGGTGTGACAACCCGTGTATGGCGTCAAACACTTTGCGGCGCCAGGCAACTGGCACGATAGGGCGAGGATCTCCTACGGAGACATCACAAACTAGCGTGGTGCCTGCGGCATGGAATTTGACGTCGGCCACTTGGAGGCTAGAGGGGCTGGTTCGGTAAGCCTGCACCTTTGGATCCGAGGCTTGATCTGCGGCCATGAGGGCATAGCCGATGCCAAGCTGGACCGCATGAACGGTCGCGTGGGAGAGGCAATCTGCCACCAGGTTGTCTTTACCGGCCATGTGCTGAATATCTGTAGTGAATTCAGATATAAACGTTAGCTGACGTTGTTGTCGGGCTGACCATGGTTCGGCGGTCTTGGCCATGGCGAAAGTTAGTGGCCTATGGTCCACAAAAGTGGTGAAAGGACGTCCTTCCAACAAGAACCGGAAATGGCGGATGGCCAGAAAAAGAGCCAGCAACTCCCGGTCGAAGGTACTGTACGCTCGCTCGTTCCGCCGTAGTTGACGGCTGAAGAACGCCAGCGGTTGCCACGTTCCGTTTACCCACTGTTCTTGTACTGCACCAATGGCGTAGACTGACGCGTCGGTGGTGAGGGCGATGGTGGCTCCTGGCAGCGGGTGCGCCAGCATGGTCGTGCTGGCCAAGGCGCTTTTGGTGTCAGCGAAAGCACGGTCCATGTCGACCGTCCAGCTTACCGGATTCTTGCCAGACTTGCCTTTGAGGGCCTCGTAGAGGGGCTGCATGAGCAGTGCTGCCGTAGGCACGAAACGGTGGTAGAAGTTTACCATACTGAGGAATTCTTGCAGGGCCTTAATATTCTGTGGGAGTGGGAAAGATGTTATTGCCTCCACCTTCGTTTGCAAAGGAACTGCTCCTTCCGAGGTGATACGATGCCCCAGGAAATCAATTTGTTGCAGGCCGAACTGACACTTGGCCGGGGTGATGATCAGGCTGTGTTGGCTGAGGCGCCGAAAAATGGTGCGTAAATGGTGCTGCTCCTTGTTAGGGCTGGCGATGAGAATATCGTCCAGGTAGACGAATATGAATTTGAGGTCCCGGAGTACGGAGTCCATCAGGCGCTGGAAAGCCTGGGCAGCGTTCTTCAGTCCAAACGGCATCCGCAGGAATTCGAAAAGGCCGAGTGGGGTGATGACTGCAGTTTTCTGGACATCTTACGGGTGCACCAGGAACTGGTGGTAGCCACGGACAAGGTCAACTTTGGAAAAAATAGTATTTCCCGCCAAATGGGCAGAGAAATCCTGGATATGAGGGATCGGGTACCGATCAGGAGTAGTGGCGTCGTTTAGGCGTCGGTAGTCGCCGTACGGCCACCATCCGCCGCCAGGTTTCGGGGCAATGTGGAGAGGCGAAGACCAGGGACTATTTGACAGGCGAATAATCCCTAACCATTCCATTGTGGTGAACTCCGCTTTCACGGCCGCGAGCTTGCCAGGTTCGAGGTGCCGGGCCCATGCGTAGACCGGGGGGGCCAGTAGTGGTGATGTGATGTTCGACACCATGTTTTGTGGCCATAGAGGAGAAGGTGGGTCTAGTCAGGTCTGGGAATTCGCCTAGCAGGCGAGTGAACTCATCCGGAGTCGGGAAAGCACAGGCGACATGGCGTTACCGCGGTGGCAAGGGATAGAGTGAAACGTGGCCGCATTGATTAACCGTCGGTTCCTTACATCGACCAGGAGGCTGTTGGCGCACAAGAAATCCGCACCGAGGATGGCTTGAGAGACCTTGGCTGTAACGAATTCCCAGTAAAACCGCTGGCCGCCAAAGCACACCTGGACCCGCCGTCTGCCGAAGGTCTGAATAGCCCCGCCATTAGCCGCCTCGAGGGAGAGGCCGTGCCTTCCAACCTGTACATCAAGAGCTGACGCGGGTAGGATGCTACACTGCGCCCTGGAGTCGCATAGGAATCGCCGACCGGAGAGGGAGTCGGTGATAAACAGGAGCTTGCCTGAATTTCCGATTGCCATCGCAGCCGCGGGGCACCCGTTAGACCCGATTCTCTTTTGGCAGAATTGCTGGGTTTTTTTGGGCGAGAAGCTGCAGGGAGGGCGGCAACATCTTGCTTTTACGCCAAAACGGGCGTGGTAGAAGCACAGCCCCGCGGGTTGAGGAGCTGGGGCGGCGACTGTGGGAGATGGGCACCTCGTGGCAGCGCAGTACTGCTGCGTAACCGCGAAGATCTTGTCCGCTTCGGCAGCAAGCGCTGCGCAGTCTGTGACTTCGGACCTGGCCAGGGCAGCTTGTACTTGTTCCGGTAATTGGCTGAGGAATAGCTCCCTAAAGTGGAAACATTCCGGTTTGGAGCCCAGGGCGTGAGCATTTGGCTCATTAGCTCAGAAGGCTTGGAGTCCCCGAGGCCGGGCATAGCGAGCAGTCGGCGGGCACGCTCCGACTTCGTGAGCCCGAAGACCTGTAGCAACCGCGCCTTGAGTGTTTCATACTTGCGGTCGTCCGGGGGGTTCTCAAGCAGGCTGACGATCCGCGAGGCGGTGGAGCCGTTGAGTGCGGAGACCACGTAAAAGTATCGGGTCTGATCCGCAACGATGTTCTGCAGTGCAAACTGGGCTTTGGCTTGGATAAACCACGAGGTCGCCTGTTGCTCCCAGAACTGCGGCAGCTTCAATGCAACGGAGTTTGCTTCCATGCTTCGTTCCTTCTGCGAATATTGTTCGCAAAAACCGGGGTCACCAATGTAGGAATGGTTTAATTCCTATCAAGAGACTGAGGTCGACTCAGGCGATCAATCAAAAGAAGTTTAATGTAAAACTAACTGAGTTTAACAGACAAATGCAAAATAACTACGGATACAGGTCTTTACAGTTCGAAGGCTCCACGAGGACTGCTAGGGCGGTCCCGTGGACGGCGTCATGACATCATCATGTTTTTCCCGCCGTTGGAGGATCACGTGATTAACGGCATGACGTCATCGCGTTTGCCCGCGCTCTTAAAGGGACCGCGCTCTGTACATGCAAACAGTATATACAAAGATACAGGTTCAGGTTGCAGCTAACAGATTGTTAAAGGGAATTATGTACAGTTGTTCAGAGTCCCTTAGTGGCTCTGCCACAAACATACCATTTGCTTTCCTAATAGATTGTTGCACCTGCATATTAACTTACAGTAATTCGTGTACAAGGACACCCAGGTCCCTCTGAATACCAACATTTCCCAATCTCTCACCATTTAAAAAATACTCTGCTTTTCTATTTTTCCTACCAAAGTGGATAACTTCACATTTCTCCACATTATATTCCATCTGCCATGTTCCTGCCCACTCACTTAACCGGTCTATATCTCTATGCAGCTTCTTTACGTCCTCCTCACAACTTACTTTCCCACCTAGCTTTGTGTCATCAGAAAACTTGGATACATTACACTTGGTCCCCTCATCTAAGTCAGTTATATAGATTGTAAATAGCTGAGGCCCAAGCACTGATCCACTAGTTACAGCCTGCAAACCTGAAAATGACCCGTTTATTCCTACTCTCTGTTTTCTGTCCATGAACCAATCCTCAATCCATGCTAATATATTACCCCCAATCCCATGAGCCCTAATTTTGTGTAATACCCTCTTGTGTGGCAGCTTATCGAATACCTTCTGAAAATCCAAATACCCTACATCAACTGGTTCCTCCTTATTTACCCTGCTAGTTACAACCTCAAAAAACTCTTATTAGATTTGTCAACATGATTTCCCTTTCATAAATCCGTGTTGACTCTGCCCAAACATATGATTTTCTAAGTTACCATGTCCCTAATAATAGATTCTAGCATTTTCCCTACTACTGATGTCAGACTAACTGTCTAAGGTCGAGGCTGCAGAGAACAGTATCTATCCCCCTGACTATACTATCCCCTACCACTACAACATTCCTTTTCACTCCCCCCACTTGAATGACCTCCTGTACCATGGTGCCGTGGTCAGTTTGTTCATCCACCTTGCAGACATTACCCTCATCCACACAGGCAGCAAGAACCTTGTACCTGTTGGACAAGGGTAAAATCTGAGGCTCCTCCAGCACTGTACCTGGGCTCCCCTTACCTGCCTGACTCGCAGTCACACCCTCCTGTCCACTTCAGGCATCATAGCTCTGTGGGCATTGTATCATTACAGGCATTATATCGCTGTGGACAACGTATCACTGCTGGCATCGTATCACTACGGGCATCGTATCACTACGGGCATCGTAACACTGCGGGCATCGTAACACTGCGGGCATCGTAACACTGCAGGCTACGGGCATCGTATCACTGCGGGCATTGTATCACTGCGGGCATCGTATCACTGTGGGCATCGTATCACTACGGGCATCGTATCACTGTGGGCATCGTAACACTGTGGGCATCGTAACACTGTGGGCATCGTAACACTGTGGGCATCGTATCACTGTGGGCATCGTAACACTGCGGGCATCGTATCACTGCGGGCATCATAACACTGTGGGCATCGTATCATTGCGGGCATCGTAACACTGGGCATTGTATCACTGTGGGCATTGTAACACTGGGCATCGTATCACTGTGGGCATCGTATCACTGTGGGCATCGTATCACTGTGGGCATCGTATCACTGTGGGCATCGTAACACTGTGGGCATCGTATCACTGTGGGCATCGTATCACTACGGGCATCGTATCACTGTGGGCATCGTATCACTGTGGGCATCGTATCACTGTGGGCATCGTATCACTACGGGCATCGTATCACTGCGGGCATCATAACACTGTGGGCATCGTATCATTGCGGGCATCGTAACACTGGGCATTGTATCACTGTGGGCATCGTAACACTGGGCATCGTATCACTGTGGGCATCGTATCACTGTGGGCATCGTATCACTGTGGGCATCGTAACACTGTGGGCATCGTATCACTGTGGGCATCGTATCACTGCGGGCATCGTAACACTGCGGGCATCGTAACACTGTGGGCATCGTATCACTGTGGGCATCGTAACATTGCGGGCATCGTATCACTGTGGGCATCGTAACACTGTGGGCATCGTAACACTGTGGGCATCGTATCACTGTGGGCATCGTATCACTGCGGGCATTGTATCACTGCGGGCATCGTAACACTGCGGGCATCGTATCACTGTGGGCATCGTAACACTGTGGGCATCGTAACACTGCGGGCATCGTATCACTGTGGGCATCGTAACACTGTGGGCATCGTAACACTGCGGGCATCGTAACACTGCGGGCATCGTATCACTGTGGGCATCGTAACACTGCGGGCATCGTATCACTGTGGGCATCGTAACACTGCGGGCATCGTAACACTGTGGGCATCGTATCACTGTGGGCATCGTAACACTGCAGGCATCGTATCACTGTGGGCATCGTAACACTGCGGGCATCGTATCACTGTGGACATCGTATCACTGGGCATCGTATTACTGTGGGCATCGTATCACTGTGGGCATCGTATCACTGGGCATCGTAACACTGTGGGCATCGTATCACTGTGGGCATCGTAACACTGTGGGCATCGTATCACTGTGGGCATCGTATCACTGTGGGCATCGTATCACTACGGGCATCGTATCACTGTGGGCATCGTAACACTGCGGGCATCGTAACACTGTGCGCATCGTAACATTGCAGGCATCGTAACACTGTGGTCATCGTAACACTGTGGGCATCGTAACACTGTGGGCATCGTAACACTGCGGGCATCGTAACACTGCAGGCATCGTAACACTGTGGGCATCGTATCACTGTGGGCATCGTAACACTGTGGGCATCGTAACACTGTGGGCATCGTATCACTGTGGGCATCGTAACACTGTGGGCATCGTAACACTGTGGGCATCGTAACACTGCGGGCATCGTAACACTGTGGACGTCACCACACGAGCTGCAACATTCAAGAAGGAGGCTCACCATCACCATCACCTTCTCAAGGACAATTAAGGATAGGCAATAAATGCCGACCTTGCCAGCGACGCCCACATCCTGTGACTGCATACATTAAAATAAATCTGTACCCAACACACTTTGTAGTTGTAACCTGTAACGAATACCCCAGTAACATCTTGGGCTAAAAGTTTGATTGTGTAGCGCCCGTTGTTTGGGTGCTACAAGTGCTGTTTTGGGTCAAAATGGCGTCATCTTGGTGACGGAGATTTGACGCCTGCGCTGCCATTTTCGCTGGAAGTAACGCCCTGTGTTAACCTCGCACAGCTGAACCTGTGTTTAGCAGCAGCAAGGGCCCCCGACCACCGCTATTTAAAGGGATCATCAACCGCTCTCAGGTGAGTTGCTGATTAATTTCTACTGACTCTGTGTAAGTTTGTGGAAGTGTTGGGAGCTTTCCAGAGTTGTTTAAAGTTGGTGAGGTGACAGGGAGGGTGCTGCAAGTGGAGCAAGCCTTGCTTCTAACTTCAAGGGTTCTGGCCAGACAACTTGCTCCCAGTCATGGGTGCTCTGGTTGTCATCCCTCCTGGCCTGCAGCATGACAGGGAGATGGAGCAGATGCAGTGAGGAAGAGGACAAGCTGCTCGCAGAGGGAGGAGGAGGAAGGGGAGAAGAGCTCTCAGCAGGAGAATTGCTGCGAGAATTCTGAGAGCTATTCTCTTATCTCAACCCTTGGACTCCAGGAGAATCAAAGGATTGTAGGAAGTAACGAATTCCAACGAATGACGGAGATCGACACAAGAGAACAACTAAACAGGCCTTTACTCAACGGAGATGCCACGAGGACTGCCTGGGCAGCCCCGTGGTTTGCGATGTGACGTCATCGCGTTTGCCCGCGCTCTTAAAGGGGCCACGCCCCGTACATGCAAACTCTATATACAAAACACAGTAATGCCTAACACAATGGTACAGGTTTAGGCTGGTGTTAGAACATCGTTAAAGGGAATTATATACAGTTAGCCAGAGATATTCAGTGGTTCTGCCACAGGATAAGGGGATCGGATGGGAAAATGGAATTGAGGCCGAAGATCAGCCATGAGCTTATTGAATGGCGCAGCAGGTTCGAGGGGCCGTATGGCCTACTGCTGCTCCTAATTCTTATGTTCTTATGTTCTTAACTTGAGCCAGGAGCAGTGTGAGAGGTGTCTGTGCTTTACAAATGAGGTGCTCACAGAATTCTGCCACCTCTTGCAACGAGACCTGCAGCCTCACACCAGGGCAAGGACAGCACTGCCAGTGGCCGTGGCCCTGAATTTCTTCGTGTCGGGCTCTTTCCAGGCTGGAGCAGGTGACATCTGTAACATCTCACGGTTCGCCGTCCACTGCTGCATGAGAGATGTGACAGTAGCTTTGTATGCCAGGAGAGGGGACTTCATTGTCTTCTGTCTGACCAGACGCAGGGCGCTATCAACTGCATACATGTGGCTTTGCAGGCACCTCATCTACATGCTGAGATCAATCACAGAAATCACAGAAACACCACAGTGCAGATAGAGGCCATTTCGGCCCATCGAGCCTGCACCGACACATATCCCACCCTATCCCCGTAACCCCACGTATTTAATCCCCCTAACACTAAGGGTCAATTTATCATAGCCAATCAACCTAACCCGCACATCTTTGGACTGTGGGAGGAAACCGGAGCACCCGGAGGAAACCCACGCAAACACGGGGAGAATGTGCAAACTCCACACAGACAGTCGTACCGCAACCGCAAAGGTTATCACTTGCTGAATGTGCAGTTGGTGTGCATTCATGCTCAGCACATCATGCTGATGAATACCTGGTATCCTGGCAGCAGTCATGATTCTTTCATTCTGCACAGTTCACTGTTCCCTCAGTCTTTGTGAGCCACCACGGCAAACCAGAAGGTGGCTACTGGGCGACAAGGGCTATCTGCTGACCACCTGGTTCATGACTCCGCTCCCCAACCCAACCACACGTGGGCAGCATGCGTACAATGAGAGCCATACTGCCACATGGAATCTGATTGAGCAGACCTTTGGCATCTTTAAACAATGCTTCCGCTGCCTGGACCACTCGGGAAGAGCCCTGCAGTACTTACCAGAACATGTCTGAAGATTCATCATGGTCTGCTGCATGCTCCACAACCTCGTGATCATGAGGGCCTAGCCCTTGCCACCAGGCTGAGGAGAAGGAGGAGGAGGAGGATGAGGAGGAGGAGGGAGCAGAAGATAAGAAGGAGGAAGTGGAAGGGAGGAGGCAACCCAAACAGTCCCTTTCTGCCCGGGCTGTCTGAGATTGACTCATCCAACTGCAGTACAAGTAAACGCAATCCCAAGTCCACATTCAACAATAGTTCTACACCTTACCTTCCCTCTGTTACTGACCATCACAATGTCCTCTTGCCCACAATGCTGAAATAAAAGCCACCACAAAAGAAACATTCCAATCCAACTTAATCTATTAATCCATCCATATAACATAACAAAGTCAACTAATCACCCTTGTGCAATCCTTTAGTGCCTGTCTTCAGTGTGCCTTTGCCTGTCCTGGTGCTCCTATGCAGTGCTACCCCAGTGGCTGCAGCATGGCTGGTGGAAGGCTGCTGACTTTCAGTGAGGGAGACCACAGATGGCCTTGCAGGAAAACTTCGAGCACCTCTGGGCCTACAAGGACCGCTGCGGACTGCACCACCTTGGCATAGGTGGCAGCAGTGTGAGCTGGCAGGGTGAAAGGCAACAGCGCGGGCACTGGTGGAGTGGCAGTGGTGGGAAGACGAATGCTGTCACCCTGAGAGAGGACCGCAGGTTCATCCTCCACGGAGCCACTGCCACTCCCCCAGGGCGGCGCTTCAGCATTCCTAGCCATCTGTTGGAGGACAGAATGCTGGGCTGCTGTGACACTCTGCAAGCCCATTTCCACACTGGTAAACCCAGCCAAAGTGACAGCAGTCTGAGCTTGCGTGGCAGCAAGCTGAGTTTGCATGACTTCAGTCTGAGCTTGTGTGGCAGCAAGCTGAGTTTGTGTGGCAGCAGTCTGAGCTTGTGTGGCAGCAAGCTGAGTTTGCGTGGCAGCAGTCTGAGCTTGTGTGGCAGCAAGCTGAGTTTGCGTGGCAGCAGTCTGAGCTTGTGTGGCAGCACTCAGACGTAGGGTGGCTTGTGCTTTTACTGCACAGGAAACTGAGACATCAGCCATCAGACCCTCTTGGGTCCACAAGTGCGCTAATGGATCTGCCCACCTCTTCCATGCTGGAAAGTGTAAAGTCCGTGCCTCAATAATACACGGACTTCGGGAGAACAGTTTAACAGGTACTTTACTGAAAAGGAGGCAGCGTCAAACTAAAAAAACAGAAGCCTGCTAAGGCCTTTTATACAGGGGTGGTCACTGCCGGTACTGCAGTCTAAGACCAGTTATTCCCTTAAAGGTACATACACAACAATTCCTCCCCTTTTAGATAAACAGTACATAACATTCATTTAACAACTAAATAATAACTAATTACAATTACAATTTTCTCAGTAATATATACATCAACTGAAATAGTCATTTATAAGTTCAGTCTTTGAGGAGGCTTCCTGATCCGGACTGGATAGCGCCTTTCTCGAGTATCCTGTTCTGGCGGTGGAGTCAATTCTGGCTCATTGTCATTGGTTGGTTCGTCAGCTTCCAATACCCCTGCTTCTGAGGTAGACGCAATCTGTATTTCGGGCTCATTACCAGGTGCACATGCTTGTGGTACAGGTTTGGCTTGTTCCTGTGACTCTAGAATCTGGTCAGCATGGCGTCTCACGATGCTCTCTCCAACGTCCACTGTGTACATTAGTGGTCCCTGCTGTGTGCATATCGTGCCTGGCTGCCATTTTTCTGTTCGGTAGTCGCGGGCCAAGACTGGTTGCCCTACCTTGAAGCTCCTGGTTGGCTTTTCATTTATGTGCTGGAACTGCTTATCCTCAACATCTCGTCTTATGTTTGGTTTGAGCAAATCCAAGCGACATCTTAGTCTCCGGTTGAAAAACAGTACGGCTGGAGTTTGGTTGGTTACTGCATGTGTCACATTCCGGTAAGCAAACAGTAAGTTATCCACCTTGTGTTGCAGTGGTATGTCATCATTATACATTGCCTTTATGGCCTTTTTAAAGGTCTGAACAAACCTCTCAGCCAATCCATTTGTGGCTGGATGATATGGGGCAGATGTGTAATGTTTCACCCCATTATTCTTCAGGAACCTCCGGAAATCCTCAGACACAAACTGTGGGCCATTGTCGGAACAGATCTGTTCTGGCAACCCATTCCTGGCGAAGATGGTCCTTAGGACTGCAATAGTTTTCTCCGTGGTGGTGGAGGGCATTTTAATGACCTCTGGCCATTTTGAATGGGCGTCCACAGCGATTAGAAACATTGAGTCCATAAATGGACCAGCGAAATCAATGTGTACCCGTTGCCATAGAGATTAGGGCCACTCCCATGGATGTAGCGGGGCCTGTGGTGGAGCGTTTTGGACCTTCTGGCATCCTGTGCATCTCTTGGTCATATCCTCGATTTCTTTATCGATTCCCGGCCACCACACAAACGCCCCGGCTAGGCTCTTCATTTTTACCCCTCCCAGATGACCCTCGTGAAGCTCATTGAGTACTCTATCTCTCAACTTGGGTGGAATTACCACTCGGGATCCACACATCAAGGTTCCCCGGCACACTGACAGCTGTTCCCTCCTTGGCGAGAATGCTGGCAACAGTGAGTCGCCATATGCTGGCCATCCCTTCACTGTCAAATCATAGGCCCGAGAGAGTGTCGGGTCATTTCGGGTTTCCTTCTCAATACTTGCGTTTGTAACAGGCAAACATTCGACTATGGTCGCATGGAATATCTCCACAGGGTCCACTGCAGGTGCTTCTTCCGCCGTAGGCAACGGTAGGCGCGACAGCCCATCAGCGTTTCCATGTTGTTTCGTACCTTTGTATTCTATGTCATACTGATGTGCCCCTAGAAAAAGTGACCATCTTTGCAGCCGTTGCGCCGTCATCACCGGAACGCCCTTCTTTGGGTTAAAAATTGAGACCAGGGGTTGATGATCAGTCAGTAGGGTGAATTTCTGCCCGTGCAGATAGTGATTGAACTTCTTCACCCCCCACACCAGGCTGAGGGCCTCCCTATCAATCTGGGCGTAGTTACGCTCGGCTGAGGTTAGCGAGCGCGATGCAAAGGCTATTGGCCTCTCTGAACCGTCACGGAATTTGTGTGACAGCACCGCTCCAATGCCGTAGGGTGACGCATCACATGCCAACCGAATCGGTAGTGTTGGGTTGTAGTGGGCCAATACTTCTCTTGAAGTGATTTGGCATTTACATTTCTGAAAGGCACGCTTACACTCATCACTCCATTTCCATGTTACACCAGTTTGAAGGAGGGCGTTCAGTGGGTGCAGAATTGTAGATAAATTCAGCAAGAACTTATGGTAGTAGTTCACCAACCCGAGGAACGACCTCAGTTGCGACACATTTTCTGGTGCTGGAGCCTTGACTACTGCCTCAATCTTGTCCGGCGACTTATGCAACCCTTCCTCATCAATCATGTGGCCACAATACGAGATTTGTCTCCTGAAGAACTCACATTTGGGACGGTTGGCTCATAGCCCATATTCCTGCAATCTCGTGAGCACCTGTTCCAGGTTGGCAAGGTGTTCATTGTCATTTTCGCCCGTAACCAGGATGTCGTCCAAATAACACTGGGTCCCTGGGATCCCTTGCAGGACTTGTTCCATTGCCCTCTGCCACATAGCTGGGGCCGATGCTACCCCAAATACCAGTCGATTGTACTGGTAAAGGCCTTTGTGAGTGTTTATCGTGAGGTATTTCCTAGATGCTTCTTCCACCTCCATTTGTAGATACGCTTGAGCCAGGTCAATCTTTGTAAAACGTTTCCCTCCAGATAGTGAGGCGAAAATATCTTCTATCCGCAGATGCGGATACTGTACTGTGTGCAGGACTGGGTTCACCGTCACCTTGAAGTCCCCACAGATGCGAACCTTCCTTGGCTCCCCAGGCGTGCTGCTCAATGCTTTCTTCATTACAGGAACGATGGGTGTGGCCCACTCGCTCCAGTCCGCCTTAGACAGCACCCCCGAACACTCCAGACTCTCCAATTCAGCTTCCACAGCTGGGCATATCGCGTATGGCACCGGTCTGGCCTTGAAAAATTTTGGGGTTGCGTTATCCTCAATCTTTATGGTTGCCTTTACTCCTTTTAGAGTCCCAAGTCCTTGTTGGAACACCTCTTCCGCGTCAGATAGAATTTGTGACAGACGTCCAGGTGCGACGTCATTATCTTTTTTGTCAGTCACAGTTAGTGCCAGAATGGAATGCCAATCCAATTGTAGTTTTCGGATCCATTCACGTCCCATAAATGGTGGTCCTCCATCTCGTAGTATATACATGTATAGTTTCTGTGTTTCCTTTCTGTTATATTCAACTGGCACCCTTACTTTTCCTCTGGGGTAGACCTTTTGCCCCGTGTATGTCTTCAATACAATGGACGTGTCCTTTAAGGGTAAGTGTGAGAATAGCCGCTCATAGTCTCGTCGATTCATGACAGTTAGGGCTGATCTTGTGTCCGATTCCATCTTTACTGGGGACCCTGCTATCATGAGGGTGACCCAAATGGTTCGGTGATCTTCTTTTGCGATCACGTTGTGTAACTTTAAACAACTTAGTCACCTGCTCCCGGAGTCCTTATCACTCTCCTGATCTTCTGAACGACTATCTGTCAGTTTCTTTACTTTCCTGTACTGTTCCTTAGTAGTTCTTGTCGTGTTGGCCTTCTTCCCCGACCTGCAGACTCTTGCTATATGTCCCATTTTCCCGCATTGCCTGCATATTTTGCTTTTAAACCAGCAGTCCTTCTGCTCATGGGCTGTTCTGCCGGAGCGATAGCACTTTTCGGCTCCATACGCCATTTCGTTAGCGCTGTATTCTTGTGGTTTCTGTTGTATTTCTGCAGCTCCCCGTGCTGCTGCTTCGTAGGATACTGCCACGCTGAAAGCCTGTTCTTTGAAAGTAGTCGTTTCTGGGTTCCTTCACTCTGGAGCCCGCAGACAAACTTATCCCGTAAGGTGTCTGCCAGTCCTGCTCCGAACTGGCAGTGCTTTGATAACTTGCGTAGTTCCGTAAGATAGTCAGCATTGCTCTCATCTTTGTGCTGGTTTCTTTTATGGAACTTGAATCTTTCTGCTATCAGCAGTGGTGTAGGGCTTAGGTGTTCCTGTAAGATATGAACAATCTCCTCAAAACTTTTCTCCATTGGTTTAGCTGGGGTAATTAAATTCCGCAATAGGCCGTACGTACTCGCACCCATCAGATTTAATAATACCGACGCCCTCTTTCCATCAGCCACCTCATTTGCCTTGCAGTACACTTCAATTCTTTCTACATACGTGGTCCAGTCTTCTACCTCGTTGTCGAAAGCAGTGATACTGCCACTTTTCGGCATCTTGGGCGATTTAAAATGGCGCCTCCTGTGCTTTTGCTTCTTCCCCAATGGAATAAAATGGCGCCTCCTGCGCTTTTGCTTCTTCCCCTTACTGCCACGCTGCTCCTCGCATTCTACGGGGTAATGGCGGCGACCCGCAGCTTCAGCGCGTCTCGCTTTCCTTCCCCCCCGTTTAGTTTCTCTCCGCTGTCCTGTTCTCGAGCACCGACCGCGCCCTGTGCGCTCCACCCTCTCTCTCTTGCTTTCTTTTCCCGGCGATGCTGCGCGGCCCGATTTGTAGAGCCGCTCGATCGAGCTTGAGCCCGCCGCAGTCTGGAAGGGTCAGCGCGCTACCTGCTACCAGCACGATTCGCTGGAACCACAGTCTCTCCCGCAATTCTCCGAACACCGATGGATTCTTTGGGCGGTTGCCCTCGGTCGACGCCCGTTGCTCAGACTACGACCTTCCAGGACCTTCCTTTCAGGCGAGATCCCCGTGAGATGATGCCACACTGCAGGTGAGTTCGAACTTACTCGTCGCCACTGTAAAGTCCGCGCCTCAATAATACACGGACTTCGGGAGAACAGTTTAACAGGTACTTTACTGAACAGGAGGCAGCATCAAACTAAAAAAACAGAAGCCTGCTAGGTCCTTTTATACAGGGGTGGTCACTGCCGGCACTGCAGTCTAAGACCAGTTATTCCCTTAAAGGTACATACACAACAGAAAGGATGGACAAAGTCTTGTGCAAGGTTGGTGCCAGACTCCACTAAGCTCCTTAACATTGCACTCAGGCTTTCTGGCAGGCCTGTCAATGCACCAAACATTTCATTGTGCATACCCATCAGGGCTCTTCTGTAGGCTGCCCCATCAAAGTCCGCATCTGAGTCCTCTGGAGCTGAACTCGTGTGCGACTTTGCCCTCTGGAGAGCTGGCAGCTGTGCTACCCTTTTCCCCTGTGCTGGCTGCAGCCCACTCATGCCCGGTGACTCATCACGTGCAGATCCCACCTCTAAGCTATCCTCCAAACTCTGCGCAGTACCAGTATCTGAGCTGGTGGCTGCGACTGTCAGATCGAGTGACGGTGTCTCTTCTTCTTCTTCACTTTGCTCTCCCTCTTCTTCTTCAACCACTAGCTGGGCAGGTTGGATTTCTTGGGTCTCTGAAATGAGAAAGGCACAAGGGTAGGATTGTGGTGAGAAGAGGGGGGAAAGCAAGAGGTGCACGCTTACACCATGTGCTTGTAAATCAGAAGAGATTGTGGGATGAGGGGGAAGTGGGATGTGAGACGCAGGATAGCATACGAGGATACCGGCATCTTGTACTCATTCAGCCCCACCGCTGACCATGGGCTCAGCCATGCCCCTCCCGAGAATGGCCAACACCGTGTCCTCCAAGGGGGTGAGGTGATGCAGGCGCGCCTGTCCCCCACCGGTTAGGTTCTGCTGGAGCTGATTGTGTGCCAACTTTTCCCGCAAGAGAAAGGGAAGTGAGTGTGGTGCAATGTGTTTGGGTGATGTGTGTCAGTGAGTGTGGTGCAATGTGTTTGGGTGATGTGTGTCGGTGAGTGTGGTGCAGTGTGTTTGGGTGAAGTGTGTCAGTGAGTGTGGTGCAATGTGTTTGGGTGATGTGTGTCAGTGAGTGTGGTGCAATGTGTTTGGGTGATGTGTGTCAGTGAGTGTGGTGCAATGTGTTTGGGTAAAGTGTGTCAGTGAGTGTGGTGCAATGTGTTTGGGTGAAGTGTGTCAGTGAGTGTGGTGCAATGTGTTTGGGTGAAGTGTGTCAGTGAGTGTGGTGCAATGTGTTTGGGTGAAGTGTGTCAGTGAGTGTGGTGCAATGTGTTTGGGTGATGTGTGTCAGTGAGTGTGGTGCAGTGTGTTTGGGTGAAGTGTGTCAGTGAGTGTGGTGCAATGTGTTTGGGTGATGTGTGTCAGTGAGTGTGGTGCAGTGTGTTTGGGTGAAGTGTGTCAGTGAGTGTGGTGCAATGTGTTTGGGTGATGTGTGTCAGTGAGTGTGGTGCAATGTGTTTGGGTGAAGCGTGTCAGTGAGTGTGGTGCAATGTGTTTGGGTGAAGTGTGTCAGTGAGTGTGGTGCAATGTGTTTGGGTGAAGTGTGTCAGTGAGTGTGGTGCAATGTGTTTGGGTGAAGTGTGTCAGTGAGTGTGGTGCAATGTGTTTGGGTGAAGTGTGTCAGTGAGTGTGGTGCAATGTGTTTGGGTGAAGTGTGTCAGTGAGTGTGGTGCGGTGAGTTTGGTTGATGTACCTGTCATGGTTGAATAGCTGAGTGTGTGCAAGCTGTGAGATGTGGGTGTGAGGCTTGCAGCAGTTAAGTGTGTGCAGCTGAGGTGAAGCATGTGAATGTGAGGCATGAGTCGTGATTGATAGTGATTGTTGGTAGGTGAGTGATGAAGGTGTGAAGAATTGAGCAGTGTGTGAGGTGGGTGGGGCAGTTTGTGGGATGGGCCCGACTGCTGCCAACGAACCGGATGTAGACGCGCATGTGCAGGCTGTGGTTTTTTTGGTGGTTCCAATTTTTGCAAAAAACTGTTGGGTGAAAATATGCTGTGAAGCCGATTGCAGCGAATGTTCGTTGCTCCGTGAAGAGGCTGTCAGTCATATCGGACGTGCTTATTTTGTATAGGTTCCGTTTACTTTTTAATTGGGATGAAACTTTATAAATTAATGTGGACACCATGTCGTCTGGAGAATGTTTGGAGGCTCAGTTTGAGTTTAATGCATTTCTGGCAAACAGAAAAATGTCGGGAACAGGGAGCAGGCCAAGCAGAAACATCAGCGAAATTTCTGCGAGATTCATTAGCAGAACGCTTTCGGTCATTGAAACCAGTTTCCGGTTCGTTGGCAGGAGTCACTCCGTTGTAGGATATGGCATTTTAAGATGAATTCACTGACCTTGACTGTTGTGTATGTACCTTTAAGAGAGAACTGCTTTTATACTGTAGTACCGGCAGTGACCACACCTGTATATAAAGCCGTAGCAGGCTTCTGTACTTTCAGTTCCAGCATACCCTCTGTTCAGTAAACACCTGTTATTACCGTTCTCCTGCAGTCCGTGTGTTATTGATACGCGGACACTACAGTGGCGACGAGCAGGTTCAAACTCACCTGCAGATCATGGAGCAGGCTCGAGGGGCCGATTGGCCTACTCCTGCTCCTATTTCTTATGTTCTAGTACTGCATCACCTCACGGGGATCCATCCCTGAAAAGAAGCTTCTTGGAGGTCGAAGCCAGAGCAACGGGCGTCGACCGTGGGCAACCGCCCAGTGATCCATCGGAGTTCAGAGAATCGCAGGGGAAGCTGTGGAGAGCTGGGCTTGGTTCTCCAGTCAAGGTGTCCCAGAAAATCGGGCTGGTAGCAGGTAGTGCACTGACCCTTCCCGGACTGCGGCGGGCTAGAGCTCGATCGAGCGGCTCTGCAAGGGGGCCGAGCAGCGTCGTCGGGAAGAAAAAGAGAGAGAGAGGATGGAGCGCACAGGGCGCGGCCGGTGCTCAAGAGTCGGGCAGCGTTAAAGAAAATAAAAAAGGGGAAGGAAAAGAGACGCGCAGTGGACAGCGTCGAAGAAGAATAAAACTAAGAAAATTAATTAACAAAAGAGAGACGCGCAGAAAGCCGCGGGGCACCGCCATTACTAGTTAGAACGCTAGGAGCAGCATTGGCAGCAGGGGGAAGAAGGAAAAGCACGGGAGGCACCATTTTAATCCATTGGGGAAAAAGGAAAAGCGCGGGAGGCGCCATTTTAAACCACCCAAGATGCCGAAGAGTGGCAGCATCGCTGCTTTCGACAACGAAATAGAAGACTGGACCACGTATGTGGAAAGAATTGAAGTGTACTGCAAGGCAAATGAGGTGGCCGATGAAAAGGAGGCGTCGGTTTTATTGAATTTGATGGGCGCGAGAACGTACGGCCTATTGCGGATTTTATTACCCCAGCTAAACCAATGGAGAAAAGCTTTGAAGAGATTGTCAATATCTTACAGGAACATCTAAACCCTACACCGCTGCTGATAGCAGAAAGATTCAAGTTCCATAAAAGAAACCAGCACAAAGACGAGAGTAATGCTGACTATCTTACGGAGCTACGCAAGTTATCGAACCACTGCCAGTTCGGAGCAGGACTGGCAGATACCTTAAGGGATAAGTTTGTCTGCGGGCTCCAGAGTGAAGGAACCCAGAAATGACTACTTTCGGAAAAGGACCTTATGCTAGAAAAGGCTTTCAGCGTTGCCGTATCCTACGAAGCAGCAGCACGGGGAGCTGCGGAAATACAACAGAAACCGCAAGAATATAGCACCAATGAAATGGCATATGGAGCAGAAAAGTGCTATCGCTGCGGCAGAACAAACCATGACCAGAAGGATTGCTGGTTTAAGGACAAAATATGCAGGCAATGTGGAAAAGTGGGACACATAGCACGAGTCTGCAGGTCGGGAAAGAAAACCAACACTAAAAGAACTACTAAGGAAAAGTACAAGAAAGTACAAAAGATGACGGACAGTAGTTCAGAAGATCAGAAGAGTGATAATGACTCCGGGAGCAGGAGACTAAGTTGTCTAAAGTTACACAACGTGATTGCAAAGGAGGATCACCGAACCATTTGGGTCACCCTCATGATAGCAGGGTCCCAAGTAAAGATGGAATTGGACACAGGATCAGCCCTAACAGTCATGAATCGACGAGACTACTAGCGGCTATTCTCACATATACCCTTGAAGGACACATCCATTGTCTTGAAGACATATACGGGGCAAAAAGTCTACCCCAGAGGAAAAATAAGGGTGCCCGTTATATACAACGGCAAGGAAACACAGAAACTGTATCTATATATACTACAAGATGGAGGACCACCATTATTGGGACGTGAATGGATCCGAAAAATACAATTGGATTGGCATTCCATTCTGGCGCTAACTGTGGCTGACAAAAAGGATGACGACGTCACACCTGGACGACTGTCAAAAATTCTAACTGACGCGAAAGAGGTGTTCCAGCAAGGACTTGGGACTCTAAAAGGCGTAACGGCAACGATAAAAATTGAAGATAACGCAAACCCAAAATTCTTTTAAGGCCAGACCGGTACCGTATGTGATCCGCCCAGCCGTCGAAGCAGAGCTGGAGAGTCTGGAGCATTCGGGTGTGCTGTCCAAGGTGGACTGGAGCGAGTGGGCCACACCCATCGTTCCTGTAATGAAGAAATCATTGAGCAGCACGCCTGGGGAACCGAAGAAGGTTCGCATCTGTGGGGACTTTAAGGTAACTGTGAACCCAGTCCTTCACACAGTACAATATCCACTTCCGCAGATAGAAGATATTTTCGCCTCACTATCTGGAGGGAAACGCTTTACGAAGATTGATCTGGCCCAAGCGTATCTACAAATGGAGGTAGAAGAAGCATCTAGAAAATACCTCACGATAAACACTCACAAAGGTCTTTACCAGTACAACCAACTGGTATTCGGGGTAGCATCAGCTCCGGCTATTTGGCAGAGGGCGATGGAACAAGTCCTGCAAGGGATCCCGGGGACCCAGTGTTATTTGGATGACATCCTGGTTACGGGCGAAAATGAAAGTGAACACCTTGCCAACCTGGAGCAGGTGCTCACTAGATTACAAGAATATGGGCTACGAGCCAACCGCCCCAAATGCGAGTTTTTCAGGAAACAAATCTCGTATTGTGGCCATGTGATTGATGAAGAGGGGTTACATAAGTCCCCAGACAAGATTGAGGCAGTAGTCAAGGCTCCAGCACAGGAAAATGTGTCGCAACTGAGGTCATTCCTCGGGTTGGTGAACTACTACCATAAGTTCTTGCCAAACTACATTGACCACTTGTGTGAGGTCATTAAACCTCTTCCTGCACTGCATCCATGTCCTCTATCTGCTCCCACTATAGAATCATAGAATGGTTACAGCACAGAAGGAGGCCATTCGGCCCGTCGAGCCCGTGCCGGCTCTCTGCAAGAGCGTTTCAGCTAGTCCCACTCCCCCGCCCTTTCCCCGTAGCCCTTCAATTCTTTTTCCTTCAGGTACTTAACCAATTCCCTTTTCAAAGACACTATTGAGTCTGCCTCCATCACCCTTCCAGGCAGTGCATTCCAGATCCTAACCACTCGCTGCGTAAAAAGGTTTTTCCTCATGTCGCCTTTGGTTCTTTTGCCAATCACCTTAAATCTGTGTCCTCTAGTTCTCGACCCTTCCACCAATGGGAACAGTTTCTCTCTATCTACTCTGTCTAGACCCCTCATGATTTTGAACACCTCGATCAAATCTCCTCTCAACCTTCTCTGCTCTAAGGAGAACAACCCCAGCTTCTCCAGTCTATCCACGTAACTGAAGTCCCTCATTTCTGGAACCATTCTTGTAAATCTTTTCTGCACTCTCTCTAAGGCTTTCAATCCTTCCTAAAGTGCGGTGCCCAGAATTGGACACAATACTCCAGTTGAGCCCGAACCAGTGTTTTATACAGGTTCATCATAACTTCCTTGCTTTTGTACTCTATGCCTATATTTATGAAGCTCAGCATCCCGTATGCTTTTTCAACCGCTTTCTCAACCTGCCCTGCCACCTTCAACAATTTGTGCACATATACCCCCAGGTCGCTCTGTTCATGCACCCCTTTAGGATTGTACCCTTTAGTTTATATTGCCTTGCCTCGTTCTTCTTACCAAAATGTATTACTTTACACTTTTCTGCGTTACATTTCATCTGCCACGTGTCCGCCCATTTCACCAGCCTGTCAATGTTTCCTTGAAATCTATCACTATCCTCCTCACTGTTCACTATACTTCCAAGTTTTGTGTCACCTGCAAATTTTGAAATTGTGCCCTGTGCACCCATGTCCAAGTAATTAATATATATCAAGAAAAGCAGTGGTCCTAGTACCGACCCCTGGGGAACACCACTGTGTACCTTCCTCCAGTACAAAAAACAACCGTTCACCACTGCTCTCTGTTTCCTGTCACTTAGCCAATTTCCTATCCATGCTGTCACTGTTCCTTTTACTCCATGGGCTTCAACTTTGTTGGCAAGCCTGTTATGTGGCACTTTATGAAACGCCTTTTGGAAATCCATATACACCACGTCAACCGCATTGCCCTCGGCAACCCTCTCTGTTACCTCATCAAAAAACTCGATCAAGTTAGCTAAACATGATTTGCCTTTAACAAATCCATGCTGGCTTTCCTTAATTAAGCCACACTTGTCCAAATGACTGTTAACTTTGTCCCGGATTATCCTTTCTAAAAGCTTCCCCACTATCGAAGTTAAACTGACTGGCCTGTAGTTGAAAAAGGGTATAACTTTTGCAATTCTCTGGTCCTCTGGTACCACCCCTGTATCTAAGGACGATTGGAAGATTATGGCACATGCCTCCGCGATTTCCTCCTTAACCTCCCTCAGCGTTCCAGGATGCATCCCATCTGGTCCTGGAGACTTATCAACTTGAAGTACAGACAGCCTTTCTAGTACCTCGTCTTTATCAATTTTTATCTCATCCAATATCTCCACTACCTCCTCTTTCACTACGACTTTGGCAGCAGCATCTTCCTTGGTGAAGACAGATGCAAAGTACTCATTTAGTACCTCAGCCATGCCCTCTGCCTCCATGCGTAGGTCTCCTTTTTGGTCCCTAATCAGCCCTACCCCTCCTCTTACTACCCGTTTATTATTTATATGCCTATAGAAGACTTTGGAATTCCCTTTAATGTTAGCTGCCAATCTATTCTCATACTCTCTCTTTGTCCCTCTTATTTTCTTTTTCACTCTCCCTCTGAACTTTCTATATTCAGCCTAATTCTCACTTGTATTCTCAGCCTGACATCTGTAATTTATGCTGTTTTTCTGCTTCATCGTACTCTCTCTCTCTTTCATCACCCAGGGAGCTCTGGCTTTGGTTGCCTGACCTTTCCCCCTCGTGGGAATGTACCTCGACTCTACCTGAGCCATCTCCTCTTTAAAGGCAGTCCATTGTTCGATTACAGTTTTGCCTGCCAATCTTTAATTCCAATTTACCCGGGCCAGATCTGTTCTCATCCCACTGAAATTTGCCTTCCTCCAATTAAGTATTTTTACTCTAGCTTGCTCCCTGTCCTTTTCCATAGCTAGTCTAAACCTTATGATACTATGATCACTGTTCCCTTCATCAATGACCTTCCCCTCCAACATAAGGTCAGAAATGGGGATGTTCGCTGATGACTGCAGTGTTCAGCGCCATTCACAACTCCTCAGATATTGAGGCAGTCCATGCCCGCATGCAACAAGACCTGGACGACATTCAGGCTTGGGCTGATAAGCAGCAGGTAACATTTGTGCCACAGAAGTGCCAGGCAATGACTATCTCCAACAAGCGAGAGTCTAACCATCTCCCCTTGACATTCAACAGCATTACCATCGCCGAATCCCCCACCATCAACATCCTGGGGGTCACCATTGACCAGAAACTTAACTGGGCCAGCCACATAAATACTGTGGCAACAAGAGCAGGTCAGAGGCTGGGTATTCTGCGACAAGTGTCTCAACTCCTGACTTCCCAAAGCCTTTCCACCATCTACAAGGCACAAGTAAGGAGTGTGATGGAATACTCTCCACTTGCCTGGATGAGTGCAGCACCAACAACACTCAAGAAGCTCGACACCATCCAGGACAAAGCAGCCCGCTTGATTGGCACCCCCTCCACCACCTTAAACATTCATTCCCTCCACCACCGGCGTACCGTGGCTGCAGTGTGTACCATCTACAAAATGCACTGCAGCAACTCGCCAAGGCTTCTTCGGCAGCACCTCCCAAACCCGTGACCTCTTCCACCTAGAAGGACAAGGGCAGCAGGCGCATGGGAACACCACCACCTCCAAGTTCCCCTCCAAGTCACACACCATCCTGACTTAGAAGTATATCGTCGATCCTTCATCGTCGCTGGGTCAAAATCCTGGAACTCCCTCCCTAACAGCACTGTGGGAGTGCCTTCACGACATGGACTGCAGTGGTTCAAGAAGGTGGCTCACCACCTTCTCAAGGGCAACTAGGGATGGGCAATAAATGCTGGCCTTGCCAGCGACGCCCAGATACCATAAGCAAATAAAAAAAAAATGTTCACCTACTGACACTTGCTCCACTTGACCCACCTTAGTCCCCAGAACCAGATCCAGTAGTGCCTCCTTCCTCATTAGGCCGGTAACGTATTGATCAAAAAAGTTCTGAACACACTTCAGAAATTCTTCCTCCTCTCTGCCCTTTACACTATTACTATCCCAGTCTATATTAGGATAATTGAAGTCCCCCATTATTACTACTCTATAGTTCTTGCACCGCGCTGTAACTTCCCTGCAAATTTGCTCCTCTATATATTCCCCACTAGTTGGTGGTCTATAGAATACACCTAGTAGTGTAATGGCACCTCTATCGTTTCTCAACTCTAACCAAATAGATTCTGTCCTTGACCCCTCCAGGACATCCTCTCGCTCCAGCACTGTAACATTCTCCTTATCCAATACTGCCACCCCACCTCCTATCTTTCCTTCCCTATCTTTCCTGAACACCTTATATCCAGGAGTATTTAAAACCCAATCCTGCACTTTTTTGAGCCAGGTCCCCATTATCGCCATGACATCATGGCCCCATGTGGCTATTTGCACCTGCAGCTCACCAACCTTATTTACCACGCTTCGTGCGTTTACACACATGCACTGCAAACCTGTCTTAGACCTTCTTGTATTCTCTCATAGTTTGACCGCACCTAATACCTTACTATTTCTTACTCTAGTGCTAGCTGTCTCTCCCCATCCTTCGTGCACTTTGTTTCTCCTTTCTAATGCTGCATCCAGGTGCCCATCCCCCTGCCAAATTAGTTTAAATTCTCCCCATCAGCACTAGCAAACTCCACTGCGAGGCCATTGGTTCCGGTTCTGTTGAGCTGCAACCCGTCCAGCCTGTACAGGTCCCACCTCCCCCAGAAGCGGTCCCAACGTCTCAGGAATCTGAAGCCCTCCCTCCTGCACCATCTCTCCAGCCACGCATTCATCTGCTGCATCCTCCTATTTCTATACTCACTAGCTCGTGGTACAGAGAGTAATCCAGAGATTACTACTTTGAGGTCCTGCTTTTTAATCTCTTTCCTAGCTCCCTAAAATCTGCCTGCAGGACCTTATCCCTTTTTCTACCTGGTGGAGTATTGCGTCCAGTCCTGGTCACCACACTTTAGGAAGGATGTGAAGGCCCTTGAGAGGGTGCAGAGGAGATTTACCAGAATGGTTCTAGGGATGGGGGATCTTAGCTACAAGGACAGGTTGGAGAAGCTGGATTTGTTTTCATTAGAGCAAAGGAGGTTGAGGGGTGATTTGATAGAGGTGTACAAGATTATGGCAGGTTTGGATAGACTAGACGGGGAAAGGCTGTTCCCACTAGTTGATGGTACAAGGACTGGGGGACACAGATTTAAGGTTTTGGGCAAGAGATACAGGGGGGACGTGAGGAAAAGCTTTTTTACGCAGCGAGTGGTGAGGACCTGGAACTCGCTGCCGACGGAAGTGGTGGAAGCGGAGACACTCAGTGTTTTCAAGGGGAGACTGGATAGGCACTTGAGGGAAATAAACTTGCAGGGCTACGGGGATAGAGCGGGGGAATGGGACTGACTGGATTGCTCTACAGAGAGCCGGCACGGACTCGATGGGCCGAATGGCCTCCTTCTGTGCCGTTATGACTCGATGACTCTATGTCATTGGTACCGATATGGACTACGACCTCTGGCTGTTCACCCTCCCCCCTCAGAATGTTCTGCAGCCGCTCAGTGACATCCTTGACCCTGGCACCAGGGAGGCAACATACCATCCTGGAATCGCGTTTGCGGCCGCAGAAACGCCTGTCTGCTCCCCTAACTATCGAATCCCCAACCATTATTGCTTTCCCAATCTTCCTCCTCCCCCCGTACAGCTGAGCCACCCGTGGTGCCATGGACTTGGCTCAGGTTGTATTCCCCAGGGGACCCATCGCCCTCACCAGTACGAGATGCACTCAGGGAACTCCTGCACTACCTGCCTGGTCCTCATTGTCTGTCTTACGGTCACCCATTCCCTCTCTGCCTGGACACTCTTACGCTGCGGGGTGACCATCTCCTGAAACGTGCTAACCACGTAGCTCTCAGCCTCATGGATGCACCACAGTGACGCCAGCTACTGCTCAATCTCTGAAACCCAGAGTGTGAGCTGCTGCAGCCAATGACACTTTCTGCCCATGGGGTTGTCCAGCACACGGGAAGCATTCTGGATTTCCCACATGGCACAAGATGTGCATTCCATGGGACTGTTGTGCCCTGCCATGCCTCTATTTAATAGACTATTAACTAACTTACAGAAATAAACTTAAGACTGAGAGGGGAAAATTGGTGATCGCCAGCAAAGCAGTCGCTGTCACTGCCAATTGCCATTAACGGCTGCCCGAAATGGCGCAGCGCTAACCGGCCTAAATTGGTGTGGGGGCATGGAGGTAGGTGGCGCATAGCCACCCTGGTGGCATTGCACGAGGAATCCGGGACCAATTTTTTAGTCCTGCTTTCCCGAGCGTCTGTGTGTGAGGCTGTGATGCCCGCAGTCCATTGTGGGCAGTGAGGAGCTCTGAAATTTAAAAGGGGCCATGCACATTGAAACAAGACAAAATAAAATGCACTGATTCAATACATTTTTCAGCCCTTTCTATCTTTTTACAAATATTCAATATTTAAAAGAAGTTCCAAATGTGAATATTCAGCTCTCAAAGCTGAATTACCTTCCTAAACTGAACAAATGGGAAAACTGCCTCAGCACTAACACAAATGGCTCAGTAGCCCAGGGAAGGGGCACCCAGGGTCTCGCACACAGCACTCCAGCTTTGTGCAGGGGATCAACACTGCAAGAGAGGTCCTCTACCCACAGGGGCCAGGAGGCCCTCCAGAAAGAACGATGTGGGACTACATCATCGAGGCCATCACTGCCAGCCCCACCACCTGGCTCCAGTGCCCAAAGAGGCTTCATGACCTCAGACCACTGGTCAAGGTCAGTGATGCATCTTCAAAAGCCGTCTCCCACCAACTGCACCACTAGCCTCACACATTGCTCAATGCAGGACCCCCCAATCACTCACCTACCAACAATCTGCACCAATGACGAGTACATCTCCCATTCCTAGCATCACCTCATCCCCTTGGAGGAGACGGTGGGGGCGGGGGCATGGCTGAGCCCTTGGCCAGCAGCAGGGCTGAAAGGATGCAAGATGCGGGTATCCTCATACGTTATCCTCCTTCTGCCATGCGCCTCTAGGTTTCCCGCCCTCCCGTCAGCACAACTCCACCCTTGTGTCTTCCTCATTTCACACACCCAAGAAAAGCAGCCTGCCCAGCCAGTGGGACCACAAGAGGAGGCAGCCTACCCAGCCAGTGGGCCAAGAAGAGGCAGCCTGCCCAGCCAGTGGGCCAAGAAGAAGAGGCAGCCTGCCCAGCCAGTGGGCCAACAAGAAGAGGCAGCCTGCCCAGCCAGTGGGACCACAAGAAGAGGCAGCCTGCCCAGCCAGTGGGACCACAAGAAGAGGCAGCCTGCCCAGCCAGTGGGCCAAGAAGAGGCAGCATGCCCAGCCAGTGGGCCAAGAAGAGACAGCCTGTCCAGCCAGTGGGACCACAAGAAGAGGCAGCCTGCCCAGCCAGTGGGACCACAAGAAGAGGCAGTCTGCCCAGCCAGTGGGCCAAGAAGAGGCAGCATGCCCAGCCAGTGGGACCACAAGAAGAGGCAGCCTGCCCAGCCAGTGGGACCACAAGAAGAGGCAGCCTGCCCAGCCAGTGGGCCAAGAAGAGACAGCCTGTCCAGCCAGTGGGACCACAAGAAGAGGCAGCCTGCCCAGCCAGTGGGACCACAAGAAGAGGCAGCCTGCCCAGCCAGTGGGCCAACAAGAAGAGGCAGCCTGCCCAGCCAGTGGGACCACAAGAAGAGGCAGCCTGCCCAGCCAGTGGGACCACAAGAAGAGGCAGCCTGCCCAGCCAGTGGGACCACAAGAAGAGGCAGCCTGCCCAGCCAGTGGGCCAAGAAGAGGCAGCATGCCCAGCCAGTGGGCCAAGAAGAGACAGCCTGTCCAGCCAGTGGGACCACAAGAAGAGGCAGCCTGCCCAGCCAGTGGGCCAAGAAGAGGCAGCATGCCCAGCCAGTGGGATCACAAGAAGAGGCAGCATGCCCAGCCAGTGGGCCAAGAAGAGGCAGCCTGCCCAACCAGTGGGACCACAAGAAGAGGCAGCATGCCCAGCCAGTGGGACCACAAGAAGAGGCAGCCTGCCCAGCCAGTGGGCCAACAAGAAGAGGCAGCCTGCCCAGCCAGTGGGACCACAAGAAGAGGCAGCCTGCCCAGCCAGTGGGACCACAAGAAGAGGCAGCCTGCCCAGCCAGTGGGCCAAGAAGAGGCAGCCTGCCCAGCCAGTGGGACCACAAGAAGAGGCAGCCTGCCCAGCCAGTGGGACCACAAGAAGGGGCAGTCTGCCCAGCCAGTGGGCCAACAAGAAGAGGCAGCATGCCCAGCCAGTGGGATCACAAGAAGAGGCAGCATGCCCAGCCAGTGGGCCAAGAAGAGGCAGCCTGCCCAGCCAGTGGGACCACAAGAAGAGGCAGCCTGCCCAGCCAGTGGGACCACAAGAAGAGGCAGTCTGCCCAGCCAGTGGGCCAACAAGAAGAGGCAGCATGCCCAGCCAGTGGGATCACAAGAAGAGGCAGCATGCCCAGCCAGTGGGCCAAGAAGAGGCAGCATGCCCAGCCAGTGGGCCAAGAACAGGCAGCATGCCCAGCCAGTGGGCCAAGAACAGGCACCATGCCCAGCCAGTGGGATCACAAGAAGAGGCAGTAGGCTCAGCCAGTGGGCCAAGAAGAGGCAGCCTGCCCAGCCAGTGGGACCACAAGAAGAGGCAGTATGCTCAGCCAGTGGGCCAAGGAGAGGCAGTATGCTCAGCCAGTGGGATCACAAGAAGAGGCAGCATGCCCAGCCAGTGGGCCAACAAGAAGAGGCAGCATGCCCAGCCAGTGGGATCACAAGAACAGGCAGCATGCCCAGCCAGTGGGATCACAAGAAGAGGCAGCATGCCCAGCCAGTGGGACCACAAGGAGAGGCAGTCTGCTCAGCCAGTGGGCCAACAAGAAGAGGCAGCCTGCCCAGCCAGTGGGACTGCAGGCGGATGATTCCATCCCAGATATGCCGGCCACAAAGGGGCTGTCTGGGATGCATTCTTCCGTCTGATTCCTCCTCTTCGGCTTCCTCCTCTTCTGCATCTTCCTCTTCCCTGTGCAAACAGATGCTGTAAGTGTGAAATGACAGCATAAAATGCTGGAAATACTCAGTTGGTCAGGCAGCATGTCGACCTGAGACGTGAACTCCACGGATGTTGCGTGACCTGCTGAGTATTCGCAGCATGTTCTGTCTTTTCAAAGACGTTCACTTACCTTCTGAGCCCGTGAAAGCATCCAGCAGCACTCCCAAAACACTTGAAAACTTTTCACATATATTGCAACAAGCCACCACTTCAATAAAATCCCAAAAAACAAGGCCAAACCCTTCCATTCAAACTTACCTCATTGATGTGTGTGTCCCTTTAACAGCTGTCAGCATCTGTCAACCTGGCGTGCTTAGGACCCAGCGCTGAATTCAGCACCAGGGTCGAAGTGACGTCAGTCGGCATGCCGCCATTTTTGTTTTACAGGGCGCTGCTGGTTACCGGCAGCACAAAGGGGCCCACGAATATAGTGGCTGCCGCGGGGACAGCCTCCAGCTGGCGCAAGAATGGCAGCCGCCATTTTTTCAAGAATCACTGGTGGTAACAGGTGGCGGTAAGTGACATAAGAAAACTACTAGGCACTTGGTCTAAGCATTAAACAAAGCTTTAATCAACTGTTTTACAACATGGAGGTCTAGTTGTGTCCTTCACTAGTTCCTGTTAAGAATGTCCTGCGCAAGCTGGGCCCATGCCCGAGTATTTATACTCTCCCTGGACAGCGCCACCCGCAGGTCGCTCAGTATTATTTCATAAGTCTTTCTTTCATGAATGACTGATTCATGTCAGTAAGTATGTGAATTTCTCGCCGAGAGAGTCTTAAACGTCGGGCCTACCTTTCTCTCCAGCCGCTTCTCTCACTCTCTTAGTTAAAGTCTTTATTCACATGATTATTTACAGTTGTATTAATTAGTTTATCTAGTTAAGTTAGAGAGAATAAAACGCTAATACTCACCCACCTGCTGTCCTGTAACGTCACTCCTTGATTTTGCTGGTCTTTTAGAATTCGCCAGATTTGTATTTGCTGCCTTCGGAATTGCCGACTCCTCGCAGGTCTGCGCTGCCCTCGGCCTCCTGCTGTGTTTATGCCTTCTCCACTGCTGCTGTCGACTCCTTGCAGGTCTGCACTGCCCTCGGCCTCCCGCTGTGTTTATGCTTTCTCCGCTGCTGCTGTCAACTCCTCGCAGGTCCGCGCTGTCCTCGGCCTCCTGCTGTGTTTATGCCTTCTCCACTGCTGCTGTCGGCTCCTCGCAGGTCCACGCTGCCCTCGGCCTCTTGCTGTGTTTATGCCTTCTCCGCTGCTGCTGTCGACTCCTCGCAGCTCCGCGCTGCCCTCGGTCTCTTGCTGTGTTTATGCCTTCTCCGCTGCTGCTGTCGACTCCTCACAGCTCCGCGCTGCCCTCGGCCTCCTGCTGTGTTTATGCCTTCTCCGCTGCTGCTGTCGACTCCTCGCAGGTCTGCACTGTCCTCGGCCTCCCGCTGTGTTTATGCTTTCTCCACTGCTGCTGTCGACTCCTTGCAGGTCTGCACTGTTCTCGGCCTCCCACTGTGTTTATGCCTGTACTCTGCTCTGTTGCCTGGAGGGCCTCCTGGTGCCCTGTGGAAACAGGACCTCCATCCTCCTATTGACCTCCTGTACCAAGGCATCCAGCGCTGCATCGGAGAACCTTGGGGCACGCTCTCTCCCCTATCGTGCTATCATTAATAGTTCCTTTCCACTGTCTTCCTCAGCCAGTTCAATGATCTGCTTCAGGCAGAATGCACCTCCCCTTTAAGAGGTGCAGACTGTCTTTAAGTAGTGCAGGCTAGCTTCAATTGGTGCTAGTCTCGCACTAACTTGGGCCCCTGCTGAGCGTTCAGCCACTCAGCAGCATCTTGAGTGTTGGGCTGAACGCCACAATCATGGAAATGAGCAGGCAGCACGAAGTTTGTGCGTTGCTTGCAGTCCTCCGAATGAGAGTAAACTTGCATGGAACATAAAAGCAGATTGTAAAAGCTTCTACAAGTATGGAAAAAGAAAAAGATTAGTGAAGACAAATGTAGGTCCCTTACAGTCTGAAATGGGAGAATTTATAATGGGGAACAAGGAAATGGCTGAGCAATTAAACAAATACTTTGGTTCTGTCTTCACGGAAAAGGACACAAATAACTTCCCAGAAATGCTAGGGAACCAAGGGTTGAGTGAGAAGGAGGAATTAAAGGAAATTAGTATTAGTAAAAAAATAGTGCTGGAGAAATTAATGGGACTGAAAGCCGATAAATCCCCAGGGCCTGATAATCTGCATCCCCGAGTACTAAAAGAGGTAGCCATGGAAATAGTGGATGCATTGGTTGTCATCTTCCAAAATTCTATAGATTATGGAACAGTTCTGGCAGATTGGAGGGTGGCAAATGTAACCCCACTATTTAAAAAAGGAGGGAGAGAGAAAACTGGGAGCTACAGACCGGTTAGCCTAATTAGTAGTAGAGAAAATGTTAGAGTCTATTATAAAGGATGTGATAACAATAGACTTAGAAATTATCAACAGGATTAGACAAAGTCAACATGGATTTATGAAAGGGAAATCGTGTTTGACAAACTTACTGAAGTTTTTTGAGGATGTAACTGATAGAATAGATAAGGGAGAACAGTGGATGTGGTGTATTTGGATTTTCAGAAGGCCTTTGATAAAGTCCCACATAAGAGGTTAGTGTGCAAAATTAAAGCACATGGGATTGGGGGTAATATACTGGCATGGATTGAAACTTGGTTAACAGACAGGAAACAGAGAGTAGGAATAAATGGGTCTTTTTCGGGGTGGCAGGTGGTGACTAGGGGGGTACCGCAGGGATCAATGCTTGGGCCCCAGCTATTCACAATATATATCAATGATTTGGATGAGGGAACCAAATGAAATATTTTCAAGTTTGCTGACGACACAAAACTAGGTGGGATTGTGAGTTGTAAGGAGGATGCAAAGAGGCTTCAAGGCAATTTAGACAAGTTGAGTGAGTGGGCAAATACGTGGCAGATGTAGTATAACATGGATAAATGTGAAGTTATCCACTTCGGTAGGAAAAACAGAAAGGCAGAGTATTATTTTAATGGTGATAGATTGGGAAATGTTGATGTACAAAAGGACCTGGGTGTCCTTGTACACCAGTCACTGAAAGCAAACATGCAGGTGCAGCAAGCAGTTAGGAAGGCAAATGGTATGTTGGCCTTCATTGCAAGAGGATTTGAGTACAGGAGCAAGGATGTCTTACTACAGTTATACAGGGCCTTGGTGAGACCACACCTGGAGTACTGTGTGCAGTTTTGGTCTCCTTACCTAAGAAAGGATATACTTGCCATAGAGGGAGTGCAGCGAAGGTTCACCAGACTGATTCCTGGGATGGCAGGACTGTCGTATGAGGAGAGATTGGGTCGACTAGGCCTGTATTCACTAGAGTTTGGAAGAATGAGTGGGGATCGCATTGAAACGTCTAACATTCTGACAGGGCTAGACAGACTGGATGCAGAGAGGATGTTTCCCCTGGCTGGGGGGTCTAGAACGAGGAGTCACAGTCTCAGGATATGGGGTAGGACATTTAGGACTGAGATGAGGAGAAATTTCTTCACTCAGAGGGTGGTGAACCTGTGGAATTCTCTACCACAGAAGGCTGTGGAGGCCAAGTTACTGAATATACTTAAGAAGGAGAACGATAGATTGCTAGACACAAAAGGCACCAAGGGGTATATGGTATTGAGATAGAGGATCAGCTTGAAGGGCCGCATGGCCTACTCCTGCTCCTATTTTTCTATGTTTCTATGGGTGCGGATTGCTAGCGCATTGCGATCCCCGTGCCATTTTTTGGGGGCAAACTAATTTCTAGGCCATTGTGTAGTTGTATTCTGTACCAAACACTCTTATGACACTGTCTCTAGTTCAGTAGATTGGGCCTAGACTTTAGTAGAATGAGTGGTGATCTCATTGAAACGTATAAAATTCTTAAAGGGTGTAGTGATCAATAGCATGTCATTCTATAGTGGACACTAGGTGGAGCCATAGAGCTGTATATAGCTGTATGTATAAGACTACACTACCCAACAATATATTATATTAAGACTACATTACCCATGAGGCTAGGCTACCCACAAGGCAGCAGTCAAGATGGAAGCCTCTACAAGATGCTGTACAAGTCCACATGTGCTCAATAAAAGTAGCTAGCAAAAGCTAGCTGTGTTCATAATAAGAATGTCTATTTATTAATGAACATAACATGGTACCAGGGTGGTGAAGATCTGCTGAAAATTGTGAAAAGCGACATGGAGAATTTGAAGACACCAGAGCGTTTGAAACTCACAGAAAAAATCGACTACAATTGGCAGACTTTTAAACAGCAATTCGAACTCTACATTGCAGCCATCGGATTCGGTATGAAGCCAGACGCAAGGAAGATAGCGTTGCTGCTTACGGTTGCAGGCCCACAGGCGATAGAGGTATTTAATACATTTGTATTTAATCCAGCGGAGAACAGAGACAAATTAGATGATGTGCTACAGAAATTTGATGCACATTGTTCTCCCAAAAAGAATGCGACGTATGAAAGATACATCTTCCGTTCTCGGACACAGCAACAAAATGAGACTTTTGATAGCTTTATAACTGATCTGAAACTGAAAGCACAGACATGTAATTTCTCTGCGCTCAAAGCATCCATGATTCGTGACCAGATTGTGTTTGGTATTCATGATAAAAAAGTCAGGGAACGTCTGTTGAGAGAAACCGAACTAAATTTGGAAAATGCGGTGAAAATATGCCAAGCCAGCGAGCTAGCTCGAAAGCACGCGCAGGCTTTCAGTGAAATCAATAATGATGCGATTGTAATGAGTGATAATGCTGCTGTCGGTGCTGTGTCCTATAAGGGGAAGAAACATGGGCAGAACAGAAATGAAAAGCAATCAGAGGATGAAATTTTTAATTGTCAACGCTGTGGTTACAAACACCAGTTAAGACAATGCCCAGCGTTTGAAAAAATGTGCACAAAGTGTAATGGAAAGAATCACTTTGCCAAACAATGCTTTTCAAAAGTACAAACTAAGAAAGGGCAACGAGTTAATGTAATTGAGGACACTGATTTAAGTGAGACATTTTTTGTAGGAATGGTGTCATGTGACAATATCAAAAAGGATACAGAAAATGTGCAGCCCTCAGAAATGGACAATGCTGAACATAAAGTTAATGCAGTAAAAGAGGACAAATGGATGATCCCACTGCAGGTAAATGGAGCATTAGTTACCTTGAAACTAGACACGGGCAAAAGCAAACTTAATCAGTATGAGTGACATTAACAATATGAAAGAAAAGCCCAAAATACAGAAAAAGTCAGTACTATTGAAGGACTATAATGGACAGAAAATAGATAGCTTAGGTGTATGCAGACTTAAAGTGACAGTCAAAGACAAAGTGCATCATCTCATGTTTTCTCCAGCTAAAGCAGGATGCTCAGCCAGTGGTACATGCTCCACGAAGAGTTCCAGCACCCCTGCGTGACCGGCTCAAGAATGAACTGGACAGAATGACCACACTAGGAGTCATCAGGAAAGTCGAAGAGCCAACAGACTGGGTTAGCTCCATGGTATGTGTAAAGAAAAAGAACAATGATCTAAGAATATGCATGGATCCAAAGGACTTAAATGCAAACATAAAACGTGAACACTACCAGATTCCCAAGCGAGAAGAAATCACCAGTGAAATGTCAGGTGCCAGATACTTTACAAAGCTCGATGCCTCACAAGGATTTTGGCAACTAAAACTGGATGAAGAGAGCACCAAATACTGTACCTTCAACACACCATTTGGCAGGTATTGTTTCCTCAGAATGCCTTTCGAGATAATATCTGCATCTGAAATCTTTCATAGAGCGATGGAACACATAATTGAAGGTCTGGAAGGAGTTCGGGTCTATGTTGATGACATCATCATCTGGGGCTCCACACTGAAAGAACACAATGAGAGACTGACTAAAGTGCTACAGAGCATACGCCGGAATGGACTGAAGCTCAACAAAGCCAAGTGTCAGTTTGGCATCCAGGAAGTCACTTTCCTAGGAGATAATCTATCTGGTAAAGGAATAGAGCCAGATATGGAAAAAGTAAACGCCATACTCAAAATGCCCCGACCCACTGACAAAAAAGGAGTGCTACGCATCATGGGGATGATAAACTTCATTGGAAAGTTCATTCCTAACTTGTCAGCCAAGACAGCCTGTCTGTGAGACCTGCTACATAAAACAAATGAGTTCGCATGGACAGAAAGACATGAACAAGAGTGGATAAACCTCAAAACAGTGCTGACAACCACACCTGTACTCACCTTCTTTGACCCAACCAAAAGAATCAAAGTGTCAACGGATGCATCAAAAGATGGCCTAGGTGCGGTCTTGCTACAAGCAGAGGGTGAAGATTGGAAGCCTGTTGCCTATGCCTCCAGGTCTATGACTGATACTGAGTGTCGATACGCCCAGATTGAAAAGGAATGTCTAGGCTTTGTAGTTGGACTAGAAAAGTTTCATGGCTACATATATGGACTTCCCACCTTCACAGTTGAGACAGACCACAGCCCTCTGGTTGCCATCATAACAAAAAACCTGAATGAGATGTCTCCAAGGATTCAACGACTCATGATGAAGCTGCAAAAATATGACTTTGAACTGATCTACACACCAGGCAAATACATAGTGTTAGCAGATGCACTATCCCGAGCACCCACAATGAGTCATGTGAGCTGTACTGAAGAAGACATGGATGTTCATGTGAGTATGGTCACTGCTGCGCTGCCCGTGTCAGACACAAAATCAAAGCAAATAGCAGAAGAAACAGTAAAAGATACAGTATTACAAACAGTAATAGAGAACATTCATCATGGTTGGCCAAAAGGTTCCTGTCCAAAATATTTTCACATAAGGTCAGAATTGAGTGTCGCAAGTGGACTATTACTAAAACAGAACAGAATAGTCATTCCACAGGCTCTACGTCAAGACATGCTCAAAAGGATTCATGAGGGACACCTCGGAATTGAAAAATGCAAAAGGAGAGCAAGAGACACTGTTTATTGGCCTGGCATAAATAAGGACATTGAGAACATGATAGGCAAATGTGAGACATGTCAGAAACACCAAAACAAACAAGCAAAGGAACCAATGATAGTAGCTGACATACCAATAGCAGCATGGCAAAAGGTTGGTATGGACCTTTTTCATTTAAATGGTAAAGACTATCTAATAGTGATTGACTACTATTCTAACTATCCTGAGATGGCGCTGCTCTCAAGCACCACAGCAAGCAGTGTCATAATGCATGTGAAATCCATCTTCGCCAGACATGGAATTCCCAGGATTGCCGTTAGCGACAATGGTCCGTGCTTCAACTGTAAGGAGTGGCAACAGTTTGCAGCACATTATGACTTTCAGCACATCACATCCAGTCCTTTGTATGCTCAGTCAAATGGTAAGGCAGAGAAAGGTGTTCAAGTTCTCAAGCAGCTACTGAAGAAAGCGACAGAAAGCAAGTCTGATCCTTATCTCGCCCTGCTGAGCTACCGAGCCTCACCTTTAGACTGTGGTTCTTCACCTGCTGAACTACTAATGGGTCACAAGTTGCGCACCACGCTACCCTGCTGTGCAAAAGAACAGCAAAGTGAGGAACTGAGACAGAGACTTCAACTGTTAAAGCTGAAACAGAAATCATACTATGACAAGTCATCCAAAACTCTAAAACCATTGACAAAGGATGATGTTGTCAGGATTGAGGATCCAGATGCATGGAACAGGAAAGCTACAGTTCTTGAGGAAGTAGGTTAGAACTGAGGATGGACAGATTCTCAGGAGGAACTGCCGTTCCCTCCTATAAACACAAGAGACTATTCAAGAGCAGATTGATGACAATGCCGCAACTGCATCTTGTCATTCACCACCAGAACAATCTCATGAAGACACATCAGACTTACCCGTGTTGAGAAGATCCACACGTGAAGTAAAAGAGCCTGATTGTACTCAAAGATTAAGTCTATGTAAAGCTTTGAAAATGTGTTGACTGTTTTGAAAATATTTATGTTTATAGAGCACTAACAAAAGTGTTACTGATACTATCTTTATTGTTTTCTTGAAAGTTGATTGATATTGATTTTGTTAAACCTCAAAGAAAGTGATCAATAGCTTGTCATTCTATAGTGGACACTAGGTGGAGCCATAGAGCTGTATATAGCTGTATGTATAAGACTACACTACCCAGCAATATATTATATTAAGACTACATTACCCATGAGGCTAGGCTACCCACAAGGCAGCAGTCAAGATGGAAGCCTCTACAAGATGCTGTACAAGTCCACATGTGCTCAATAAAAGTAGCTAGCAAAAGCTAGCTGTGTTCATCATAAGAATGTCTATTTATTAATGAACATAACAAAGGGTTTGACAGGGTAGATGCTGAGAGGCTGTTTCCCCCCTGGCTGGAGAGTCTACAACTAGGGGGCACAGACTCAGAATAAGGAGTTGACCATTTAGGACTGAGATGAGGACAAATTTCTTCACTCAGAGGGTTGTGAATCTTTGGAATTCCCTATACCAGAGGGCTGTGCAGGCTCAGTCATTGAGCTTATTCAAGACTGAGGTCGATAGTTTTTTGGGGACTAAGTTAATCAAGGGATAGGGCGGGAAAGTGGAGTTGATGTAAAAGTTCAGCTGTGATCTTATTGAATGGCGGAGCAGGCTCGAGGGGCCGAATGGCCGACTCCTGCTCTTATTTCTTATGTTCTTATGTACTAAACGCCCCGACACAGACTCGATGGGCCGAATGGCCTTCCTCTGTGCTGTACTATTCTATAATCCTATGATTCTATGATAACAACTGTCTGTAGTTGTAACCTGTACCAAACATCCCTATAACACATTGTGTAGAATTAAACTGCACCAAACACCCCTATAACACATTGTGTAGAATTAAACTGTACCAAACACCCCTATAACACATTGTGTAGAATTAAACTGCACCAAACGCCCCTATAACACATTGTGTAGAATTAAACTGCACCAAACGCCCCTATAACACATTGTGTAGAATTAAACTGCACCAAACATCCCTATAACACATTGTGTAGAATTAAACTGCACCAAACACCCCTATAACACATTGTGTAGAATTAAACTGTACCAAACACCCCTATAACACATTGTGTAGAATTAAACTGCACCAAACGCCCCTATAACACATTGTGTAGAATTAAACTGCACCAAACGCCCCTATAACACATTGTGTAGAATTAAACTGCACCAAACGCCCCTATAACACATTGTGTAGAATTAAACTGTACCAAACACCCCTATAGCACATTGTGTAGAATTAAACTGCACCAAACACCCCTATAACACATTGTGTAGAATTAAACTGTACCAAACACCCCTATAACACATTGTGTAGAATTAAACTGCACCAAACGCCCCTATAGCACATTGTGTAGAATTAAACTGTACCAAACGCCCCTATAACACATTGTGTAGAATTAAACTGTACCAATCACCCCTATAACACATGTGTAGAATTAAACTGTACCAAACACCCCTATAACAGATTGTGTAGAATTAAACTGTACTAAATGCCCCATAACACATTGTGTAGGATTAAACTGTACCAATCACCCCTATAACACATGTGTAGAATTAAACTGTACCAAACACCCCTATAACACATTGTGTAGAATTAAACTGCACCAAACACCCCTATAACACATTGTGTAGGATTAAACTGTACCAAACACCCCTATAACACATTGTGTAGAATTAAACTGTACCAAACACCCCTATAACACATTGTGTAGAATTAAACTGCACCAAACACCCCTATAACACATTGTGTAGAATTAAACTGCACCAAACACCCCTATAACACATTGTGTAGAATTAAACTGTACTAAATGCCCCTATAACACATTGTGTAGGATTAAACTGTACCAAACGCCCCTATAACACATTGTGTAGAATTAAACTGTACCAAACGCCCCTATAACACATGTGTAGAATTAAACTGTACTAAACGCCCCTATAACACATTGTGTAGAATTAAACTGTACTAAACATCCCTATAACACATTGTGTAGAATTAAACTGTACCAAACACCCCTATAACACATTGTGTAGGATTAAACTGTACCAAACACCCCTATAACACATTGTGTAGGATTAAACTGTACCAAACACCCCTATAACACATTGTGTAGGATTAAACTGTACCAAACGCCCCTATAACACATTGTGTAGGATTAAACTGTACTAAACACCCCTATAACACATTGTGTAGGATTAAACTGTACCAAACGCCCCTATAACACTGTCTGTAGTTGTAACCTGCAGTGTTACTCACAGTTGCAGCTGTGAAACTGAGAGAGCAAGTAGCTCACAACAGGGGGCTGCCCATCCAGGTTGCAGCACTGACTCCCTGTCTGGGCAGCTCTGGGCCTTGCAGTGTTGCCTACTGCATGATCCAATAAGTGAGATAGTGGACAATTGGATGGAGATGAATGGGATTTGTGAACTCACTTTTGCTGGTCTTTATGAAACATCCACATTAGAAACAAACAAGAGGCGGGTACACAGTGAGCGTGACATCACCCAGACAAGCAGGGAATTCACAGAAAACGGAGGAACAGGAAGGGAATCCGTAAACAGGTGCCTGAATCTCCAACGTAACTCTTTTACTTCCAAGCTTCCTTTGGAAGTTCTGAAGTTTCTTATCATCAGAGAACAGGACAAACAGCTTCCCGACCTTCCGTCTCCACTCTCACAATCTGCACAGGTGTTTGATTGTGTAACATCTGTAGAATTCATCTGCTCAGCTCCAAGGCATGCAGTTGACAGTGAGAACACAGAATATCACTTCAAAATGAGCCAAGGCAGTGGGACCAGGAAGACAAAATTAAATTAGGGAGATGTTCATTTCAAACAGTTCTATTTGGAAGAACTTCTTTAATCAGAGAGTAAGTATCTTTTGGAATAACCTACCAGGTTGGGGGGTGGGGGTGGGGGTGGGGACAAATAGAAACACCAGGGATTCAATGTACAGCTGGATTTAAAAAAAATAATTCTCAAGATGTGAGCGTCGCTGGCAAGGCCAGCATTTATTGCCCATCCTGAGTTGTCCTCGAGAAGGTGGTGGTGAACCACCTTCTTGAACCGCTGCAGTCCGTGTGGTGAAGGTACTCCCACAGTCCTGTTAGGGAGGGAGTGCCAGGATTTTGACCCAGTGACGATGAAGGATCGGCGATATATTTCCAAGTCAGGATGGTGTGTGACTTGGAGGGGAACCTGGAGGTGGTGGTGTTCCCATGCACCTGCTGCCCTTGTCCTTCTAGGTGGAATAGGTCGCGGGTTTGGGAGGTGCTGCCGAAGAAGCCTTGGCGAGTTGCTGCAGTGCATCTTGTAGATGGTACACACTGCAGCCACGATGCGCCGGTGGTGGAGGAATTGAATGTTTAAGGTGGTGGATGGGGTGCCAATCAAACGGGCTGCTTTATCCTGGATGGTGTCGAGCTTCTTGAGTGTTGTTGGAGCTGCACTCATCCAGGCAAGTGGAGAGTATTCCATCACACTCCTGACTTGTGCCTTGTAGATGATGGAAAGGCTTCAGGGAGTCAGGAGGTGAGACACTCGCTGCAGAATACCCAGCCTCTGACCTGCCCTTGTAGCCACAGTATTTATGTGGCTGGTCCAGTTAAGTTTCTGGTCAATGGTGACACACCAGGGTGTTGATGGTGGGGGATTCAATGATGGTAATGCCATTGAATGTCAAGGGGAGGTGGATAGACTTTATTTTTTTGGAAATGGTCATTGCCTGGCACTTGTGTGGTGCGAATGTTTCTTGCCACTTAGCAGCCCAAACCTGAATGTTGTCCAGGTCTTGCTGCATGCGGGCATGGACTGCTTCATTATCTGAGGAGTTGCAAATGGAACTGAACACTGCAATTATTAGCGAACATCCCCACTTCTGACCTTATGATGGAGGGAAGGTCATTGATGAAGCAGCTGGAGATGGTTGGACCTAGGACACTGCCCTGAGGAACACCTGCAGCGATGTCCTGGGGCTGAGATGTTTGACCTCCAACAATCACAACCATCTTCCTTTGTGCTTGGTATGACTTCAGTCAATGGAGAGTTTTCTCTTTGATCCCCATTGACTTCAGTTTTACCAGGGCTCCTTGATGTCACACTCGGTCAAATGCTACCTTGATGTCAAGGGCAGTAACTCTCACCTCACCTCTGGAATTCAGCTCTTTTGACCATGTGTGGACCAAGGCTGTAATGAGGTCTGGAGTTAGTGGTTCTGACAGAATTCAAACTGAGCATCAGTGAGCAAGTTATTGGTGAGTAAGTGCCACTTGATAGCACTGTGATAGTATGTCCAAGTCAGGATTGTGTGTGACTTGACGGGGAGCTTGGATTCTGGGACGTTGGCTGCTTGGTATGATTCTGTGATTAGGACAATGTCAGGCTGATGCTTGACTAGTCTGTGGGCAGCTCTCCCAACATTGGCACCAGTCCCAGATGTTAGCGAGGAGGAGTTTGCAGGGACTAGGCTGGGTGTGCCCTCGCCCTCGCCATCTCCGAATCCGAAGCCTCGGTCACAGCCGAGTGGTTCGTCTGGTTTTTTTCTTATTATTTTTGTAGTAGCCTGATACAACTAAGTGCCTTGCTAGGCCATTTCAGATGGCAGTTAAGAGGTGTGTGAGGGATTGGAGTCACAGAAGCCAGACCAGGTAAGGATGGCAGGTTTCCTTCCCTAAAGGTCATTAGTGAACAAGTTGGGTTTTAAGGCAATCCAACAGCTTCATGGTCACTTTTACTGATACCAGCTTTTTATTCCAGATTGGTTGATTGACTAATATTTATCCGTCTACCATTGAATCTATCTATCATTAATTTTTGTATATTGAATTCAAATTCTCGAAGTGCCATGGTGGGAGTTGAACTCATCTTCTCTGGCTTACTAGTTCAGTAACATAACCTTAACATTACTGTATCCTGTTAGGGAACTAGAAGGGCGGGCTTCGATGGGAGAGTTAGCGGACTAGTGTGATGGGCTTTGATGGTAATATTAGCGGACTAGAGGCATGGGACTTCAATAGAAGTTAGGAAACTAGAGGGATGAGTATCAATGGGGCTCTTCGAGTACCAGAGAGATAGAGATTCAATAGGAGTGGGGAATTAGAGGGATGTGCTCCAATGGGAATTCGGAGGCTCAAAGGATGGGCTTTGATCGGAAAGTTAGGGGACTAGAGGGATGGGCTTCGAGGGAGAGTTAGGGGACTAGAGGGATGGGCTTCGAGGGAGAGTTAGGGGTCTAGAGGGATGGGCTTCGAGGGAGAGTTAGGGGACTAGAGGGATGGGCTTCGATGGGAGAGTTCGGGGACTAGAGGGATGGGCTTCAATAGGAGTTCGGGGTCTAGAGGGATGGGCTTCGAGGGAGAGTTAGGGGACTAGAGGGATGGGCTTCGAGGGAGAGTTAGGGGACTAGAGGGATGGGCTTCGATGGGAGAGTTAGGGGACTAGAGGGATGGACTTCGATGGGAGAGTTCGGGGTCTAGAGGGATGGGCTTCGATGGGAGAGTTCGGGGACTAGAGGGATGGGCTTCGATGGGAGAGTTCGGGGACTAGAGGGATGGGCTTCGAGGGAGAGTTAGGGGACTAGAGGGATGGGCTTCGAGGGAGAGTTAGGGGACTAGAGGGATGGGCTTCGAGGGAGAGTTAGGGGACTAAAGGGATGGGCTTCAATAGGAGTTCGGGGTCTAGAGGGATGGGCTTCGAGGGAGAGTTAGGGGACTGGAGGGATGGGCTTCGATGGGAGAGTTAGGGGACTAGAGGGATGGGCTTCGAGGGAGAGTTAGGGGACTAGAGGGATGGGCTTCGATGGGAGAGTTAGGGGACTAGAGGGATGGGCTTCGAGGGAGAGTTAGGGGACTAGAGGGATGGGCTTCGATGGGAGAGTTAGGGGACTAGAGGGATGGGCTTCGATGGGAGAGTTAGGGGACTAGAGGGATGGGCTTCGATAGGAGTTCGGGGTCTAGAGGGATGGGCTTCAATAGGAGAGTTAGGGGACTAGAGGGATGGGCTTCGAGGGAGAGTTAGGGGTCTAGAGGGATGGGCTTCAATAGGAGTTCGGGGACTAGAGGGATGGGCTTCGAGGGAGAGTTAGGGGACTAGAGGGATGGGCTTCAACAGGAGTTCGGGGTCTAGAGGGATGGGCTTCGAGGGAGAGTTAGGGGACTAGAGGGATGGGCTTCAATAGGAGTTCGGGGTCTAGAGGGATGGGCTTCGAGGGAGAGTTAGGGGACTAGAGGGATGGGCTTCGAGGGAGAGTTAGGGGACTAGAGGGATGGGCTTCGAGGGAGAGTTAGGGGACTAGAGGGATGGGCTTCAATAGGAGTTCGGGGTCTAGAGGGATGGGCTTCGAGGGAGAGTTCGGGGTCTAGAGGGATGGGCTTCGAGGGAGAGTTAGGGGTCTAGAGGGATGGGCTTCGAGGGAGAGTTAGGGGACTAGAGGGATGGGCTTCGAGGGAGAGTTAGGGGACTAGAGGGATAGAAACATAGAAGATAGGAGCAGGAGAAGGCCATTCGGCCCCTCGAGCCTGCTCCGCCATTTAATGAGATCATGGCTGATCATCCAAATTCAGTACCCTGTCCCTGCTTTATCCCCATATCCCTTGATTCCTTTAGCCTTAAGAAATATATCTAACTCCTTCTTGAATATATGAATTGGCCACAACTGCCTTTTGTGGTAGAGAATTCCACAGATTCACCACTCTCTGGGTGAAGAAATTCCTCCTCATCTCTGTCCTAAATGGCTTACCCCTTATCTTTAGACTGTGACCCCTGGTTCTGGATTCCCCTGCCATCGGGAACATCCTCCCTGCATCTAGCCTGTCTAGTCCTGTTAGAATTTTATACGTTTCAATTAGATCCCCTCTCATTCTTCTAAACTCCAGCGAATATAAGTCCAATCGACCCAATCTCTCCTCATTCCTGCCATCCCAGGTATCAGCCTGGTGAATCTTCGCTGCACTCCCTCCATGGCAAGAACATCCTTCCTCAGATAAGGCAACCAAAACTGCACACAATGCTCAAGGTGTGGTCTCACCAAGGCCCTGTACAACTGCAGCAAGACATCCTTGCTCCTGTACTCGAATCTTCTCGTTATGAAGGACAACATACCATTTGCCTTCTTAACCGCCTGCTGCACCTGCATGCTTACCTTCAGCGACTGGTGCACAAGGACACCCAGGTCTCGTTGCACTTCCCCTTCTCCCAATCTATTGCCGTTCAGATAATAATCTGCCTTCCTGTTTTTGCCACCAAAGTGGATAACCTCGCATTTATCCACATTATACTGTATCTGCCATGCATCTGCCCAATCGCCCAACCTGTCCAAATCATACTGGAGTTTCTTGGCATCCTCCTCACAGCACACATGCCCACCCAGCTTTGTGTCATCTGCAAACTTAGAGATATTACATCTAGTTCCCTCGTCTAGATCATTAATATATATTGTGAATAGCTGGGGTCCTAGCACCGATCCCTGCGGTACCCTGCTAGTCACTGCCTGCCACTCGGAAAAAGACCCGTTTATTCCAACTCTTTGCTTCCTGTCTGCCAACCAGTTCTCTATCCAAGTCAATACCTTACCCCCAATCCCATGTGCTTTAACTTTACACGCTAATCTCCTATGCGGGACCTTATCGAAAGCCTTCTGAAAGTCCAAATACACCACATCCACTGGTTCTCCCTTATCTATTCTACCAGTTACATCCTCAAAAAATTCCAGTAGATTAGTCAAGCATGATTTACCTTTTGTAAATCCATGTTGACTTTGTCCGATCCTGTCACTGTTTTCCAAGTGCTCTGCTATTACATCATTTTTAATGGACTCTAGCATTTTCCCCACTACCGATGTCAGGCTATAATTTCCCGTTTTCTCTCTACCACCTTTTTTGAATAGTGGGGTTACATTAGCTACCCTCCAATCCACGGGAACTGTTCCAGAGTCTATAGCATTTTGGAAGATGACCAGCAATGCATCTACTATTTCTAGGGCCACTTCCTTAAGTACCCTAGGATGTAGATTATCAGGCCCTGGGGATTTATCAGCCTTCAATCCCGTCAATTTCGCTAACACCATTTCCCTACAAATACTGATTTAATTCAGTTCCTCCCTCTCATCAGACCCTATGTTCCCCGACATCTCTGGGAGGTTATTTGTGTCCTCCTTTGTGAAGACAGAACCAAAGTATGTATTTAATTGGTCTGCCATTTCTTTGTTCCCCATTATAAATTCCCCTGATTCTGACTGCAAGGGACCTACTCTTGACTTCACCAATCTTTTTCTCTTCACATATCTATAGAAGCTTTTACAGTCAGTTTTTATGTTCCCTGCAAGCTTACTCTCATACTGTATTTCCCCCTCTTAATTAATCCCTTTGTCCTCCTTTGCTGAATCCTAAACTGCTCCCAATCCTCAGGTTTGCTGCTTTTTCTGGCCAATTTATATGTCCTCTCCTTGGATCTTATGCTATCCCTAATTTTCCTTGTTAGCCATGGTTGAGTCACCTTCTTTGTTTTATTTTTATGCCAAACTGGAATGAACAAATTCTGTAGTTCATCCATGCGATCATTAAATGTTTGCCGTTGCCTATCCAATGTCAACCCTTTAAGTAACATTCCCCAATGCATCCTAGCCAACTCGCACCTCATACCATCCTTTATTTAAATTCAGGACCCTAGTCTCTGAGTCAAATACTTCACTCTCCATCTTAATGAAGAATTCGATCATATTATGATCGCTCCGCCCCAAGGGGCCTCGCACAACAAGATTGCTAATTATTCCTTTCTCATTACATAATACCCAGTCTAAGATGGCCTGATCTCTAGTTGGTTCCTCGACATATTGGTCCAGGAAATCATCCCGTATACACTCCAGGAATTCCTCCTCCACATTATTGTTACTAATTTGGTTAGCCCAATCTATATGTAGATTAAAGTCACCCATGATAACTGCTGTGCCCTTATTGTACGCGTCTCTAATTTCCTGTTTAATGCCATCCCCAACGTCAGCATTACTGTTTGGGGGTCTGGATACAACTCCCACTAACGTTTTCTGCCCCTTGGTATTTCTCAACTCTACCATACAGATTCCACATCATCAGAGCTAATATCCTTCCTTACTATTGTGTTAATCTCCTCTTTAACTAGCAATGCTACCCCACCTCCTTTTCCTTTTTGCCTGTCTTTCCTGAATATTGAATACCCCTGGAAGTTGAATTCCCAGCCTTGGTCGCCCTGGAGCTATGTCTCCATAATCCCAATTATATCATATCCGTTTACATCTATTTGTGCAGCTAATTCATCCACCTTATTACGAATGCTCCTCGCATTAAGACACAAATCCTTCAGGCTTGTTTTTTTTAACACTCTTAGACCTTTTAGAATTATTATTTACTGTGGCCATGTTTGATTTAAACCGTTGATTTCTCTGACTGCCACATTTGCTTTTCTCCTTCCTGTCTTTTGCTTCTATCCTTGCTTCCCTTTCCTCTGTCTCTCTGCACAAGTTCCCAACCCCCTGCCATTTTAGTTTAAACCCTCCCCAACAGCACTAGCAAACACTCCCCCTAGGACAGTTTGTACTGGTCCCACCACCCCCAGAACCGGTTCCAATGTCCCAGGAATTTGAATCCCTCCCCCTTGCACCATTCCTCTAGCCACGTATTCATCTGAAATACCCTTCTATTTCTACTCTGACTAGCACGTGGCACTGGTAGCAATCCTGAGATTACTACCTTAGAGGTCCTATTTTTTTATTTACCTCCTAACTCCCTATATTTAGCTTTTAGGACCTCATCCCGGTTTTTACCTATATCGTTGGTACCTATATGCACCACGACAACTGGCTGTTCACCCTCCCCCTCCAGAATGCCCTGCAGCCGCTCCGAGTCATCCTTGACCCTTGCACCAGGGAGGTAACATACCATCCTGGAGTCTCGTTTGCGGCCGCAGAAACACCTATCTATTCCCCTTACAATAGAATCCCCTATCACTATAGCTCTCCCGCTCTTTATCCTCCCGTCCTGTGCAGCTGAACCACCCACCGTGGCTGCTGCTGACTTCCCCCGATAAGCCATCTCCCTCAACAAGATCCAAATTGGTGTATCTGTTTGAGAGAGGGATGGCCACAGGGGACCCCTGCACTACCTACCTGTGCCTACTACTCTGCCTGCTGGTCACCCATTCCTTTCCTGCCTGTGCAGCCTTTACTTGCGGTGTGACCAACTCCCTAAACATGCTATCCACGAATCCTCAGCATCACGAATGCTCCAGTATGTATCCTTTCGCAGCTCCAGCGCCGCAATGCAGTCTGTCAGTAGCTGCAGCTGGATACACTTCCTGCACACATGGTTGTCAGGGACACAGGAAGTGTCCCTGATTTCCCACATAGCGCAGGAGGAACATACCACGGGGCTGAGCTGTCCTGCCATGACTTACCCTTTAATTAATCTAAATTAATTTAAATCAAATCAATACCACTAATTACACTACAATTAAATGATATTTTCTAGGGCCCTTGGTTACTAGCACTCCCCGATGCACAACAGAGACCTTAGAAACTATAACCACAAAAATTTTATAAACTATTAATCTTAACTGTCAAACTATAGATTAGTATAAATACTCACCTGGCCATACTCACCCAATCCTCTGCTTCCTCTTGCCCGCATCACTTTTTGAATCGTGACGTGGCTCCGGAATGCCGCCGCCGGTCTGTGAGATTGGTAAGCCTTGTACTGCCGCTCTCTCCGCTCCCGACACTGGCCTCAATCAGCTCCCTCCCCTTGTACCGCCACTCTCTCCGCTCCCGACACTGGCCTCAATCAGCTCCCTCCCCTTGTGCCGACGTCACTTTTGACTTCTGACGTCACTCTTTGAAAATTCTGCCGGTGCTGAGTTGGTATCGCTGCCACCGCCTCGCCGCTGCTCTCAGGTCCGCATTGCCACCGCCGCTGCTGCTGGGCTTCGATGGGAGAGTTAAGGGACTAGAGGGATGGGCTGAATAGGAGTTCGGGGTCTGGAGGGATGTGGCTTTGATGGGAGAGTTACCGGATTAGAGGATTGGGCTTCGCTGGAAGAGTTAGGTGACTGGAGGAATGTTGCTTCAATGGGAGGGTTACGGGATTAGAGGGATGAGCTTCAATGGGAGAGTTAGGGGACTAGAGGGATGGGCTTAATAAGAGTTCTGGTCTAGAGGAATGGGGCTCTGATGAGAGAATTAGGGGACTACAGGGATGGGGTTTGATGGGAGAGTTAGGGGACTAGAGGGATGGGGTTTGATTGGAGAGTTAGGGGACTGGAGGGATGGGGTTCGATGGGAGAGTTAGGGGACTGGAGGGATGGGGTTCGATGGGAGAGTTAGGGGACTGGAGGGATGGGGTTTGATTGGAGAGTTAGGGGACAGGAGGGATGGGGTTCGATGGGAGAGTTAGGGGACAGGAGGGATGGGGTTTGATGGGAGAGTTAGGGGACTGGAGGGATGGGGTTTGATGGGAGAGTTAGGGGACAGGAGGGATGGGGTTTGATGGGAGAGTTAGGGGACTGGAGGGATGGGGTTTGATGGGAGAGTTAGGGGACTGGAGGGATGGGGTTTGATGGCAGAGTTAGGGGACAGGAGGGAAGGGGTTTGATGGGAGAGTTAGGGGACTGGAGGGATGGGCTTCGATGGGAGAGTTAGGGGACTAGAGGGATGGGGTTTGATAGGGGAGTTAGGGGACAGGAGGGATGGGGTTTGATGGGAGAGTTAGGGGACAGGAGGGATGGGGTTTGATGGGAGAGTTAGGGGACTGGGGGGATGGGGTTTGATGGGAGAGTTAGGGGACAGGAGGGATGGGGTTCGATGGGAGAGTTAGGGGACTGGAGGGATGCGGCTCGATGGGAGAGTTAGGGGACAGGAGGGATGGGGTTTGATGGGAGAGTTAGGGGACAGGAGGGATGGGGTTTGATGGGAGAGTTAGGGGACAGGAGGGATGGGGTTTGATGGGAGAGTTAGGGGACAGGAGGGATGGGGTTTGATGGGAGAGTTAGGGAACAGGAGGGATGGGGTTTGATGGGAGAGTTAGGGGACAGGAGGGATGGGGTTTGATGGGAGAGTTAGGGGACTGGAGGGATGGGGTTTGATGGGAGAGTTAGGGGACAGGAGGGATGGGGTTTGACTGGAGAGTTAGGGGACTGGAGGGATGGGGTTTGATGGGAGAATTAGGGGACAGGAGGGATGGGGTTTGATGGGAGAGTTAGGGGACTGGAGGGTTGGGGTTTGATGGGAGAGTTAGGGGACAGGAGGGATGGGGTTTGATGGGAGAGTTAGGGGACTGGAGGGATGGGGTTTGATGGGTGAGTTAGGGGACTGGAGGGATGGGGTTTGATGGGAGAGTTAGGGGACTGGAGGGATGGGGTTCGATGGGAGAGTTAGGGGACTGGAGGGATGGGGTTTGATGGGAGAGTTAGGGGACTGGAGGGATGGGGTTTGATGGGAGAGTTAGGGGACGGGGGGATGGGGTTTGATGGGAGAGTTAGGGGACAGGAGGGATGGGGTTTGATGGGAGAGTTAGGGGACAGGAGGGATGGGGTTTGATGGGAGAGTTAGGGGACAGGAGGGATGGGGTTTGATGGGAGAGTTAGGGGACAGGAGGGATGGGGTTTGATGGGAGAGTTAGGGGACTGGAGGGATGGGGTTTGATGGGAGAGTTAGGGGACTGGAGGGATGGGGTTTGATGGGAGAGTTAGGGGACTGGAGGTATGGGCTTCGATGGGAGAGTTAGGGGACTGGAGGGATGGGGTTTGATGGGAGAGTTAGGAGACTGGAGGGATGGGGTTAGATGGGAGAGTTAGGGGACTGGAGGGATGGGGTTTGATGGGAGAGTTAGGGGACTGGAGGGATGGGGTTTGATGGGAGAGTTAGGGGACAGGAGGTATGGGCTTCGATGGGAGAGTTAGGGGACTGGAGGGATGGGGTTTGATGGGAGAGTTAGGAGACTGGAGGGATGGGGTTAGATGGGAGAGTTAGGGGACTGGAGGGATGGGGTTTGATGGGAGAGTTAGGGGACTGGAGGGATGGGGTTAGATGGGAGAGTTAGGGGACTGGAGGGATGGGGTTTGATGGGAGAGTTAGGGGACAGGAGGGATGGGGTTTGATGGGAGAGTTAGGGGACTGGAGGGATGGGGTTTGATGGGAGAGTTAGGGGACAGGAGGGATGGGGTTTGATGGGAGAGTTAGGGGACCGGAGGGATGGGGTTTGATGGGTGAGTTAGGGGACAGGAGGTATGGGCTTCGATGGGAGAGTTAGGGGACTGGAGGGATGGGGTTTGATGGGAGAGTTAGGGGACTGGAGGGATGGGGTTTGACTGGAGAGTTAGGGGACAGGAGGGATGGGGTTAGATGGGAGAGTTAGGGGACTGGAGGGATGGGGTTTGATGCGAGAGTTAGGGGACAGGAGGGATGGGGTTTGATGGGAGAGTTAGGGGACAGGAGGGATGGGGTTTGATGGGAGAGTTAGGGGACAGGAGGGATGTGGTTTGATGGGAGAGTTAGGGGACTGGAGGGATGGGGTTTGATGCGAGAGTTAGGGGACTGGAGGGATGGGGTTTGATGGGAGAGTTATGGGACAGGAGGGATGGGGTTTGATGGGAGAGTTAGGGGACTGGAGGGATGGGCTTCGATGGGAGAGTTAGGGGACTGGAGGGATGGGGTTAGATGGGAGAGTTAGGGGACTGGAGGGATGGGGTTTGATGGGAGAGTTAGGGGACAGGAGGGATGGGGTTAGATGGGAGAGTTAGGGGACTGGAGGGATGGGGTTTGATGGGAGAGTTAGGGGACAGGAGGGATGGGGTTTGATGGGAGAGTTAGGGGACAGGAGGGATGGGGTTTGATGGGAGAGTTAGGGGACTGGAGGGATGGGCTTCGATGGGAGAGTTAGGGGACTGGAGGGATGGGGTTAGATGGGAGAGTTAGGGGACTGGAGGGATGGGGTTAGATGGGAGAGTTAGGGGACTGGAGGGATGGGGTTTGATGGGAGAGTTAGGGGACAGGAGGGATGGGGTTAGATGGGAGAGTTAGGGGACTGGAGGGATGGGGTTTGATGGGAGAGTTAGGGGACAGGAGGGATGGGGTTTGATGGGAGAGTTAGGGGACAGGAGGGATGGGGTTTGATGGGAGAGTTAGGGGACTGGAGGGATGGGCTTCGATGGGAGAGTTAGGGGACTGGAGGGATGGGGTTAGATGGGAGAGTTAGGGGACAGGAGGGATGGGGTTTGATGGGAGAGTTAGGGGACTGGAGGGATGGGCTTCGATGGGAGAGTTAGGGGACTGGAGGGATGGGGTTCGATGGGAGAGTTAGGGGACTGGAGGGATGGGGTTTGATGGGAGAGTTAGGGGACAGGAGGTATGGGCTTCGATGGGAGAGTTAGGGGACTGGAGGGATGGGGTTCGATGGGAGAGTTAGGGGACTAGAGGGATGGGGTTAGATGGGAGAGTTAGGGGACTGGAGGGATGGGGTTTGATGGGAGAGTTAGGGGACAGGAGGTATGGGCTTCGATGGGAGAGTTAGGGGACTGGAGGGATGGGGTTCGATGGGAGAGTTAGGGGACTAGAGGGATGGGGTTTGATGGGAGAGTTAGGGGACTGGAGGGATGGGGTTTGATGGGAGAGTTAGGGGACTAGAGGGATGGGGTTTGATGGGAGAGTTAGGGGACTGGAGGGATGGGGTTTGATGGGAGAGTTAGGGGACTGGAGGGATGGGGTTTGATGGGTGAGTTAGGGGACTGGAGGGATGGGGTTTGATGGGAGAGTTAGGGGACTGGAGGGATGGGGTTTGATGGGAGAGTTAGGGGACAGGAGGGATGGGGTTTGATGGGAGAGTTAGGGGACAGGAGGGATGGGGTTTGATGGGAGAGTTAGGGGACTGGAGGGATGGGGTTTGATGGGAGAGTTAGGGGACAGGAGGGATGGGGTTTGATGGGAGAGTTAGGGGACAGGAGGGATGGGGTTTGATGGGAGAGTTAGGGGACTGGAGGGATGGGGTTTGATGGGAGAGTTAGGGGACTGGAGGGATGGGGTTTGATGGGAGAGTTAGGGGACTGGAGGGATGGGGTTTGATGGGAGAGTTAGGGGACTGGAGGGATGGGGTTTGATGGGTGAGTTAGGGGACCGGAGGGATGGGGTTTGATGGGAGAGTTAGGGGACTGGAGGGACGGGGTTTGATGGGTGAGTTAGGGGACTGGAGGGACGGGGTTTGATGGGTGAGTTAGGGGACCGGAGGGATGGGGTTTGATGGGTGAGTTAGGGGACTGGAGGGATGGGGTTTGATGGGAGAGTTAGGGGACAGGAGGGACGGGGTTTGATGGGTGAGTTAGGGGACCGGAGGGATGGGGTTTGTTGGGAGAGTTAGGGGACCGGAGGGATGGGGTTCGATGGGAGAGTTAGGGGACTGGAGGGATGGGGTTTGATGGGAGAGTTAGGGGACTGGAGGGATGGGGTTTGATGGGAGAGTTAGGGGACTGGAGGGATGGGGTTTGATGGGAGAGTTAGGGGACTGGAGGGATGGGGTTTGATGGGAGAGTTAGGGGACCGGAGGGATGGGGTTTGATGGGAGAGTTAGGGGACAGGAGGGATGGGGTTTGATGGGAGAGTTAGGGGACAGGAGGGATGGGGTTTGATGGGAGAGTTAGGGGACAGGAGGGATGGGGTTTGATGGGAGAGTTAGGGGACAGGGGGGATGGGGTTTGACTGGAGAGTTAGGGGACAGGAGGGATGGGGTTTGATGGGAGAGTTAGGGGACAGGAGGGATGGGGTTTGATGGGAGAGTTAGGGGACTGGAGGGATGGGGTTTGATGGGAGAGTTAGGGGACTGGAGGGATGGGGTTTGATGGGAGAGTTAGGGGACAGGAGGGATGGGGTTTGATGGGAGAGTTAGGGGACTGGAGGGATGGGGTTTGATGGGAGAGTTAGGGGACAGGAGGGATGGGGTTTGACTGGAGAGTTAGGGGACTGGAGGGATGGGGTTTGATGGGAGAGTTAGGGGACAGGAGGGATGGGGTTTGATGGGAGAGTTAGGGGACAGGAGGGATGGGGTTCGATGGGAGAGTTAGGGGACAGGAGGGATGGGGTTTGATGGGAGAGTTAGGGGACAGGAAGGATGGGGTTTGATGGGAGAGTTAGGGGACAGGAGGGATGGGGTTTGATGGGAGAGTTAGGGGACTGGAGGGATGGGGTTTGATGGGAGAGTTAGGGGACTGGAGGGATGGGGTTTGATGGGAGAGTTAGGGGACTGGAGGGATGGGGTTTGATGGGAGAGTTAGGGGACAGGAGGGATGGGGTTTGATGGGAGAGTTAGGGGACTGGAGGGATGGGGTTTGATGGGAGAGTTAGGGGACTGGAGGGATGGGGTTTGATGGGAGAGTTAGGGGACAGGAGGGATGGGGTTTGATGGGAGAGTTAGGGGACAGGAGGGATGGGGTTTGACTGGAGAGTTAGGGGACTGGAGGGATGGGGTTTGATGGGAGAGTTAGGGGACTGGAGGGATGGGGTTTGATGGGAGAGTTAGGGGACTGGAGGGATGGGGTTTGATGGGAGAGTTAGGGGACTGGAGGGATGGGGTTTGATGGGAGAGTTAGGGGACAGGAGGGATGGGGTTTGATGGGAGAGTTAGGGGACAGGAGGGATGGGGTTTGATGGGAGAGTTAGGGGACTGGAGGGATGGGGTTCGATGGGAGAGTTAGGGGACTGGAGGGATGGGGTTTGATGGGAGAGTTAGGGGACAGGAGGGATGGGGTTTGATGGGAGAGTTAGGGGACAGGAGGTATGGGCTTCGATGGGAGAGTTAGGGGACTGGAGGGATGGGGTTTGATGGGAGAGTTAGGGGACAGGAGGGATGGGGTTTGATGGGAGAGTTAGGGGACCGGAGGGATGGGGTTTGATGGGAGAGTTAGGGGACAGGAGGGATGGGGTTCGATGGGAGAGTTAGGGGACAGGAGGGATGGGGTTTGATGGGAGAGTTAGGGGACTGGAGGGATGGGGTTTGATGGGAGAGTTAGGGGACAGGAGGTATGGGCTTCGATGGGAGAGTTAGGGGACTGGAGGGATGGGGTTCGATGGGAGAGTTAGGGGACTAGAGGGATGGGGTTTGATGGGAGAGTTAGGGGACTGGAGGGATGGGGTTTGATGGGTGAGTTAGGGGACTGGAGGGATGGGGTTTGATGGGTGAGTTAGGGGACTGGAGGGATGGGGTTTGATGGGAGAGTTAGGGGACTGGAGGGATGGGGTTTGATGGGTGAGTTAGGGGACTAGTGGGATGGGGTTTGATGGGAGAGTTAGGGGACAGGGGGGATGGGGTTTGACTGGAGAGTTAGGGGACAGGAGGGATGGGGTTTGATGGGAGAGTTAGGGGACAGGAGGGATGGGGTTCGATGGGAGAGTTAGGGGTCTGGAGGGATGGGGTTTGATGGAAGAGTTAGGGGACTAGTGGGATGGGGTTTGATGGGAGAGTTAGGGGACAGGAGGGATGGGGTTTGATGGGTGAATTAGGGGGCTGGAGGGATGGGGTTTGACTGGAGAGTTAGGGGAGTGGAGGGATGGGGTTTGATGGGAGAGTTAGGGGACAGGAGGGATGGGGTTTGATGGGAGAGTTAGGGGACTGGGGGGATGGGGTTTGATGGGAGAGTTAGGGGACTGGAGGGACGGGGTTTGATGGGAGAGTTAGGGGACTGGAGGGATGGGGTTTGATGGGAGAGTTAGGGGACTGGAGGGACGGGGTTCGATGGGAGAGTTAGGGGACTGGGGGGATGGGGTTTGATGGGTGAGTTAGGGAACTGGAGGGATGGGGTTTGATGGGAGAGTTAGGGGACTGGAGGGATGGGGTTTGATGGGAGAGTTAGGGGACTGAAGGGATGGGGTTTGATGGGAGAGTTAGGGGACAGGAGGGATGGGGTTTGATGGGAGAGTTAGGGGACAGGAGGGATGGGGTTTGATGGGAGAGTTAGGGGACAGGAGGGATGGGGTTTGATGGGAGAGTTAGGGGACTGAAGGGATGGGGTTTGATGGGAGAGTTAGGGGACGGGGGGATGGGGTTTGATGGGAGAGTTAGGGGACCGGAGGGATGGGGTTCGATGGGAGAGTTAGGGGACTGGAGGGATGGGGTTTGATGGGTGAGTTAGGGGACTGGAGGGATGGGGTTTGATGGGAGAGTTAGGGGACAGGAGGGATGGGGTTCGATGGGAGAGTTAGGGGACTGGAGGGATGGGGTTTGATGGGAGAGTTAGGGGACTGGAGGGATGGGGTTTGATGGGAGAGTTAGGGGACTGGAGGGATGGGGTTTGATGGGAGAGTTAGGGGACTGGAGGGATGGGGTTTGATGGGTGAGTTAGGGGACTGGAGGGATGGGGTTTGATGGGTGAGTTAGGGGACTGGAGGGATGGGGTTTGATGGGAGAGTTAGGGGACTGGAGGGATGGGGTTTGATGGGTGAGTTAGGGGACTAGTGGGATGGGGTTTGATGGGAGAGTTAGGGGACAGGGGGGATGGGGTTTGACTGGAGAGTTAGGGGACAGGAGGGATGGGGTTTGATGGGAGAGTTAGGGGACAGGAGGGATGGGGTTCGATGGGAGAGTTAGGGGTCTGGAGGGATGGGGTTTGATGGAAGAGTTAGGGGACTAGTGGGATGGGGTTTGATGGGAGAGTTAGGGGACAGGAGGGATGGGGTTTGATGGGTGAATTAGGGGGCTGGAGGGATGGGGTTTGACTGGAGAGTTAGGGGAGTGGAGGGATGGGGTTTGATGGGAGAGTTAGGGGACAGGAGGGATGGGGTTTGATGGGAGAGTTAGGGGACTGGGGGGATGGGGTTTGATGGGAGAGTTAGGGGACTGGAGGGACGGGGTTTGATGGGAGAGTTAGGGGACTGGAGGGATGGGGTTTGATGGGAGAGTTAGGGGACTGGAGGGACGGGGTTCGATGGGAGAGTTAGGGGACTGGGGGGATGGGGTTTGATGGGTGAGTTAGGGAACTGGAGGGATGGGGTTTGATGGGAGAGTTAGGGGACTGGAGGGATGGGGTTTGATGGGAGAGTTAGGGGACTGAAGGGATGGGGTTTGATGGGAGAGTTAGGGGACAGGAGGGATGGGGTTTGATGGGAGAGTTAGGGGACAGGAGGGATGGGGTTTGATGGGAGAGTTAGGGGACAGGAGGGATGGGGTTTGATGGGAGAGTTAGGGGACTGAAGGGATGGGGTTTGATGGGAGAGTTAGGGGACGGGGGGATGGGGTTTGATGGGAGAGTTAGGGGACCGGAGGGATGGGGTTCGATGGGAGAGTTAGGGGACTGGAGGGATGGGGTTTGATGGGTGAGTTAGGGGACTGGGGGGATGGGGTTTGATGGGAGAGTTAGGGGACCGGAGGGATGGGGTTCGATGGGAGAGTTAGGGGACTGGAGGGATGGGGTTCGATGGGAGAGTTAGGGGACCGGAGGGATGGGGTTCGATGGGAGAGTTAGGGGACTGGAGGGATGGGGTTTGATGGGTGAGTTAGGGGACTGGGGGGATGGGGTTTGATGGGAGAGTTAGGGGACAGGAGGGATGGGTTTCGATGGGAGAGTTAGGGGACAGGAGGGATGGGGTTTGATGGGAGAGTTAGGGGACAGGAGGGATGGGGTTTGATGGGAGAGTTAGGGGACTGGAGGGATGGGGTTTGATGGGAGAGTTAGGGGACTGGAGGGATGGAGTTCAATGGGAGAGTTACAGGACAGGAGGGATGGGGTTTGATGGGAGAGTTAGGGGACAGGAGGGATGGGGTTTGACTGGAGAGTTAGGGGACTGGAGGGATGGAGTTCAATGGGAGAGTTACAGGACAGGAGGGATGGGGTTTGACTGGAGAGTTAGGGGACTGGAGGGATGGGGTTTGGTGGGAGAGTTGCAGGACAGGAGGGATGGGGTTTGATGGGTGAGTTAGGGGACTGCCGGGATGGGGTTTGATGGGAGAGTTAGGGGACAGGAGGGATGGGGTTTGATGGGAGAGTTAGGGGACTGGAGGGATGGGGTTTGATGGGAGAGTTAGGGGACAGGTGGGATGGGGTTTGATGGGAGAGTTAGGGGACAGGAGGGATGGGGTTTGATGGATGAGTTAGGGGACAGGAGGGATGGGGTTTGATGGGTGAGTTAGGGGACTGGAGGGATGGGGTTTGATGGGAGAGTTAGGGGACAGGAGGGATGGGGTTTGATGGGTGAGTTAGGGGACGGGGGGATGGGGTTTGATGGGAGAGGTAGGGGACTGGAGGGATGGGCTTCGATGGGAGAGTTAGGGGACAGGAGGGATGGGGTTTGATGGGAGAGTTAGGGGACAGGAGGGATGGGGTTTGATGGGTGAGTTAGGGGACTGGAGGGATGGGCTTCGATGGGAGAGTTAGGGGACTGGAGGGATGGAGTTTGATGGGAGAGTTAGGGGACTGGAGAGATGGGATTTGATGGGAGAGTTAGGGGACTGGAGGGATGGGGTTTGATGGGAGAGTTAGGGGACAGGAGGGATGGGGTTTGATGGGAGAGTTAGGGGACCGGAGGGATGGGGTTTGATGGGAGAGTTAGGGGACAGGAGGGATGGGGTTTGATGGGAGAGTTAGGGGACAGGAGGGATGGGGTTCGATGGGAGAGTTAGGGGTCTGGAGGGATGGGCTTCGATGGGAGAGTTAGGGGACAGGAGGGATGGGGTTCGATGGGAGAGTTAGGGGACTAGAGGGATGGGCTTCGATGGGAGAGTTAGGGGACAGGAGGGATGGGGTTTGATGGGAGAGTTAGGGGACAGGAGGGATGGGGTTCGATGGGAGAGTTAGGGGACTGGAGGGATGGGCTTCGATGGGAGAGTTAGGGGACAGGAGGGATGGGTTCGATGGGAGAGTTAGGGGACTAGAGGGATGGGCTTCGATGGGAGAGTTAGGGGACAGGAGGGATGGGGTTTGATGGGAGAGTTAGGGGACTGGAGGGATGGGCTTCGATGGGTGAGTTAGGGGACTGGAGGGATGGGGTTTGATGGGAGAGTTAGGGGACAGGAGGGATGGGGTTCGATGGGAGAGTTAGGGGACTGGAGGGATGGGCTTCGATGGGAGAGTTAGGGGACAGGAGGGATGGGGTTCGATGGGAGAGTTAGGGGACTATAGGGATGGGCTTCGATGGGAGAGTTAGGGGACAGGAGGGATGGGGTTTGATGCGAGAGTTAGGGGACAGGAGGGATGGGGTTTGATGGGTGAGTTAGGGGACTGGAGGGATGGGGTTTGACTGGAGAGTTAGGGGACGGGGGGATGGGGTTTGATGGGAGAGTTAGGGCACTGGAGGGATGGGCTTCGATGGGAGAGTTAGGGGACAGGAGGGATGGGGTTTGATGGGAGAGTTAGGGGACTGGAGAGATGGGATTTGATGGGAGAGTTAGGGGACTGGAGGGATGGGCTTCGATGGGAGAGTTAGGGGACTAGAGGGATGGGCTTCGATGGGAGAGTTAGGGGACAGGGGGGATGGGGCTCGATGGGAGAGTTAGGGGACTGGAGGGATGGGGTTTGATGGGTGAATTAGGGGACTGGAGGGATGGGGTTTGATGGGAGAGTTAGGGGACTGGAGGGATGGGGTTTGATGGGAGAGTTAGGGGACTAGTGGGATGGGGTTTGATGGGAGAGTTAGGGGACAGGGGGGATGGGGTTTGATGGGTGAATTAGGGGACTAGTGGGATGGAGTTTGACTGGAGAGTTAGGGGACAGGAGGGATGGGGTTTGATGGGAGAGTTAGGGGACCGGAGGGATGGGGTTTGATGGGAGAGTTAGGGGACCGGAGGGATGGGGTTTGATGGGAGAGTTAGGGGACAGGAGGGATGGGGTTCGATGGGAGAGTTAGGGGACAGGAGGGATGGGGTTTGATGGGAGAGTTAGGGGACAGGAGGGATGGGGTTTGACTGGAGAGTTAGGGGACAGGAGGGATGGGATTTGATGGGAGAGTTAGGGGACTGGAGGGATGGGGTTTGATGGGAGAGTTAGGGGACTGGAGGGATGGTGTTTGACTGGAGAATTAGGGGACAGGAGGGATGGGGTTTGATGGCAGAGTTAGGGGACCGGAGGGATGGGGTTTGATGGGTGAGTTAGGGGACTGGAGGGATGGGGTTTGATGGGAGAGTTAGGGGACAGGAGGGATGGGGTTTGATGGGTGAGTTAGGGGACAGGAGGGATGGGGTTTGATGGGTGAGTTAGGGGACCGGAGGGATGGGGTTTGATGGGAGAGTTAGGGGACAGGAGGGATGGGGTTTGATGGGAGAGTTAGGGGACTGGAGGGATGGGGTTTGATGGGAGAGTTAGGGGACCGGAGGGATGGGGTTTGATGGGAGAGTTAGGGGACAGGAGGGATGGGGTTTGATGGGTGAGTTAGGGGACCGGAGGGATGGGGTTTGATGGGAGAGTTAGGGGACAGGAGGGATGGGGTTTGATGGGAGAGTTAGGGGACCGGAGGGATGGGGTTTGATGGGTGAGTTAGGGGACAGGAGGGATGGGGTTTGATGGGAGAGTTAGGGGACAGGAGGGATGGGGTTTGACTGGAGAGTTAGGGGACAGGAGGGATGGGGTTTGATGGGAGAGTTAGGGGACTGGAGGGATGGGGTTTGATGGGAGAGTTAGGGGACTGGAGGGATGGGGTTTGATGGGAGAGTTAGGGGACCGGAGGGATGGGGTTTGATGGGAGAGTTAGGGGACTGGAGGGATGGGGTTTGATGGGAGAGTTAGGGGACTGGAGGGATGGGGTTTGATGGGAGAGTTAGGGGACTGGAGGGATGGGGTTCGATGGGAGAGTTAGGGGACCGGAGGGATGGGGTTCGATGGGAGAGTTAGGGGACAGGAGGGATGGGGTTCGATGGGAGAGTTAGGGGACTGGAGGGATGGGGTTTGATGGGAGAGTTAGGGGACTGGAGGGATGGGGTTTGATGGGAGAGTTAGGGGACAGGAGGGATGGGGTTTGATGGGAGAGTTAGGGGACTGGAGGGATGGGCTTCGATGGGAGAGTTAGGGGACAGGAGGGATGGGGTTCGATGGGAGAGTTAGGGGACTGGAGGGATGGGGTTTGATGGGAGAGTTAGGGGACTGGAGGGATGGGGTTTGATGGGAGAGTTAGGGGACAGGAGGGATGGGGTTTGATGGGAGAGTTAGGGGACCGGAGGGATGGGGTTTGATGGGAGAGTTAGGGGACCGGAGGGATGGGGTTCGATGGGAGAGTTAGGGGACTGGAGGGATGGGGTTTGATGGGAGAGTTAGGGGACTGGAGGGATGGGGTTTGATGGGAGAGTTAGGGGACTGGAGGGATGGGGTTTGATAGGAGAGTTAGGGGACTGGAGGGATGGGGTTTGATGGGAGAGTTAGGGGACGGGGGGATGGGGTTTGATGGGAGAGTTAGGGGACCGGAGGGATGGGGTTTGATGGGAGAGTTAGGGGACCGGAGGGATGGGGTTCGATGGGAGAGTTAGGGGACTGGAGGGATGGGGTTTGATGGGAGAGTTAGGGGACTGGAGGGATGGGGTTTGATGGGAGAGTTAGGGGACAGGAGGGATGGGGTTTGATGGGAGAGTTAGGGGACCGGAGGGATGGGGTTTGATGGGAGAGTTAGGGGACTGGAGGGATGGGGTTTGATGGGAGAGTTAGGGGACTGGAGGGATGGGGTTTGATGGGTGAGTTAGGGGACAGGAGGGATGGGGTTTGATGGGTGAGTTAGGGGACTGGAGGGATGGGGTTTGATGGGTGAGTTAGGGGACAGGAGGGATGGGGTTTGATGGGAGAGTTAGGGGACAGGAGGGATGGGGTTTGATGGGAGAGTTAGGGGACTGGAGGGATGGGGTTTGATGGGAGAGTTAGGGGACAGGAGGGATGGGGTTTGATGGGAGAGTTAGGGGACCGGAGGGATGGGGTTTGATGGGAGAGTTAGGGGACTGGAGGGATGGGGTTTGATGGGAGAGTTAGGGGACTGGAGGGATGGGGTTTGATGGGTGAGTTAGGGGACTGGAGGGATGGGGTTTGATGGGTGAGTTAGGGGACTGGGGGGATGGGGTTTGATGGGTGAGTTAGGGGACCGGAGGGATGGGGTTTGATGGGAGAGTTAGGGGACTGGAGGGATGGGGTTTGATGGGAGAGTTAGGGGACTGGAGGGATGGGGTTTGATGGGAGAGTTAGGGGACCGGAGGGATGGGGTTCGATGGGAGAGTTAGGGGACAGGAGGGATGGGGTTTGATGGGAGAGTTAGGGGACTGGAGGGATGGGGTTTGATGGGAGAGTTAGGGGACTGGAGGGATGGGGTTTGATGGGAGAGTTAGGGGACAGGAGGGATGGGGTTTGATGGGAGAGTTAGGGGACCGGAGGGATGGGGTTTGATGGGAGAGTTAGGGGACTGGAGGGATGGGGTTTGATGGGAGAGTTAGGGGAGTGGAGGGATGGGGTTTGATGGGTGAGTTAGGGGACAGGAGGGATGGGGTTTGATGGGAGAGTTAGGGGAGTGGAGGGATGGGGTTTGATGGGAGAGTTAGGGGACAGGAGGGATGGGGTTTGATGGGAGAGTTAGGGGACTGGAGGGATGGGGTTTGATGGGAGAGTTAGGGGACTGGAGGGATGGGGTTTGATGGGAGAGTTAGGGGAGTGGAGGGATGGGGTTTGATGGGAGAGTTAGGGGACAGGAGGGATGGGGTTTGATGGGAGAGTTAGGGGACAGGAGGGATGGGGTTTGATGGGAGAGTTAGGGGACAGGGGGGATGGGGTTTGATGGGAGAGTTAGGGGACAGGAGGGATGGGGTTTGATGGGAGAGTTAGGGGACTGGAGGGATGGGGTTTGATGGGAGAGTTGGGGACCGGAGGGATGGGGTTTGATGGGAGAGTTAGGGGACAGGAGGGATGGGGTTTGATGGGAGAGTTAGGGGTCTGGAGGGATGGGGTTTGATGGGAGAGTTAGGGGACCGGAGGGATGGGGTTTGATGGGTGAGTTAGGGGACTGGAGGGATGGGGTTTGATGGGAGAGTTAGGGGACAGGAGGGATGTGGTTTGATGGGAGAGTTAGGGGACAGGGAGGATGGGGTTTGATGGGTGAGTTAGGGGACTGGAGGGATGGGGTTTGATGGGAGAGTTAGGGGACTGGAGGGATGGGGTTTGATGGGAGAGTTAGGGGACCGGAGGGATGGGGTTTGATGGGTGAGTTAGGGGACAGGAGGGATGGGGTTTGATGGGTGAGTTAGGGGACCGGAGGGATGGGGTTTGATGGGAGAGTTAGGGGACAGGAGGGATGGGGTTTGATGGGAGAGTTAGGGGACAGGAGGGATGGGGTTTGATGGGTGAGTTAGGGGACCGGAGGGATGGGGTTTGATGGGTGAGTTAGGGGACCGGAGGGATGGGGTTTGATGGGAGAGTTAGGGGACAGGAGGGATGGGGTTTGATGGGAGAGTTAGGGGACCGGAGGGATGGGGTTTGATGGGTGAGTTAGGGGACAGGAGGGATGGGGTTTGATGGGAGAGTTAGGGGACAGGAGGGATGGGGTTTGACTGGAGAGTTAGGGGACAGGAGGGATGGGGTTTGATGGGAGAGTTAGGGGACTGGAGGGATGGGGTTTGATGGGAGAGTTAGGGGACCGGAGGGATGGGGTTTGATGGGAGAGTTAGGGGACTGGAGGGATGGGGTTTGATGGGAGAGTTAGGGGACTGGAGGGATGGGGTTTGATGGGAGAGTTAGGGGACAGGAGGGATGGGGTTTGATGGGAGAGCTAGGGGACAGGAGGGATGGGGTTTGATGGGAGAGTTAGGGGACTGGAGGGATGGGGTTTGATGGGAGAGTTAGGGGACTGGAGGGATGGGGTTTGATGGGAGAGTTAGGGGACAGGAGGGATGGGGTTTGATGGGTGAGTTAGGGGACAGGAGGGATGGGGTTTGATAGGTGAGTTAGGGGACAGGAGGGATGGGGTTTGATGGGAGAGTTAGGGGACTGGAGGGATGGGGTTTGATGGGAGAGTTAGGGGACAGGAGGGATGGGGTTTGATGGGGGAGTTAGGGGACAGGAGGGATGGGGTTTGATGGGAGAGTTAAGGGACTAGAGGGATGGGGCTTCAAAGAGAGTTGGGGACTGGAGGGATGGGCTTCGATGGGAGAGTTAGGGGACTGGAGGGATGGGGTTTGATGGGAGAGTTAAGGGACTAGAGGGATGGGGCTTCAAAGAGAGTTGGGGACTGGAGGGATGGGGCTTTTTGATGGAAGAGTTACATGACTAGAGGGATGGGCTTCAATGGGAGAGTTAGGGGTCTAGAGGATTGGGCTTCAATTGGAGTTCTGGGTCTTTTTTTTTAAATTCATTTTTATGGGAAGTGGGCGTCGCTGGCAAGGCCAGCATTTATTGCTCATCCCTAATTGCCCTCGAGAAGGTGGTGGTGGGCCGCTTTCTTGACCCGCTGCAGTCCGTGTGGTGAAGGTACTCCCACAGTGCTGTTAAGGAGGGAGTTCCAGGATTTTGTCCCAGCGACGATGAAGGATCGGCGATATACTTCTAAGTCAGGATGGTGTGTGACTTGGAGGTGGTGATGTTCCCATGAGTCTGCTGCCCTTGTCCTTCCAGGTGGAAGTGGTCGCGGGTTTGGGATGTGCTGCCGAAGAAGCCTTGGCGAGTTGCTGCAGTGCATCTTGTAGATGGTACACACTGCAGCCACGGTACGCTGATGGTGGAGGGAGTGAATGTTTAAGGTGGTAGAGGGGGTGCCAATCAAGCAAGCTGCTTTGACCTGGATGATGTCGAGCTTCTTGAGTATTGTTGTTGGAGTTGCACTTATCCAGGCAAGTGGAGAGTATTCCATCACACTCCTGACTTGTAGATGGCAGAAAGGCTTTGGGGAGTCAGGAGGTGAGACACTCACCTCAGAAGACCTAGGGGGAGAAATTCGGTTGTTAGCACCACCGATTAATGCCTAAAGAGGCCGAGAAGTGGGGCGCTAGCCAATTTCCGGGCGGGCGCAAGTCGCCTAGCGCCTCGCCCCATATTGAGCATGCATTTAGCGCCGGCGCTAAATCTTAGCGCCCGCTCATGGGCGCAGGCTGATTATGACGTCATTTGAGTGTGCAACGCCTTTTGGGCGCCCTGGACTGGAAATTCAGTGCAGTGGCGCCCCCCTCCGTAGCGCCTGGCGCTAATAATGACAGCTTACCTTGGTAAGGCCCAGTCGCTCTCGGGCTGGAGGAGCGTTATTTAAAGGGGACTGGTGTGGTTTAAAAGCGGCAGCCGTTTTTGGAGCACAACTTCCTCGAGAGCTACAAAGAGTTGCTGAGCTGCACACTGAGAGCCATTTGACCACTGAGCCAGCGCAGGCAGACGATCTTCAGCCTTCTGACCATCACCTTGCTGTTGGTGAGCCTTGACAACGGGGAACCTTCCTGTGGGCACTTATTATGGGGGCTGCATTGGAGGGGAACGACCTGCTGCTGAATCATCTGGAAAGGGCACTGAGATGCTGGGAGAGGGGGGCGGGCATGGCCAGACGGAGGAGAGCCAAAAGACGTCGCCACAGCAGACCTTACGCTGGCAGGGTTTTCCGACAGCAGTTTTCCGACATGAACATGCCGGAGGAGCAGTGTGTCAGAAGGCTGTGATTTAGAAAGGAGGTGGTGACTGAGCTGTGCCAACTGCTTCAGCCAGATCTGCAGCCTCAGATAAGGTGCAGGACATCTCTTTCGGTGGCTGAGAAGATGCCTGCTGGCCTGAACTTCTACGCGAGCGGCTCTTCTCAGGTTGCGCATCAGAGGCTGATCAGAAGTAGCTTCTAGGCCCCTCTCACGGAATGCTTGCTGCCATTCCAAGAACAGGAATGGAACCGGTCTGATACCCCCAAGCCTGTGAAGGGCAAGGTGCATGTAAATAGCAGGCATGGCCATTGTAAATGAAGAATGTGTTTCATTACACAAAATGTGGTTCCTACAAACATGAGAAAGCTATGGCAACAGAAAGCAAAACTAATACACTGACACATAACTGGCTCTCACACCCGGGAGACTGTCCAAAACATAAATCACATTCCGACCATCTTCCTTGGCCTTGATTCCACTGCGCCAACTGTATTGATTTCTTTGTGAGTTCAATGACGAGACATTTATGAAAGAGAATGAGTTTTAATCTGAAGTCTGTTCAACTCTTTCTACAGCTTTACTGGAGACACGATGCTAGTGATGCATCTAGAATGAAACTGAAACTAAACTCAAACTGCTTGTCTCTCACATGACCTCTGCTGGTCAGGCATAAGTAATCAATACATGCAAACATGCTATTAAGGCATCATAATCGAACAGGCAAATACCATCTCTATTTGCTGATATCATTACACCAACCAAAGCATCCAATGCCCCATCAGTGAGGCATTCCGCCCTCTGCCTCACCCTTTCCATGACTTGCTAGGCTGGTGCGCCACAGGTAGGCTCCCACCGCTTTGAAGGCCTACAAGGCAGTGAGTGTGTCTGGTGATGCCAATTGACCTGCCCCTTTAAGAGCTGGCCGGCGCCAGTGTGTCTCAGGGAGTGTGATTATTGACAGCACCCTCGCTGCGCCCCGCGGCGGCGAAATTGGGTTGCGCCGCCGGGTTAGCACCTTAAGAGTGTATTGATTTCTTTGTGAGTTCAATGAGGAGACATTTATGAAAGAGAATGTCTTTTAATCTAAAGCTTTGTTCAACTCTTTTATACAGCTTTTACAGGAGACATGATGCTGTGATGCATCTAGAACGAAACTGAAACTAAACTCCACTGCCTTGCTTGTCTCGGTCACATGACCTCTGCTGGTCAGGCACAAGCAATCAATACCTGCAATCATGCTGCCAAGGCATCATAATCGAACAGGCAAATACCATCTCTATTTGCTGATATCATTACATCTCCTTTTCTTAAAACAAAAGTATTTTACTTTTAACTAACAACATGTTTTCTTTGTATTAATCTGCATTTTAACTGTAACACTTAATGAACTTACATTATCATTATCATGATCAAGGTTTTTTAACCTTGCTTTGTGTGTTCACATGAAATATGTCAATACACTAGAACTTGAAGAAAGAATAAGATAACGTTACTTCCTTCTATAACAATAGTCCTTAAATTTGCTCAATGAGTCTCTCAGGAGGTTTCACGTGTCTTGAGGATTTTCTGATTGATTGTCCTTGAATCTGAGTTGTTGCCTCAGATGATTGGTTCTCAGCTGTGTGATCAGGTGGTTCTCAGCTGTGTGATCAGGTTGTTCAACAGTATCAGTCTCTTGACCTGCTGTGGCTGGTCCCATGAGAAGATCTCGACGATTTCTTCTCAGAACAGCACCCTCATCTGTCTGAATGGTGTATGATCTTGGTTGAACTTCACTCAGGACAGTTCCCTTCTGAGTCCATGTGTTTGTTTTGTCTTTCAACCTTACTTGGTCACCAGTGTGGAGTTCAGGTAGGTTTTGTGTTCCTCTGTCATAGTAGTACTTTTGCTTTTCTTTCTGTTGTTCTTTGAACTTCCTCACTTTCTCCCCCTCTTTTGTTTTCAGGAGGTTCTCCGGGATGGGTAGGTTTGACCTTAGCCGACGTCCCATCAGGAGTTGGGCTGGTGACTTACCACACTCGAGCGGCGTTGTGCGGTATACAAGCATGCTCTGGTAGAAAAGTCAGTTCCACTGTCTTTTGCCTTGTACATCTGTCTTTTCACTGTGTTTGCGGGCTCTCCTGGGTCAACAGCTCTGGACAACGTGTCTGCTGTATACATCAGCTTACCCGGTGTGTACGCAACATTCAGTTCATCATAGACTGTCTCTCCTTCGCTTTCCACAACGAGGACTCTCTTTACCAGGTTCAGTCTCTCACAGGCTTTTAAACCTAGTATGGCTTGCACATCCTTTGGCACCACGATTAATGCTACCGTGTGCTATCTGTCCTTGTGTGTTACTTTGACAATGCATCTTCCTTTCACTGGTATATCAGTACCTGAGTATCCTGTCACTTTCATTCCATGTATCTTTGGTCTGGGTTTAATTTTCTAAAAATCAGTCTCTGATATCACATTAACTTGTGCTCCAGTATCCAATTTAAATGGAATGTATATGTCATTCACTTTTAGTGTCAACATCCAGTCTCTTTCTTCTTTTTTGTTTTCAGACACAACATCTACATAGAACTCCTCTATGTCACTTTCATCTACTGCATGGACCTTGCTTTGTTGCACTTGGTTCTTGCAGCAACGGGCATAATGGTTGTTTTTGTTGCAACTATTGCATGTTTTACCATATGCTGGACACTTTCTTGGTGGATGCTGTGTACCGCATCGACTACATGTCTTTCGATTGTCCCTTTCATTTTCGTTCGCTGGCCACGTCTCTTTTTTCACATTGGCGCTCTTTTTGTTAAACGGTTTGTATCCGTTCTTTCTCACTGCATCCACGCTGCAGCTTTTGTCACTGAACAGCTCCTTTGCCTGCAACTTCACAGTCTCTGTAGCCCTACACAGTGCTATGGCTTTTCCCAGGTCTAGATCTTGCTCTCTTAGCAGTCTTTCCCTTAGACCATTATCCGGAATACCACACACCAGTCTGTCTTTTATCAGCGAGTCTGTCAGTCCCCCAAATTCACACGATTTGCTTCAGTTTCTCAGTTCAGTCACATACTGATCAATAGTCTCTCCCATTTTCTGTACACGTGAAAAATCTGTGCCTCTCAAACGTCACGTTACGTTTAGGTATGCAGTAGGCCTCAAACCGTTCCATTATTTTATCTAGTTTCATTTTGTCTCCATCAACAGCGAATGTGAAGTTATTATACACCTCCAGCGCTTCATCACCCACGACATGTAAGAACAGTGACGATTTCATCTTATCACCTTTCTCATCAGCTCCGATTGCTGATAAATACAACCCCAAACGTTGTTTGAACCTCCTCCAATTTTCAGCCACATTACCTGTCAACTGAAGTGTCGCCGGTGGGTGTAAACCTTCCATTTTTCACTTCGTTAGCTATTCTCCAATGGTAAGCAACGATGTTCTCTTTTGGCTTGCTAATTTGTGGAGAGCTGATTTAACTTCCCATTTTTTCTCTTCATCTCTTTCAGCCACTTCTGACACCATGGCCTAGAAATTGAGTTTGCCTCCGCCAGGGCTGTAGCGCCCGAAATTTAGCGCCAGCGTTAATTGCCACTGCGCCCGCCAAAAATTCAGCTGCGCCGCGCCCAGACGGCTGCGGGCGCTAATGGAGGGTGTCAGCGCCTCGCAATGGGCGCTGAATGCAGGATTGCGGCGCTAATCCCCCGCTGCGGCACCCGATGCGGTGCGGCAGGCTGGGGTACTGGAGGCCTCCTCCTTCTGTTAAGGAGGAGCTGCCTGCAGCCGACCGCTGGCCGGTGGAATCGCACGAAAAATGAGCCCGGCACCTCGGAGAAGTGCCGGGCTCGAGGCCCACACACATCTGTGCCACGGGGGGGTGGTGGAGGAGTCCGGGGAGGGAGGTGCGGGCAGGCGGCCGCCGGGAAAGCGGCCGGCCGCCAGGAAAGCGGCCGGCCGCCGCGCCACCTTAATGCGCCGGCGCTAAGTCCAGCAAGAAACTTTTGAAAAATCGTTGGTTGCGGCTGCCACGGGCGAGGCGGCCGCAACTGAATTTCGGCGTCGGGCCGCGTTACCACGGCAACCGGGACGCTGCGCACACCGATGACGTCATCGGTGCCGGCGCAGCGCTACCGGCTAACGCCGATGGTAGGGCCCAAATCAATTTCCGAAGCGGCTATACTTCCGGCGCAAGGCCCTCCAGCGCCTCTAATTGGGCGCTAACCCCACTCAATTTCTAGGCCCATGTATTGATTTCTTTGTGGGTTCAATGAGGAGACATTTATGAAAGAGAATGTCTTTTAATCTAAAGCTTTCTTCAACTCTTTTATACAGCTTTTACAGGAGACATGATGCTGTGATGCATCTAGAACGAAACTGAAACTAAACTCCATTGCCTTGCTTGTCTCGGTCACATGACCTCTGCTGGTCAGGCACAAGCAATCAATACCTGCAATCATGCTGCTAAGGCATCATAATCGAACAGGCAAATACCATCTCTATTTGCTGATATCATTACAAAGAGTAGCGTGCAGCGCCTGATTTAGCGCCGCAATCACCTTTAGGGTTGCTGCAACCCAATATCGCGCTAGGTGGCTGTTAGATCCATGATTCTGAGAGTATGATGTTTTCAAATAACTACACGGATGCTGTAACTTAACAATCAACAGGTGTTTACTGGAGTAGGGTAGTCTCAAGACTGGGGGTACAGAGGCATGCTCAAGGCTTATATACAGGTGTGGTCACTGCCGGTACTACAGTATACAGGAGCTGTAAAAGTAGTTCTCTCTTAAAGGTAAATACACTACAATTCCTCCCCTTTTAGATTAGCAGTACCCATAATATTCAAATAACAATTAACACTTTAACATGCACATTAAACAAAAATAGTCCATTTATAGATTCAGTCTTTGGGGCGGCTTCCTGATCCTTTCTGGATAGCGCCTTTCCTGAGGTTCTTGTTCTTGGTGCGGAGGCAATTCTGGCCCCTTTTCGTCGGTTAGTTCATCAGTTTCCACTGCTACTGGTTCTGAGGTAGATGCTACCGGTATGTCGGGTTCATCCCCAGGTACTCGAGACATGGGGTTGACTCGTTCCTGTGATGCTAAGATCTGATCGACGCGGCGTCTCACAATGTTCTCCCCGACATCCACTGTGTACATTAATGGCCCCTGCCTTGTGCATATCGTTCCGGGTTGCCATTTCTCTGTTCGGTAGTCACGGGCCAAGACTGGTTGTCCTACGTTGAAGTTCCTTGTCAGCTTCTCATTGATGTGCTGGAATTGTTTATCCTCAACATTTCTTCGCACATTTGGTCTGAGCAAATCCCGACGAGATCTCAACCTTCGGTTAAAGAACATCATGGCTGGGGTCTGGTTGGTGACTGCATGTGTCGCATTTCTGTAGGCTAATAGGAAATTGTCCACCTTATGCTGTAGTGGAATTTCATCATCGCACATGGCCTTTATCGCCTTTTTAAAGGTTTGTACGAACCTCTCAGCCAATCCATTTGTGGCTGGATGATACGGGGCGGATGTGTAATGCCTTACCCCATTCCTTCTCATAAATTTCCAAAACTCTTCGTACACAAACTGTGGTCCATTATCAGAGCAAATCTGCTCTGGCAAGCCATTCCTGGCAAATATGGTCCGTAGGACTGCAATCGTTCTCTCTGTAGTGGTTGAGGACATTTTTATCACCTCAGGCCATTTCGAGTGAGCATCCACTGCTATTAAGAACATTGAGTCTATGAATGGACCAGCAAAATCAATATGCACCCATTGCCATGGAGAGGAGGGCCACTCCCATGGGTGTAGAGGGGCATGTGGTGGTGCATTTTGGACCTTCTGGCATCCTGAGCAGCTCTTGGTTAGGTCCTCGATTTGTTGATCGATCCCCAGCCACCACACATAAGCCCTAGCAAGGCTTTTCATTTTCACCCCTCCCAGATGACCTTCATGAAGCTCATTTAGCACTCTCTCCCTTAACTTGGGTGGAATCAGCACTCGGGATCCACACATCACTGTCCCCTGGCATACTGACAGCTGTTCTCTGCTGGATGAGAATGCTGGCAACAGTGAGTCGCCATGTGTTGGCCATCCCCTCACCGTCAAATCATATCCCCGAGACAGTGTCGGATCATTGCGGGTCTCCTTCTCTATATCCGTGTTAGTTACTGGCAATCGTTCAATTATCGACGAATAAAATATCTCGATAGGGTCCACTGCTGGTGCTTCCTCCACAGTAGGCAGTGGCAAGCGTGATAGCCCATCAGCGTTTCCATGCTGTTTCGTGCCTTTATATTCTATTTCATATTGGTTCGCCCCTAGAAAAAGGGACCATCTTTGTAACCGTTGCGCAGTCATCACCGGAATGCCCTTCTTTGGATTAAAGATGCAGACAAGTGGTTGGTGGTCAGTCAGCAAGGTGAACTTCTGCCCATGCAGATAGTGGTTGAATTTTTTTACTCCCCATACTAGGCTGAGGGCCTCCCTGTCAATCTGGGCGTAGTTGCGCTCGGCTGAGGTTAGTGACCGAGACGCAAAGGCTACTGGCCTCTCCAACCCGTCTGGGAATTTGTGCGACAGAACCGCTCCGATACCGTAGGGTGATGCATCACATGCCAAATGAATTGGTAGTGCTGGGTTGAAATGGGCCAATACCTCTTTTGATGTGATCAATTCTTTGCACTTCTGGAAAGCTCATTTACGTTCGTCATTCCACTTCCATGGTACCCCTGTTTGCAGTAGGGTGTTCAGCGGGTGTAATACCGTAGACAAATTTGGTAAGAACTTGTGGTAGTAGTTTACCAGCCCGAGGAACGACCTCAATTGTGACACATTTTCCGGTGCTGGAGCCTTGACTACTGCCTCAATCTTTTCAGGGGACTTATGTAACCCCTCTTCATCGATAACGTGGCCACAATACGAGATCTGCTTCTGGAAAAACTCGCACTTGTGGCGATTAGCTCGTAGTCCATATTCCTTTAATCTAGTGAGCACCTTCTCCAGGTTGGCGAGGTGAGCACTGTCATTTTCGCCCGTGACCAGGATGTCGTGCAAATAACACTGGGTCCCTGGAATCCCTTGCAGGACTTGATCCATCGCCCTTTGCCAAATAGCCGGAGCCGATGCTACCCGGAATACCAGCCGGTTATATTGGTAGAGACCTTTATGAGTGTTGATCGTGAGGTATTGTTTCGAGGCTTCTTCTACGTCCATTTGCAAGTACGCCTGGGCTAGAGCAATTTTGGTGAAGCGTTTACCTCCAGATAGCGAGGCGAAAATATCCTCAATTCGTGGAAGCGGATATTGTACCATGTGAAGGACTGGGTTCACTGTCACCTTAAAATCCCCACAGATGCGGACCTTCTTTGGTTCCCCAGGCGTATTACTCAACGACCTCTTCATTGCAGGAACGATGGGTGTAGCCCACTCACTCCAGTCTACTTTGGACAGTACTCCTGAACGTTCCAACCCTTCCAGCTCTGCTTCGACGGCTGGTCTGATCGCATAAGGCACTGGTCTGGCCTTAAGAAACTTTGGGCTTGCATTTTCCTCTATTTTAATCATTGCTGTTATGCTTTTTAGTGTTCTGAGTCCCTCCTGGAACACTTCTTTTGCATCGTCATCCTTTTTAGCCTCTACCGTCAGTGCCTGTATGGAATGCCAATCTAATTGTATCTTCCGGATCCATTCATGTCCTAGTAGTGGTGGTCCTCCATCTGGCAATACATATAGGTCCATTTTAGGTATTTCCTGGCCTTTGTATATCACTTTCACCCTTATTTTTCCTTTGGGGTAGACTTTTTGCCTCGTGTACGTCTTCAAGACAATCTCTGTAGCTTTCAAGGGTATGTGTGAAAATAGCCGCTTGTAGTCACTTTGGTTTATGACTGTTAGGGCTGATCCTGTGTCCAATTCCATTTTCACTTGGACTCCGTCTATCTTGAGTGTGACCCAGATAGTCTGGTGAAGGTCAGTTAGAGACAGTTTGAAGGTCGAGAGCTGGAGTGACAGTTTGAAGGTCGAGAGCTGGAGAGACAGTTTGAAAGACGAGAGCTGGAGAGACAGTTTGAAGGTCGAGAGCTGGAGAGACAGTTTGAAAGACGAGAGCTGGAACGGAACCCGGTTACCAGGACGCCAAGTTGGACAGCCAGGGGTAATGTGCAGGCCAGGTGTGTGGAAGAAACCGAGGGGAAACATCGAGAAAAACTGAGAGGAAACATCGAGAAAGACAGAGGAAACATTGAGAGAGAGAGAGAGAGAGAGAGAGGGGAAACATCGAGAGAGACCAAGATGGAAACATCGAGAAAGACTGAGGGGGCACTTTATTTATTTTATTTTATTAATTAATTAATTAATTAATTAAATGTATTTAGTTATAAGTTGTGAGTTCCTCACGATGCTCTCCCAGTGCGGCCACCCTGTAACCAAAGATTATTCTAGAAGCCTGGGTAGAAATATCAATGTAATTATTGTAGAAATTACTTTTTTTACATTATTGCTTGTTCATTTTATGTGCTGTCTTTTTTTATGTCTTTTATTTATTTTATGTCTGCTTTATTTATATTTAAAGTATGTATGCGTGTATATGTCGGTATGTGTTTTTTTTGTGATGCCGCCGATGAAGATGGCTGCCGTCCTTGCGGGCTCCGTGCGTACCAGGCAGCTCAGTGTTCTTGCTGCTTGGTGCTCTCGGCTCGGCAAGAAAAAAGCATTTCACTGACTAGATTTCACTTCTTGTATTTAGTTATGTGACCAATAAAATTGAAATTGAAATCGAAATTGAAATTGAAATTGAAATTGATCCTCCATTTTGGTTACCTTATGTAGTTTCAGACAACCCAGCTCCTTGCTTCCAGAGTCTGTATCACTTTTCTGTTCGTCTGAACTACTGTCCATCACCTTATGTACCTTTTTGTACTTCTCCTGTGGAGATTTCTTGCTGTTGGTTTTCTTCCCCGACCTGCAGACTCTTGCTATGTGTCCTGCTTTTCCACACTGTCTGCACACTTGGTCCTTGAACCAACAATCCTTCTGGTCATGTGTTGTTCTGCCGCAGCGATAACACTTCCCTGTTCCATATGACATTTCATTGGTGCCATATTCTTGTGGTCTCCGTTGTATCTCTGCAGCACCCCTTGCGGCTGCTTCATGTGATACTGCCATGCTGAAAGCCTTGTCCAGTGTAAGATCCTTTTCTGATAGAAGCCGTTTCTGGGTTCCTTCACTCTGAAGCCCACACACAAACTTGTCCCTTAAAGTATCTGCTAGTCCCACTCCAAACTGGCAGTGTTTCGATAGCTTGCGCAGTTCCGTTAAGTACTCAGCATTACTTTTGTCTTTATGCTGGTTCCTTTTGTGGAACTTAAATCTTTCTGCTATCAGCAGCGGTGTGGGGCTTAAGTGGTCCTGTAGGATTTCTACTATGCTTTCAAAATTCTTATTCACGGGCTTCTCTGGGGTTATTAGGTTTCGCAGTAAGCCATAAGTTTTTGCACCCATGGAATTTAACAAAACCAGTGCTTTCCTAGCATCTGGCACTTCATTCGCCCTGCAGTACACCTCAATACGTTCCACATATGTCGCCCAATCTTCGACTTCATTGTCGAACGTAGAGATACTGCCACTCTTCGGCATCCCTGGGTGTGATTTAACTATCAACAATGGCGTCTCCCACGCACTCCCTTCTTCTCCGCTGGCACAAAATGGCATCTCCCGCGCTTCCCTTTCTTCCCGCGCTCGCCCTTCTTCTCCTCTGCGGCTTCTAAAAATGGCGTCACCCGCGCTCTTCCTTCTTCTCCGCGGCTCAATGGCGTCTCCCGCGCTCTCCCTTCTTCTCCCCGCGGACACTGTTCAGCCCTTGAGCCCTGGCTGTGCTCTGCGCGTTTTTTTTTCTGTGCGCCTTCCCCGTTTCCGCCGCTCAGTCCTGAACCCGGCTGCTGCTTTACCCTCTTTATCTCCGTTTTGTTTTTCTCGACGCCGCTCGGTTTTCAACCCCCGGCTGCGCCCTGTGCGCTTCACCCTCTCTCTTACCCCGTCGACGCCGCTCGGCTTTTTCTCTGCCGTCGGTCGGCTCCAGCCGCCGCTGTCTGGGAAGGGTCTGCGCTGTACCTGTTGTTAGTCTGTTGCTGGATCGTCATGGCTGGGGAACCAAGCCCGGCTCTCAACAGCCTCCCCTGCGATGTTCACTCTCTGCCGGACGACTGGGCGGTTGCTCGTGGTCGACGCCCATGCTTCTGGCCTTGACTTTCTTCCACCGTCCTCCCGGAGCGAATCCTTGAAGGGAAATGCAGAGTTGCAGGTAGATTCGAATTGACACTCGTCACCACTGTTAGATCCGTGATTCTGAGAGTATGATGTTTTCAAATAACTACACGGATGCTGTAACTTAACAATCAACAGGTGTTTACTGGAGTAGGGTAGCCTCAAGACTGGGGGTACAGAGGCATGCTCAAGGCTTATATACAGGTGTGGTCACTGCCGGTACTACAGTATACAGGAGCTGTAAAAGTAATTCTCTCTTAAAGGTACATACACTACAGTGGCGCTAAATTGTGCCTGGCGCTAAACTTTGCGCGTCGCCAGGACTAGCGCCCCAAACGCAGCTATACCGAATTTCTAGGCCCTAGTCTCTGATCTGCTCTTGTTGCCACAGTATTTATGTGGCTGGTCCAGTTAAGTTTCTGGTCAATGGTGACCCCCAGGATGTTGATGGTGGGGGATTCGGTAATGGTAATACCATTGAATGTCAAGGGGCAGTGTTTAGGCTCTCGCTTGTTGGAGATAGTCATTGCCTGGCACTTGTGTGGCGCGAATGTTACCTGCCACTTATCAGCCCAAGCCTACACGTCATCCAGGCCTTGTTGCATGCGGGCATGGACTGCTTCGTTATCTGAGGAGTGGTAAATGGCACTGAACACTGTGCAGTCATCAGCGAACATCCCCATTTCTGACCTTATGTTGGAGGGAAGGTCATTGATGAAGCAGCTGAAGATGGTTGGGCCTAGGACACTGCCCTGAGGAACTCCTGCAGCGATGTCCTGGGGCTGTGATGATTGACTTTCAATCACCACAACCATCTTCCTTTGTGCTAGGCATGACTCCAGCCAGTGGAGAGCCCCCCCCACCCCCTTCCCATTGACTTCAGTTTTACTAGGGCTCCTTCATGCCACACTCAGTCAAATGACATCAATGGCAGTCACTCTAACCTCACCTCTGGAATTCAGCTCCTTTGTCCATGTTTGGACCAAGGCTGTAATGAGGTCTGGAGCCGAGTGGTCTTGGCGGAACCCAAATTGAGCATCAGTGAGCAGGTTATTGGTGAGTAAGTGCCGCTTGATAGCACTGACGATGACACCTTCCATCACTTTACTGATGATTGAGAGTAGACTGATGGGGCGGCCAGATTGGATTTGTCCTGCTTTTTGTGGACAGCACATACCTGAACAGTTTTCCACATTGTCGGATAGATGCCAGTGTTGTAGCTGTACTGGAGCAGCTTGGCTAGAGGTGCGGCTAGTTCTGGAGCACAAGCACGATAGCCAGGGCCCATAGCCTTTGTTGTATCCAGTGCGCTCGGTCGTGGAGTGAATCGAATTGGCTGAAGATTAGCTTCTGTGATGGTGGGGACCTCAGGAAGAGGCCGATATGGATCATCCACTCAGCACTTCTGGCTGAAGATAGTTGCAAACGCTTCAGCCTTGTCTTCACTCAACACCTGTCGCAGGCCCAGATTGGCAGCTATGTCCTTCAACATGGAGGAGTACGGATTCATCAGCTGAGGGAGGGCGGTAGGTGGTAATCAGCAGGAGGTTTCCTTGCTCATGCTTCGCCTGAAGCCATGAGACTTCATGGGATCCGGAGCCACTTCCTCCTGACTGTATACCACTGTGCCGCCACCCCTGGTGGGTCTGTCCTACTGGTGGGACAGGACATACCCAGGGATGGTGATGGAGGAGTTCGGGACATTGGCTGCGAGGTATGATTCTGTGAGTATGACTATGTCAGGCTGGTGCTTGACTAGTCTGTGGGACAGCTCTCCCAATTTTGGCACAAGTCCCCAGATGTTGGTGAGGAGGACTTTGCAGGGTCGACTGGGCTGGGTGTGCCGTTGCCGAGGTCGATGCCGGGTGGTCCGTCCAGTTTTATTCTTATTTTTGTGTTTCGTAGCGGTTTGTTATAACTGAGTGACTTGCTCGGTCATTTCAGAGGGCAGTTAAGAGTCAACCACATTGCCGTAGGTCTGGAGTCACATATAGGCCAGACCGGGTAACGACGGCAGATTTCCTTCTCTAAAGGACATTAGTGAACCAGATGGGTTTTTACGAAAATCTAATAGTTTCATGGTTACCACTACTGATACTAGCTTTTTATTCCAGATTGATTTAATTAACGGAATTTCAAGTCCCCAGCTGCCGTGGTGGGATTTGAACTCACGTCTCTGGATCATTAGTCCAGGTCTTCTGGATTACTAGCCCAGTGATATTACCACTACACTACCATCCCCCTTGAAGGATCCATCTAGAGGGATGGGGCTTCGATGAGAGTTAGGGGATTTGAAATTTTGGGTTTCAATGGGAGATTTAGGGGTCTAGAGGGAAGGGGTTTGATGGGAGATTATGGGTACTAGAGGGATGGGGCTTCAATGGGAGAGTTAACGTACTAGAGGGATGGGCTTTGATGGAGGAGTTAGGGTACTAGAGGGATGGGCTTTGATGGAGGAGTTAGGGTACTAGAGGGATGGGCTTTGATGGAGGAGTTAGGGTACTAGAGGGATGGGCTTTGATGGAGGAGTTAGGGTACTAGAGGGATGGGCTTTGATGCGAGGTTGAGGGTACTAGAACGAGAGGCTGTGATTGGAGTTGGGGTACTAGAGGGATGGGCTTTGATGGAGGAGTTAGGGTACTAGAGGGATGGGCTTTGATGCGAGGTTGAGGGTACTAGAACGAGAGGCTGTGATTGGAGTTGGGGTACTAGAGGGATGGGCTTTGATGCGAGGTTGAGGGTACTAGAGCGAGAGGCTGTGATTGGAGTTGGGGTACTAGAGGGATGGGCTTTGATGGAGGAATTAGGGTACTAGAGGGATGGGCTTTGATGGAGGAGTTAGGGTACTAGAGGGATGGGCTTTGATGGAGGAGTTAGGGTACTAGAGGGATGGGCTTTGATGGAGGAGTTAGGGTACTAGAGGGACGGGCTTTGATGGAGGAGTTAGGGTACTAGAGGGATGGGCTTTGATGGAGGAGTTAGGGTACTAGAGGGATGGGCTTTGATGGAGGAGTTAGGGTACTAGAGGGATGGGCTTTGATGGAGGAATTAGGGTACTAGAGGGATGGGCTTTGATGGAGGAGTTAGGGTACTAGAGGGATGGGCTTTAATGGAGGAATTAGGGTACTAGAGGGATGGGCTTTGGTGGAGGAGTTAGGGTACTAGAGGGATGGGCTTTGATGCGAGGTTGAGGGTACTAGAACGAGAGGCTGTGATTGGAGTTGGGGTACTAGAGGGATGGGCTTTGATGGAGGAGTTAGGGTACTAGAGGGATGGGCTTTGATGCGAGGTTGAGGGTACTAGAACGAGAGGCTGTGATTGGAGTTGGGGTACTAGAGGGATGGGCTTTGATGGAGGAGTTAGGGTACTAGAGGGATGGGCTTTGATGCGAGGTTGAGGGTACTAGAACGAGAGGCTGTGATTGGAGTTGGGGTACTAGAGGGATGGGCTTTGATGCGAGGTTGAGGGTACTAGAGCGAGAGGCTGTGATTGGAGTTAGGGTACTAGAGGGATGGGCTTTGATGGAGGAGTTAGGGTACTAGAGGGATGGGCTTTGATGGAGGAGTTAGGGTACTAGAGGGATGGGCTTTGATGGAGGAGTTAGGGTACTAGAGGGATGGGCTTTGATGCGAGGTTGATGGTACTAGAGCGAGAGGCTGTGATTGGAGTTGGGGTACTCGAGGGATGGGCTTTGATGTGAGGTTGAGGGTACTAGAACGAGAGACTGTGATTGGAGTTGGGGGTACTAGAGGGATGGGCTCGAACACTGCAGTTGCATCCCTATCCCACCGTGTCCCTCAATGCTCAGTGTCCATCTCTCATTGTCCCACGTTACCGTGAAACACCCTTTTGCTGTCCCAGGGTAGTGGAATGATGGGTTTGCAGACTCATTGTTCACATGGACTATTTTTAGATGTTGATGTGTCCTGTCTGCTTGTTTCTGAGGGTTGGGGACATTCTGATGACATTCATAAACAGGACGTTATATCAAATCTTCCAAAGTGGAATCTCTGCTCCCCGGGGGCAACTGTTGTTCAGATTTATTCATTGAATGGAAAAATGATGCCTCCTCCTTCAAAACAGGAATGAGATTTTCAGTCTGTTGGAATTTATAACCTAATCAGGAGCTGCACCCAGCTCTCCACCCCATCCCCATCCACTTAAAGTGACAGGCCCCAGGCACAGGCCCAGGCATACCTCCACACCACACAGCTACCTTTAATAGTCAGGGACCCTCCACACATTGCACTTCCCTTAAATACTTAAACACAAAACCATCTGCTTAACTCATGTACAGTACTTCTGACTCAGACTTCCTCACAAAACCAAGTGAGCACAACACTATAAAGAGGCACAGGCTTAAAGTCTCCATGCACACCCCAGGTCTAAACCCCACAACAGTGTCTAATAACAGACAGGTAAAGCATTCACCCTCACCCTCGGCCCCTCACCCTCGGCCCCTCACCCTCGGCCCCCTCACCCTCGGCCCCCTCACCCTCGGCCCCTCACCCTCGGCCCCCTCACCCTCGGCCCCTCACCCTCGGCCCCCTCACCCGCGCCCTCTCACCCTCTGCACCTCACCCTCTGCCCCTCACTGCCTGAGTTCCAGCCTGTTCTCATCACAGATAAGGCACCACTCCACCAGTGGACCATTGTATATGAGTGACCCCAATCTGAGAAGTAATTCAGTATGAGTGGGATCCTGCACAGGAAGGACCCCAGCAGGAGACAAACCCCAAACCAGCGGGATCCCAGCAGGAGACGAACCCCAAACCAGAGTGATCCCAGCAGGAGACGAACCCCAAACCAGCGGGACACCAGCAAGAGATGAACCCCAAACCAGAGGGATCCCAGCAGATGAACCCCAAACCAGAGGGATCCCATCAAGAGATGAATCCCAAACCAGCGGGACACCAACAGGAGACGAACCCCAAACCTGAGGGATCCCAGCAGGAGACGAACCCTAAACCAGCAGGACACCAGTAGGAGATGAACCCCAAACCAGCAGGACACCAGCAGGAGATGAATCCCAAACCAGTGGGATCCCAACAGGAGATGAACCCCAAACCAGAAGGAATCCAGCAGGAGATGAACCCCAAACCAGCAGGACACCAGCAGGAGAGGAACCCCAAACCAGCAGGACACCTGCTCAGGAAGGTTTGAACCTGGAGGGACACCAGTCAGACATTTGAGTTTGATGGAAGTCCTATTTGTAGTTCCTTGCTTGACTTTTGATCTCTTAAAATAGTACAGAAGGCTCTCTGTAACAGTCCCGCTCTGTGGTTAACAGGTTGCAACAAGTGCCAGTTTCAAAGAGTCACTGACAACTAATGGAATCGTGTGAGCCTCCAATGGCCAGAAATTCATCTGAAGGCAGATATGCAAATTAACCAAAACACAGTCCCTTTCAAGTGTTGAACAGGTGTGCTGTACTACAAGGTAAGGCACTCTCTGTACTACAAGGCAAGGCACTCTCTGCATCAAAGGAAAAACACACCGAGAAACTCACAACAGGGCAGAAAAGAATAAAAGAGATAAAGGGAAGCAAGAGACAGAGAGAAAGATAGATAGATAGTGATAGGGAGAGAGACAGAGAGAGTGTGAGACAGAGAGAGACAGAAATATGGACAGAGGGATAGACAGAGACAGAGAGAGAGCTGAATGAAACAGAATGAAATGACAGGAAAACAGAGAGAGGCACAGCAACAGAAAAAGAGAAAGATAGAGAGAGACAGACAGAGAGGGAGACAGAGAGATAGAGACAGTAACAGAGAGAGACAGAGACTGAGATGGAGACAGGAACAGAGAGAGAGAGACTGAGATAGAGACCGAGACAGAGAGATTGAGACAGTAACAGAGAGAGACAGAGACTGAGATGGAGACAGGAACAGAGAGAGAGAGACTGAGATAGAGACCGAGACAGAGAGATTGAGACAGAGGCAGAGAGACAGAGACTGAGAGATAAAGGCAGAGACTGAGACTGAGATAGAGACAGAGAGAGAGACCGAGAGAGACAATCAGTCAGACAGACAGAGACAGAAATCAAGGTAGGCAGTAGGAGAATCTTTCTGTGTTTTTTTCATATACTATTAAAATATGTGTTCATCTTTCACTTACTGCTGCTGATGAATGAGATTATCTGAAACCTTGTCTTTTCCTGTCTACAGATGCTGATCGACTTGCATTCCAGCATTGTCTGTTTTAGTTTGAGAGACAGAGAGAGAAAGGCAGACAGGGACAGAGATAGACAAACAGAGAGTGAGAGAGTGAGAGAGAGAGATAGACAGAAAGATACTCAGAGAATGAGTGAGACAGGGAAAGAGAAAGAGGCAGAGAGAGACAGAAAGGGAGACAGAGAGAGACAGACAGAGAAAGAGAGAGAGAGACAGACAGACAGAGAAAGAGAGAGAGAGACAGACAGAGAAAGAGAGAGAGAGAGAGAGAGAGAGAGAGAAACAAAGAAAATAAGACAGGGATAAAGAGTGAGAGATAAACAGACATGGAGACAGAGAGAGATGCTAAGAAAGACAGAAAGAGAAATACAGAGAGTGAAAAAGAGAGTTAGAAAGAGAAAGTCAGAGAAAGGGCGAACCAGAGAGAAGATATGGAGACAGGCAAACAGACAGGTAGAGACAAAGCAAGAGAAATAGAGCCAAAGAGAAAGTCAAAGAGATGGAGAGAGGGAGGGAGAAGGAGAAATAAATAAAGATATTGAGAAAGAGAGACATAGGAAAAGAAACAGACAGAAAAATAGCTGATAGAGAGAAAGATAGAAAGAGACAGCAAGACAGAGAAAGAGAAAAAGGAGACATAGGAAGAGAGACACAGCGGGAGAGGTAGATAAAAAGGGAGAGAGAGAGAGAGATACACAGAGAATGACAAAGAGAGAAAGAGGGATCGAAAGATACAGAAACAGAGGTGGAAAGAGGGAGCCAGAAATAGGGAGAAAAGAAAGACAGAAATAGGTAGATGAAAAAGAGCTCGGCATAGACAGGGGAAGACAGACGGATAAGGACAGTGATAGAGAGAAAGGGAGATGTAGAAAGATAATGAGGGGTAGAAAGACAGTGAGAAGGCTGAGAGAGAAAGAGACGGAAAGAAAGGGAGAGAAACAGAGATGTTGACAGATAGAGGGAGAGAGACAGGAATATAGAGAATGAAAAGAGACAGAGGAAGGGAAAAGTGAGAAGAGACAATCACAAAGATAGAGTAATTGAGAAAAGAGGAATGTTGGAGAGAGAAAAGGAGAGATAGAGCAACGGAGACAGAGTTATGGAGACAAACTAAGAAAGAGATAAACAGAGAGAGAGAAGTGGGAGAGACAGAGTGAGAAAAACAATTGAATGACCCAGAGAGACCGACAGAGACAGACAGACAGAGACAGAAACAGACAGAGACAGAAACAGACAGAGAGAGACAGAAACAGACAGAGAGAGACAGAAACAGACAGAGAGAGACAGAAACAGAGTTAGAGAGACAGAAACAGAGTTAGAGAGACAGAAACAGAGTTAGAGAGAGACAGAAACAGACAGAGAGAGACAGAAACAGACAGAGAGAGACAGAAACAGACAGAGAGAGACAGAAACAGACAGAGAGAGACAGAAACAGACAGAGAGAGACAGAAACAGACAGAGAGAGACAGAAACAGACAGAGAGACAGAATCAGACAGAGAGACACAGAAACAAATAGAGAGAGACAGAAACAGATAGAGAGAGCTGTAAAAGCTGTAAAAGCCGACCTTGTGAAACAGAAGAGGAAACGTTACAAAAGACAAAAAAATGAGAAATGGCTTGATCACGAATGCAAAAATGCCAGAAAAGACCTGAGAAAAATATCAAACCAAAAGCATCGCCAACCAAACAACCCAGACCTGCGTATTAGATACAATGAGACCCTCAAAAGATATAAACACACCATTAGGAACAAAACACAAAACTATACCCACAAAAGACTTGAAGAAATTGAAAACTCCATAAATCAAAATCAATTCTGGGATATGTGGAATAACCTGAGTACAACTCAATTACAAGCATTACCAATCCAAGATGGTGACATCTGGAGAACACATTTTGAAAACCTCTACAAAGACATCCCAGTAAACGAATCAAACTCAAGTCAACATCATGTCACAGAAAAACTCCACACATTAGAAGCAACAATTAAAGACAACCAAAACCCTCTGGACTCCCCAATCACTTGGAAAGAACTGGCCACAAAAACAAAATCTCTCCACCTAAAGAAAGCCTGTGGTCCAGACAACATCAAAAATGAAATGCTCAAGTTCAGCACTATGGAGATGCAGGGTGCTGTACTCAAGTTATTCAACATCATATTACGTTCGGGCTGTTTTCCAGATATCTGGTGCCAAGGACTCATCTCTCCCATATATAAAAGTGGAAACAAATCAGACCCAAACAACTACCGTGGCATCTGTGTCAACAGTTGTCTAGGGAAGTTATTCTGCAGAAACAGACAGAGAGAGAGAGAAACAGACAGACAGACAGAGAGAGAAACAGACAGACAGAGAGAGAAACAGACAGACAGAGAGAGAAACAGACAGACAGAGAGAGAAACAGACAGACAGAGAGAGAAACAGAGAGAGAGAGAAACAGACAGAGAGAGAGAGAAACAGACAGAGAGAGAGAAACAGACAGAGAGAGACAGAAACAGATAGAGACAGAAACAGATAGAGAGACAGAAACAGATAGAGAGAGACAGAAACAGATAGAGAGAGACAGAAACAGATAGAGAGAGACAGAAACAGATAGAGACAGACAGAAACAGATAGAGACAGACAGAAACAGATAGAGAGACAGACAGAAACAGATAGAGAGAGACAGAAACAGATAGAGAGAGACAGAAACAGATAGAGAGAGACAGAAACAGAGAGTTCAGGCTGTTTTCCCGATATCTGGTGCCAAGGACTAATCTCCCCCATATATAAAAGTGGAAACAAATCAGACCCAAATAACTACCGCGGCATCTGTGTCAACAGTTGTCTAGGGAAGTTATCCTGCAGTATTCTAAATAGTAGATTACTTGATTTTCTTAACAAACATAATATCCTCAGAAAAAACCAAATAGGCTTTCTTCCAAAACACCGCACCGCACCGCCGACCATATCTATACCCTTCACACCCTCATTGAAAAACATATACACCAAACAAAAAATGGGAAAATATTCGCCTGTTTCATCGACTTCAAGAAAGCCTTTGACTCTATATGGCACGAAGGGCTCTATTATAAATTTCTTCAGTGTGGAATAGGGGGCAAAGTCTATGACCTTATTAAATCAATGCATCTGAAAAACAAATGCGGGGTCAAAATTGGAGACAAACGCACCGATTTCTTCACCCAGAGAAGAGGCGTCCGGCAGGGCTGCAATTTGAGCCCGACCCTGTTCAACATATACATAAATGAATTAGCAGACATGCTGGAGCAAAGCGAGTCACCAGGTCTCCGTCTCCTGGATGGAGAAGTGAAATCCCTGTTCTATGCGGACGACCTGGTTCTGCTGTCTCCCACAGAACAGGGATTACAGCAACAACTAGACCTACTCGACAAATACTGCCAAAATTGGGCTCTAACAGTAAATCTAAAGAAAACCAACATCATGATTTTTCAAAAAAGGCCCAGATGTCAGGAAAACAAATACCAGTTTACCCTCAGTGATACCACTATAGGACACACTATGAGCTACACCTACCTTGGTCTAACTATTACAGCATCAGGGAGCTTCAGCATAGCAGTGAATGCACTAAAAGAAAAAGCCCGAAGAGCCCTATATGCAATAAAAAGAAAATTCTACAACATCCAAATCCCAATCAAAATCTGGCTCAAAATATTTGACAGCATAATCCTGCCCATTGCACTGTACGGTAGTGAAGTATGGGGCCCGCTAAATCACCAAAGCTACACTAAATGGGAAAAACACACAATAGAAGCCCTACATGCAGAATTCTGCCGAAGCATCCTTCGCACCCAAAGAAAAACGCCAACAAATGCATGCAGAGCCGAACTAGGCAGATACCCACTGATAATAAACATCCAAAAACGAGCACTAAACTTCCTAAATCACCTCAAATCTAGCTCCCCAGACACCCTTCATTTCAAAGCCTTTCAGACCCAAGAGCTAAACCCAGAAAAGAGTCCCCTGAGTCAGCTGCTACTGAAACTAAGTACTCAGCCGGACCCTGACCAGCCCCAGACCAACACAGCCGTCCAAACACCAATCCGAGTGAACCAAATCATTAAAAAATGCAAAGAAACCTACCTGGAACATTGGAACAAAATAACCGAAAGCCAAAGCAGATTAGAATGTTACCGGGCCCTAAAAAGAGAATATAAACTGGCAGACTACCTCACGACCATCAGAGACACAAAACAGAGACAGACCCTCACCAGGTACAGACTAAGCGACCACCAACTGGAAATTGAAAAAGGCAGATACAAGAAATCCTGGCAGCCTAGAGAGAATAGAATATGCGATCAATGTCTGGCCGGCGAGGTTGAAACAGAAATGCATTTCCTCCTAAAATGCGAAAAATTCAACACATCAAGAAACATATTATTCAACAAGCTAAGCCAAACAACCCCAGATTTCAAGGAATTGGATGACCTGTCAAAATTGAGATTAGTCCTAGGAGAAGGAGACAGACCATACCTTGGGGCCAAATATGTAACAACATGTCACAACCTGAGGACTGTTTAAAATTAAGACTGTTTAAAATTAATATTGAACGTACCAAATGAAGTACAAAGACTGTTTAAAATTAATATTGTTTAAAAGTAATATTGTATGTACCCAACAAATGTCAAATCGATTGACACCTACAGAATGTTGGAAAACTGTACCTTTTTGCTATGTAAGCTTTGGCAATATGGTTCTCTGTAAACTTTCATGCCAATAAAGCATTTGAATTGAATTGGAATTGGAATTGGAGAGAGAGACAGAAACAGAGAGAGAGAGACAGAAACAGAGAGAGAGACAGAAATAGAAACAGATAGAGAGACAGAAACAGAAACAGATAGAGAGAGACAGAAACAGAAACAGATAGAGAGAGACAGAAACAGATAGAGAGAGACAGAAACAGAGAGACAGAAACAGAGAGAGAGACAGAAACAGAGAGAGACAGAAACAGAGAGAGACAGAAACAGAGAGAGAGACAGAAACAGATAGAGAGAGACAGAAACAGACAGAGACAGAAACAGATAGAGAGAGAGACAGAAACAGATAGAGAGAGACAGAAACAGAGACAGAAACAGATATGTAAGCTTTGGCAATATGGTTCCCTGTAAACTTTCATGCCAATAAAGCATTTGAATTGAATTGAATTGAGAGAGACAGAAACAGATAGAGAGAGACAGAAACAGACAGAGACAGAAACAGGAGAGAGAGAGACAGAAACAGATAGAGAGAGAAAGTTTGAAAGGATAAATGAAAGACAGAAGCAGAAAGACAGAAAACAGAGAGGATTCAGAGAGAGAGAGAAACAGAAAGACATAGAGAAACAGACAAAATCACAAAATCACAGAAAGAGATAAAGTCAGAGCGATAAAAGACAAAGGAAGAAAGGACAAAGAGAGAGATAGAGTGGTAGAGAAAAGGAGATAGAGATATATAGGGAAGGAGACAGAGACAGAGAATGAGAGTCAAAGAGACAGACAGAAATAGGGAAAATGAGAGACCAAGAAAAAGAAATAATGAGAGATAACAGTAATAGAGATTGATACAAAGACAGTAATAGTGCTAGAGAGAGGCAGAGATAGAAAAAACAGAAAAGGTGAGAGAGAGAGAAAAGGACACAGGGAGAGATAGAAGGCAACAGAGAGACAGAGGTGAGAGAGATAGACAGCCACAGAGTCAAAGGGAGAGAGAAAAGGGACAGAGAAAAGACAGGCATAGAGAAATAAGAGGAAAAGATAAGAGAACAAAAATGAGGCAGAAACAGGCAAAAACAGAAAGATAAAGAGAGAAAGGAAAAGAAAAATCTAGAAAAGAGACAGAGGGAGAGGAGCAGAGAGAGAGGAAGAGACAGCTAAAGAGGAAAACAGAGAAAGACAAAGAGAGAGAAAGGGATACAGTGAGAGTTAGACAGAGAAAGAGACGCAAAGACAGTGAGAGAGAAGTAAAGACAGGCAGAGAGAGAGAGAGAAAGGGGCAGAGAGAGAGAGAGAGAGAACAGGGCAGAGAGAGAGAGAGAGAGAGAGAAAGGGGCAGAGAGAGAGAGAACGGGGCAGAGAGAGAGAGAGAACGGGGCAGAGAGAGAGAGAGAGAACGGGGCAGAGAGAGAGAGAGAGAGAGAAAGGGGCAGAGAGAGAGAGAGAGAGAGAAAGGGGCAGAGAGAGAGAGAGAGAGAAAGGGGCAGAGAGAGAGAGAGAGAACGGGGCAGAGAGAGAGAGAGAGAACGGGGCAGAGAGAGAGAGAGAGAGAACGGGGCAGAGAGAGAGAGAGAACGGGGCAGAGAGGAGAGAGAGAGAGAACGGGCAGAGAGAGAGAGAGAGAGAAAGGGGCAGAGAGAGAGAGAGAGAGAAAGGGGCAGAGAGAG